>NC_143142.1:9670500-10021000 GCF_059928025.1 Delphinapterus leucas | reverse complement strand
AAAGTTGACTATGGCCAAGTTCCATACCCTTTCAAAGCCTTGGTTTCTTCACCTAGAAAATGAGAATGTAAAAGGTGTTTTAAGTGGAGGCAAAACTGTTGTAAGGATAAAACAGAAGAAAAGCGTGTCAAGCCACCAGCTTTGTGCTAGGTACGGGCAATAATTGTCAGAAAGATGGATAGATTTGGAATCTGGAAACATCATATGCCATGTATGAAAACAAACAGAACATCAAATTAATGAAATCCAAATTCTAAAAAGAGCTTCCTACACCCTCCTCATTGCACTCCCTCTAAGGTACTGGAAGCTTCTTCCCTTTGAAACAGTGCACATCCCGATTTGACAGGTTTCATAATAAAGACTCCAAGGGATGAAGAGGAAGTGGAAGGGTGTGTAAGAGGAAGGTGGCCCACCAAATGCCAGGTGTGTTCTTTCCCTAGGGAGTCTTGTGATGTTCAATCCTGGCTATTTTCAGATCTTACTCATCTGTAATTTGTGATAAATTGAGGCACTAAATAGTGGTGCTATTCCCCATGGAAGCACTTGGACATATTGGGGAGTATTTGTGTATCTCAGTGATTTGGGGCACTACTGGCATTTGGGGAGGGGCTAAGAGTATTAATATTCTACAGTGCTGGAGGCTGTCACCCGAATGAAGAACTGACCTACCCCAAACTCAATAGCACCCCAATCAATAAACACTGGGAGATGATGCATATTGACAGGGCTCAATATAACTAGTTCCCAGAACTGTAAAAAGAGCCAGCAATCTCAAAACAATCAATATCTTTATTTATTAAACCAAGCCTGAGAAGTCTTCTGTAAAATCACAGAGCTGAAGTAGGTGCTAGGGGATAATAAAACTACTTTGAAAAATATACACTTGAGAAGAGTGTTCTTCAAACTGTGGGCATCTGTGCTCTTTTAACCATCCCGTGCAGAGCTAATAGAGTCCTGGTTGTGAGGCAGTGCACCACCAATGAGAATCAGTACAATATGGTTTGTTGTATTGAAACACTGGTGGGTCAAGCATTGTCAGAGGCAGGGACATGAAAGTCTTTGCTTCCCCCAAGTACTGAAAGTCTATTTGTTGCAGTGCACTTAACTGTACTCAATTTCACGGACACATATCTCAAGAATCTCCCCCAGACTGGGCCATTGCTAGCCCATATTGCACATGTGAATTTGAAAATGGCACCCTTCCTCCATACAGATGCAGCACATGGCTTGGAAAGTAAAGCCCACGATGGTTTTCAGGCCTCATGCATTGTGGTCCCGCTCATCCCTGGCTATCTCTGTTTATTCCATCTGAAAGATAGAATGCTGGAGACTATCCACATGGCTTTTACCCTGGAGAAAGAATGTTTGCTCATCCTACAAATGTTTATTGAGCACCTATTATATGCCAGGCTCTCTATTCCAGGCATTGGTATACTCCTTTACCTCTGTCAAGTGGTAAATAAGATCAACAAGGTCTCTGCCCTCTGGAAGAAAAAAGGTTCCAGGCAAGTTGCAGGAGTGTTGGCAAATTTAGCCTGTTGGTTTTGTAGCTGGAATTTGCTGCCTGGCTCAAGAGACTGGAAGTGAGTCCATGCCGAGCCTCCATTTTTTTATGATGTTATGATACAGTCTTTTGCATAGTTGAACCAATTCGGTCACTCGAAGTACAGATACAAAATAGCCAATGAGTTTTAATTAGGTGAATTATAAGCCTTCTTTCAACAGAACTTCTCCCTCACACCAACAGCATCTGTCTAGACACCAACCAGCGAGGTTCACATCTTTTGTGCTTTTTGCTACGTTTGTGATTTCATGCAGCTGTCTCAGTCTTTCTGAGGCTTGATTTTTCAACCCTGTAAACTAAGGGTTGTGACAGTACCAACTCAGGGGCTGTTGTGGAGATTAAACGATAAAAGTTAAATGGTTTCATGGCATTACCTAAAACACAGCTAGAACTCATAAGTATTGATGTGATGATGAACTCAATAAGGATGATGACGCATATATGTTAGGGATACAAGCCATTACCTTTTCCAGTAGCAGTTTTTCTGTTTTTATTGAGACTAGCAAAATTTGATAAAAAATAAAAACACGGGCTTCCCTGGTGGCGCAGTGGTTGAGAGTCTGCCTGCCGATGCAGGGGACACGGGTTCGTGCCCCGGTCCGGGAAGATCCCACATGCCGTGGAGCGGCTGGGCCCGTGAGCCATGGCCGCTGAGCCTGCGCGTCCGGAGCCTGTGCTCCACAACGGGAGAGGCCACAACAGTGAGAGGCCCGTGTACCGCAAAAAAATAAAAAATAAAAAAATAAAAACAGTGACCAGTAAATGTGTCACTGGAATAAATAACTGCTGTGGTCTGAAGGTAAATATTAATTTCAGACATTCAAGATCTCAAAAAAAACATCTGACATATACCTTTTCTCAGAAAGCTATGGGAGGATGTGCTCCCTGAATACAAGGAAGTAAATCAGGAAAGAGAAAGACACAGGATCCAGAAAATGGCTCCAGCACAGAAAACAAAAGGCAAAGAGAAATCTTCAAAACAAGGCAACAGGTCTCATAAACCAGCAGAAGATGCAGTTGATAATGGATGATTGATCTGAAACCATTGTCAAAATCCATTATCTGGACATGGGCTGGCACAGTAAGCCACAGTCCTGCCCAGAGCCTGACCACACCTGCTCTAGAAGACAAGGTCTGTGGTCAAAAAGAAAGTAAATATCCACAGGATGAAAGACAAACCAAACTGGGCGTTCTTTCTATCTGACCCAGGCTCTACCAGGGCTCATCCATCAACGCTGTGTTTCAACTGGACTTCAGTGGTATTTTCCAAAACCATGCTTCTCAAACAACTGGTTCTGCCTGATATAAACAAGTTTTATCAATAAAAAAAGGGGTAGGGAATATGGGGGAAAATTGAGAAGTCGAATGCTAAGTTAAGCAAAAGTGAACTGTTTGCTTTCCTTGGAGGTCTTGTGAAGCCTTTGGCCAACCGCTGTTTCCTGTGGCTCTTGGATGGAACAGTATAGCATAGGACATTTACTAAGCATGTGCCCTAGCATCTTTTGATCCTCAGGCTAATACGCCACAGAACACACTTTGGGAAATACTGTTCTTAATGATACATTGGTTCTCACTTTTAATGAGTTGATCCGTTGTTGCTATTAGAGTAATAATGCAGGGTGTTTCATCCCTAACATTCTTGCCTAAAGACCCACCTCTCTACCTTTCTTCCAACACAGTTTTTTATTTTCCTGCTCAGATGTTGTGCTTTTATTTTTTTATTGAAGTATAGTTGATTTACAGTGTTTCAGGTGTACAGCAAAGTGATTCAGCTTTATATGTATATTCTTTTTCAGATTCTTTTCCATTATAGTTTATTACAAGGTATTGAATGTTCCCTGTACTACACAATAGGTTCTTGTTTATGTATTTTATGTATAGTAGTGTGTATCTGTTAAATCCAAATTCCCAATTTCTCCCTTCCCCCTCTTTTTCCCCTTTGGTAACCGTAAGTTTGTTTTCTATGTCTGTGAGTCTATTTCTATTTTGTGAATAAGTTCATTTGTATCATTTTTAAAAAATTCTACACATAAGTGATATATGATATTTGTCTTTCTCTGTCTGACTTCACTTAGTATGATAATCTCTAGGTCCATCCAAGTTGCTGCAAATGGCATTATTTCATTCTTTTCTATGGCTCAGTAATATTCTACTACAGACACACACACACACACACACACACACACACAGACACCACATCTCCTTTATCCATTGATCTGTCGATGGACATTTAGGTTATTTCCATGTCTTGGCTATTGTAAATAGTGCTGCTATGAACATTGGGGTGCATAGATCTTTTTGAATGAGAGTTTTCACCTTTTCTGGATATATGCCCAGGAGTGGGATTGCTGGATCATACGGTAGCTCTATTTTTTGTTTCTTAAGGAACCTCCATACTGTTCTCCATGATGGCTGCACCCATCTACATTCCCCAGCAAGAGTGTTAGGAGGGTTTCCTTTTCTCCACACCCTCTCCAGCATTTATTGTTTGTAGACTTTTTGATGATGGCCCTTCTAACTGGTGAGAGGTGATAACTCATTGTAGTTTTGAATTGCATTTCTCTAATAATTAGCAGCGTTGAGCGTCTTTTCATGTGCCTGTTGGCCATCTGTATGTCCTCTTTGGAGAAATGTCTATTTAGGTCTTCTGCCCATATTTTGACTGGCTTGTTTGGTTTTTTTTGATACTGAGCCCAGCACAGATATATATATAGTTTTTGCCACACCACGTGGCATGTGGGATCTTAGTTCCCTGAGCAGGGATCGAACCTGCACCCTCTGCATTGGAAGTGCATTGTCTTAACCACTGGACCACCAGGGAAGTCCCAACGCAGATATTTGTAATGTGTCCCCCAGCCAGACTTCTGCTGATGTTCCTCCTCCCTCATTAGCTTCTTTTCTACAGGTGGAATTCAGAAATTTGTCTTTCTGTTTCCTTTACCCTTTACCTCCTGCTTTCTATTCCCCAAACTAAAGGACACCTCCTATATTTAACTGCCTCTTCTGATAACTTCATTTGTTCTTTGTTCTGGATAATTTTGATAGTGTGCTATTGCTGTTATTATTAGTATTATTAGTATTGTTACATTTGTCCATATATATTTACTTCTCAAAGCATTTTCACATGGACACAATTCCACTTGTTCGTCACAAAATTCCAGCGAGACACAGACGAAAGCGGTTCTCCCCGGTTATCCATGAGGAAACAAGGCTCTGAAAGGCGACCCTAGTGGACAAAATCACACATGACAGTCCTCACCCCCATGAAGTTTACAGTCTGGCCTCTTGAAGCATTATAATCAGATGACCATGCTTGCCCTTGGATAGGAACACAGCCTTGATGTTCTGAGAGCTTTTTCTTTTAATAGCCTTGCTCCATTGATATAAGAAACATTCATGTAATACTCTCCATCAAGCCTGGCAGAATTTCTCTCTAGTTTTTTTATTTTAGTGATAGACAGGCAAAAGGACAATTCTCACTTGTCCTTGAAGATATTTATAGAGAGAAACAGCCCAGAAGCCCAAGAAGGAGACAGATTAGCATGAATAGATGAATGGTGATGACAAGGAAATGTGCCTTATGATCTAAAAGCTTAGTCTCTGAATTCCCAGCACTACCTTTAGGCAAAGAAACTTAGGAGCAAGCAAAATCTAAACAAGAAACCCCAGAGTCCTCTGAAAACTCAGACATTATTACTAAAAATATTTACCGAGTACCCACATCCATCAGGCTATTTTGATGGAACCTGCTCTCTGGGAGTTTGGGATCTAAGACAATATTGATCTATATAAAGAGAGTTCTTACACCTGGACAGAAGTATCTCCGACTACGTTCAGACATGGATGTAAGTTTGCACAGGTGTGTGAGTGTGTGTGTGTGTGTGTGTGTGTGAGAGAGAGAGAGAGAGAGAAACAGAGGCAGAGAGAGAGAGACACACACACAGAAAGAGAGAAAACCTTACTTACTTCCCATTAGGCAAATATCTACTAGAGATAAAGGGATGATAAAGATGAGCATGGTTTTGAAAGAGAGAATAGGTGTTTTGAAGCAAAGGGAACATGTTCTAAAATTAGGATTTCAGTATTGGCAACTCAATAGATCAAAATACTGGCAAAGTCACAATAGCAAATAAAAAATTTAAATACCAGAAATAAACCTAGGAAACAAGCAAGATCTATACAAAGAAAGCTTCACCAAGAGATTAAAAATTTTTTAAAAATTAACTAAGTGGAGAGGCATGACATTACATATTAGATGTTCATCCCAGCATTAGTTATGAAATGAATTATGAAGTGAGTTAACATGCATGAATCATGGTGCCTGGCTCAGAGTAACTGCTTAATTGATGTTTGTCATTGTTGTGGTTTAAATGTGAAAGATTAAAGATGGAGATAAAGATTGATTCCAACAGAAGAGATTGACTAAATTATAATACATACATTTAGAACATAGAATATTTTATAACTGTTAGAATCATGCTTTTGAGGAATTTTTATGATGCAGGGGAATGTTTAAAGTAAAAGATCAAGTAGGGGAAAAAAGACAATATAAAGTTGTATATGCAGTAAGATCACACGCCCTTACACATTCTGTCAATTAAAAGTATCCACACACCTATATGCACACACACACATGAACATGCATGGGGGGAAAAGTCTGGAAAGCATTCCAAAATGTCTACAGTGATTCTAAGTGGCAGGAATATGGACAGTGTTATAACTGTAAAGGTTAAGGGCACAAATGCTATTATCAGGTCCACCAGGGTTTGATTCCTGGCTCCCTGCTTGCTGTCATGTGACACTGATGAAGCTAATTAACCTCCGAGCCTCAGTTTCCTCATCTGTAAATTGGAAACAATATCACCTACCTCCAGACTTTCCTGGTGGTGCGGTGGTTAAGAATCTTCCTGCCAATGCAGGGGACATGGGTTCGAGCCCTGGTCCAGGAAGATTCCACATGCCGCGGAGCAACTAAGCCCGTGCGCCACAACTACTGAGCCCGCGTGCCACAACTACTGAAGCCTGCACGCCTAGAGCCTGTGCGCCGCAACAAGAGAAGCCACTGCAATGAGAAGCCTGTGCACCGCAATGAAGAGTAGCCCCTGCTCGCTGCAACTAGAGAAAGCCCGCATGCAGCAGCGAAGACCCAATGCAGCCAAAAATAAATAAATTTATTTATTTAAAAAAATATATATCACCTACCTCCAAGGGGTTGCCCTGTGAATGCAATAGGATAATATATGCAAAGTACTTGGTAAACCTTGGCTATTATAACTTCAGATTTTACTATAATAAGTTTTTACTATTTTCCAATTTTTCTATAATAAATGTTTAGACTTCATTTCTAGTCAGAAATAAGGATTTTTCTAAAGACAATAAAAATCTTCAGCAAGAAGGAAGAATGGGTAGTGGTAGATAAGTGAATCCTTCTCCACCTTGAAGGGTGGTGCTACTTCTACTTCATACGTTCTTTTTTTTTAATGTCGGTTCATTGGTTTGTTAATTTATTTATTTTTGGCCGTGTTGGGTCTTCGTTCCTGTGCGAGGGCTTTCTCCAGTTGCGGCAAGCGGGGGCCACTCTTCATCGCGGTGCGCGGGCCTCTCACTATCGCGGCCTCTCTTGTTGCAGAGCACAGGCTCTAGACGTGCAGGCTCAGTAGTTGTGGCTCACGGGCCTAGTTGCTCCGCGGCATGTGGGATCTTCCCAGACCAGGGCTCGAACCCGTGTCCCCTGCATCGGCAGGCAGATTCTCAACCACTGCACCACCAGGGAAGCCCCATACGTTCTTATGAAGCTGAAATGGTCAGCTCTGTAGCTCAGTCAAGACAAATGCTATTTTATTCTGACGTTTTGTTCTAGTCTTGAAAATCTCTAAGGATAGAGAAAGCACAGCTTAGCACAGTTTCTGCCCAAAGGAAATGGTTAGAAAATAGCAGTTTTGTTGTTTTGGGTCTGATTTTACTGGGGTTTTACCTAAGCAGAAGCTCACCTCCACTAATATGAGCCCACTTTTTTTTTTAATTGAGATATAATTGGCATGTAATTTTGTGTAAGTTTGACATGTATAACATTTTGGTATGATACATTTATGTATTGCAATACGATTGCCATCATAGCGTTAGCTAACACCTATACTATGTCACATCATTACGTTTTCTTTTTTCATGGTGGGAATAATTAAGACCTAGTCGCTTTGATATTTAGAAGTTTGATGTTTGTAATACAGTATTGTCTATAATCACAGTACTGTGATTAGATCCCCAGGACTTGTTTATCTACTAGTTGCAAATCTGTACACTTAACATCTCCCCAGGTCCCCAGCTTCCAGCCCCTAGTAACCACCGCTCTACTCTCTGTTTTTGTGACTTTGGCTTTTTTAGATTCCACATATAAGGGATATCATACAGTATTTGTCTTTCTCTGTCTGACTTATCTCACTTAGCCTAATGTCCTCAAGGTCCATCCATGTTGTTGCAAATGGCAGGATTTCCTTCTTTCTCATGGCTGTATAGTATTCCATTGTATGTGTGTATATATACCACATCTTTATCCACTCACCTATTGATGGTCCCTTAGGTTGCTTCCATATCTTGGCTTTTGCAAATAATGCTGCAATAAACATGGGAGTGCAGATATCTCTTCAAGATCCTGTTTTCATTTCCTTTGAATATATACACACGGGTGGAATTGCTGTATCATGTGGTAGTTCTATTTTTAATTTTTTTCAAGAACCTCCATACTGCTTTCCATAGTTAAGCCCATTTGTTTGTTCTGTCTCTCACCCACTTAGAAGGCCCCTGATGCTCCTGAGATGAGTTCTTCGTGCTTTTGAAGGACACGTGGTTCATAATATTTTCCCTTGAGCCACACTATCTCCTCAGTAAGGATCTACCAATAGAAGGAAATGGCAGACACCAGAGAGGATGTCTCCATCACTTCAGACATCCCATGAACCCCCCCAAAAAATCTCTTCCACATCTGTGCTTGATTGTGGCAAAGTCCAAGACCCATTATCAATGAGAAGGAAAACAGAGGAGGCAGGATGTGGCAAACAGACATCTGCATTGCCAAAGACAGAGAAAGCCTGGGTCGCCAGGCTTCTCTTCCATTTATGGCCGTTCCTCGCCCCTGCCACCATGGTAGGAAGCCGATTGCGTGGCAGTTAGCTCTGAAGTTCAAAGAGAAAAGCTGGAAGAAGGAATTCAGACGAGGGAGGAGAGATTTAAGTCAACACAAAGAAGCATCACTTGAGTGTGCTCAGTTCTCTTAGAGAAGGTGGCACAGGACCTGGGAAATTTTCAGCTGACATTTCTCAAGGGTAGAAAGCAGGGAACGGGGATTCTCACACATTCATTCATTCATTCATTCATTCAACAGTTTTTGTACACTTACTATGTGCCAGACACTGTGGCGACCAGGTAGATAAATACAGCTGACACTCTGGACATCTGTGAGCTAACGGGTTCTCGTGACTAAAAGCAGTCTACATATTAGGTCAGCAAATTAAACACTGCTTCCCCTCAAGAATTCTGAATCACTTAAGAAATAAAACACAGGAAATAAAACAGAGGAGGTGTTTGGAGCATGTGGCTTCAGACTCACAACCAAAGGGATCTACTCTGCCCCCAAATTGGGCAGAATTACCCAATCCTCCCTGGGCAGCACAGGACAACCACAGCCTTCCCCTGCTTGTCGAATGGGACAGTCAAAGTCTCAGCTCTTTGGCAACTTACATACGAGTCGGGGAAGACAGGCCATACACAAGTTAGCACATAAACGAGATGGTTTCAGAGTGATAAGCGCTGTGAAGAGAATAAACAGGGAAGTATGAGAGAAGGATTAGTGAGGGCAGGTGGTGAAGAAAACCTACTTTAGAAAGGGTAATGGGCAAAGACTAAAGGATAAGAACTAGCCAGCCATGGAAAGACCTGGACAGAGCCAGGAGGTGCAAAGGCCCTGGGGTGGAATAAGCTTTGTGTGTTCCAGGGACATATGCTATGACATCTATGTCATCCACTTAAAATGGATTTAACTCCCCCAGGAAGGAATCCCAGAATAGGCCACAAAATAGAAAGGTAGGGGGCTTCCCTGGTGGCGCAGTGGTTGAGAGTCCGCCTGCCGATGCAGGGGACACGGGTTCGTGCCCCGGTCCGGGAAGATCCCACATGCCGCGGAGCGGCTGGGCCCGTGAGCCATGGCCGCTGAGCCTGCCCGTCCAGAGCCTGTGCTCCGCAACGGGAGAGGCCACAACAGTGAGAGGCCTGCATACTGCAAAAAATAAATAAATAAATAAATAAATAGAAAGGTAGGGCTCTGTTATCCAGTGGGATGTCACACAAGAGCTCTTAACAGACCATTAATTTGCTTTGGTCTCAAGCCAGCCTGCTCCCAGATTTAGCATCAATTCTTGGTTTACTCTTACTTCGACCGTCATTCCAAATTAGAACAATTACTCAAAGTTAATTTGGTCCCTGAAGCAGGATCTGTTTTTGTCTGGATCCCAGTTTCCCTGGGCATTAATGACCTGTGCATTTAAATGGGGCTTACATTTATACACAATAGCCCAGGATTCACTGGTTTTTATCCCTCCCTGCTAAATCAACTCCCCACAGAATTTCTCTCCGTATTTCTAGGAGATGTTTCTCACATGCTCACACAAAGCCATTAACACGTGCAGGCCTGGCTGCTGCTTCCGGTGGGCTCTGGGGTAACCGCCAGGCACCCCCATGCTGATTCTAAGCCCTGCCACCATCTCTTGCCAGATCCTGCCAGTTTCTTTGGGCTCCATCATTGACCCACTGGAACCCTCAATGTGCAAAAGCTCTGTCACTTGGTCTTGTTTCTTTAAAAACAAAGCAGTGTACAACTTAGTGGGTTTTGGTATCAGTATATTCACGAGGTTGTGCAATCATCACCACTATTTAATTCCAATAAATTTTTACCACCCCTAAAAGAAATCCCATTCCCATTAGCAGTCACTCCCCATCCCCTTGTCCTCCCAGATCCTGGCAAGCACTAATCTATTTTCTGTCTCTGTGAATTTAGTTTTTGTGGATATTTCATATAAATAGAATCATACATTATGTGACCTTTCATGTTTGGCTTTGTCAGGGAGGGGAAATTTCCCCCCTCTACCCCTCTTGAGTTCTTGTGGCTGGACTAATAATAAAATTGACACAAGACAGATTAACAGGAGAAAAAGAAACAAATTTTAATTTGTGCACACAGAGTTCTCTAGAAATGGGACCAAAGAAGTGGCCAAGGTAGGCAGCTTTTATACCTTTCAGACAAAGAAACAATAAATTTGTGAAGAAGCGACAGGACAAACTTAGGTTTTGGGTATTCAGTTAGTAAAGAATCTGAACAGGGTTTGGGCTTGGGCTAGTAAATTTTAAAAGAAACAAGGACATTTGAGTATTCCATTTGGGGGGCTGTTATAAATAATGCTGCTATGAATATTCATGTACAACTTTTGTGTGAACATAGGCTTTCCATTTTCTTGGGTATATACCTAGGAGTGGAATTGTCAGGTCATAGAGTAACTCTCTGTTTAACTTTTTGAGGAACTGTCAGTTGCTTTTTTTTCCGAAAGCAGCTGCACCATTTTACATTCCCACCAGCAATGTATGAAGCTTCCAGTTTCTCCACATCCTCAGTAATACTTGTCATCGCCTGTCTTCGTTATTCTAGCCAACCTAGTAGGTATCTTGTTGTGGTTTAGATTTGCATTTCCCTGATGATTGATGAGATTGAGCATCTTTTCATGTGCTTGTTGGCTGTTTGTATATCTTATTTGGAGAAATGTTTATTCAGATTCTTTGCCCATTTTTAATTGTTTGTCTTTTTATTGTTAAGTTGTAAGACTTCTTTATATATTCTGGATATAAGTCCCTTATCAGATATCTAACTTGCAAATATTTTCTCCTCTTTTAGTGGGTGGTCTGGGCCTTGTTTCTTTCACTTGCTTTGTGGCCCTTGTTGGAGGGAACTGTCTGCGTGTTGCAAAGTTTTTAGCGAAACCCTTCCTTTTTTGCCTGTAGCCTTTCTCTCCTTTACCTTGCGATGTGAACACTAGGCTGGCAGTAGATTCAAAGGCAGACACTGTGAGGGTTCAGGCTCTGTACTCAACTCCTGGGTTCAGGTCCCGGCTCTATCCCTTCACCTAATTTCTCTGGGTCTAGGTTTTCCCACCTCTACAACAGGAATGTTAACGCAGACCTCTTTGCATTGTTTTCAGAATTACGCGAGATAATGCTGGGCCCTTTTATACTCATCTCAGTTAAGTCTCACCACCAACCTGTGTTGTAGGTACTATTATCCCCATTTTGCGAGTGAGGAAAACTGAGGTTCAGATCCATCCTTCCAAGGCTTTATTCTCCTTTGGGTTCAGCTGCTACCATATTAAAGATCCATATATCTGTTGTATAACGTCTGTAATAAAATTGGGCAGAGCACAATTCACATACACACATACAAATGTTGGGAGGGTAGGTTCCATTTAAGTGAAAAATCGCCAGTGACTCTGTCCTATAAAGTGAAGGCTAAAGAACTAAAATTCCTTCATGAGTGCTTGACCTCGAGCCAAAAACTCTTTCTTCTGGTCATTCAGACAGCAAACCCGTGTCTGCCATTCTAAGGCAGAAGCCCACCCTTCGGAACTCTGACACAGAAAGTTAGGTGACTCAGTTTACCCTTTGTTCTGCCAGTACCAAAATAACAGGTCGTCTTGGTTGGTCAGAAAGTTATGCTGGTCGATTGTTTTGTTTTGGTGTCTGTCTGCTTTGCTTGTGGATTTGTTTGGTTTTCTGACCTCATATAAGGGAATTAAAGGAACCCTAAGTGCCCTCCATTAGGGACTAGAAAGGGAGTGGTGAGTAAAGAGAGACGTGGTGTCTGCCCTCATGGAGCTCACAGTAACACACACTCAGGTCAATAAGCAACAGTGTCAATAACCGTGAGTCACACCAAGAGCTGTTGACCAAGAAAACGCAGAAGCCTGCAAATAAGCAAAGAGCTCATTGGGATGTTAGGAATTGCAATTCAGGAGACATAGATTCAGATGAAACTGAAAGAATGTTCCAGGGAAGAGAAAGAGTCAGGGACTTATAAAGGCAAAAGCCACAAGGCTGTTAAAGCTGTCTGGCAGGAATTATGATTGATTCTGACTCAAGAAAGGAAATAGCTTGTCCTGAAGGGATGCACTGACATGAGTTATTTTAGGGTAAGTGTCTGATAAGTATCTGGAGTTTCTGGAACAGCAGGCAGATGTTCTGGACGCTACATTAAGACGTAAGTGGTTGAATCTAAAGAAGAGTGGATATATGTATATGTATAACTGATTCACTGTGCTGTACACCTGAAACTAACACAATATTGTAAATCAACTATACTCCAATAAAAATTAAAAAAAAAATTTTTTTTTTAAAAATCACCTTCTTTGAAACCATAATTCAAAAGGAGTCGTGTACCACAATGTTCATTGCAGCTCTGTTTACAATAGCCAGGACATGGAAGCAACCTAAGTGTCCATCAACAGATGAATGGATAAAGAAGATGTGGCACATATAGACAATGGAATATTACTCAGCCATAAAAAGAAATGAAATTGAGTTATTTGTAGTGAGGTGGATGGACCTAGAGTCTGTCATACAGAGTGAAGTAAGTTAGAAAGAGAAAAACAAATACCGTATGCTAACACATATATATGGAATCTAAAAAAAAAAAAAGGTCATGAAGAACCTAGGGGCAAGATGAGAATAAAGACGCAGACCTACTAGAGAATGGACTTGAGGATATGGGGAGGGGGAAGGGTAAGCTGGGACAGAGTGAGAGAGTGGCATGGACATACATACACTACCAAATGTAAAGAAACTGATAGCTAGTGAGAAGCAGCCACAGAGCACAGGGAGATCAGCTGGGTGCTTTGTGACCACCTAGAGGGGTGGGTTAGGGAGGGTGGGAGGGAGGGAGACGCAAGAGGGAAGAGATATGGGAACATATGTATATGTATAACTGATTCACTTTGTTATAAAGCAGAAACTAACACACCATTGTAAAGCAATTATACTCCAATAAAGATGTTAAAAAATATCACCTTCTTTGAGAAAAGGTATTATATTAGCAAACAACATTAAGAACAGGGAATTATGCGTTGTTTATGTTGATTATGTCTTTGTTCTCAGAAGAATGATAATTGACCTGGATATGGTTAAACAAGTAATATTATGAAATAATTCAAATGCAAAGGAGGTAGAAAGATTAAATAAAATGCATGACTGTTAAAAAAAAAAAAAGACATAAATGGTCAAAGTTCAGATTCCATCCAGGCTGAGATGTGCATAAGTCACACTTTCTTAGTGGCCTTGAGAGCTCTCTTAGCAATACCAACTCCATTTTGATTGTCCTTTTCCAGAAGGAAACAGACCAGGGCTGAGTCAGAGCCTAGATCAAGGGACCTACTTAGGATGGGGTGACCTGAGAAGGCTGCCCTGAGGAAGTTGACCTGTAAGCTGAGACAGGAAGAATGAGCAGACATTGGCCACATGGGACGGACAGGGAAGAGAGCTCCAAGCAGAGGAAATAACCTAGACGAGGACCAGGGCCAGGAAGGAGGTAGGGGGTGAGCAGGGAGGAGGGCTCCAGAAGAGGCTGGAGAAGCATGCCACGGGCCAGGCCTTGGAGGGCTTGGAAGGCCACAATTGAGAATGAGAATATGAGCCTCACCCCAAGGGCAAGGGGAGCCAACGATGGGAGGCCGCTCAGAGCTTCCAGTCCCATCCCCTCACATGCTATCAGATATCAGGAGCTTTCCAGAAAAGCCACTTTCCACTAAGATGTCACTGACTGCTAAGGCGTCACTCTGCTACCTGTCCCAAGTGACAGAAATGCACCTTCTGTGCCTTACCAAGGAGGAAAGGGACTTAATGGTGGAACTCTTGATTTTTATTGAGGTCTTTTTTTCTTAACACTGGGAAAAATCATGAAGGAGGGCAATTGGGCAAGGGGATGTGGACTCTACCGAAGTATATTTAATAGCTCATTTGTTTTCATCTTCCTCAGTTGGCATATGACATAATAATATCAATATAATAGCTCATACTTATTGGTATTATTTCCCAACCACTGGTCTAAGCACCTATGTGCATTAATTTACTGAATCCATAATGACCAGGAAGCCAAAATAAAAAATAACTGACAGTGTCTTCCATTGTTATTATTTGGTGTTTGGGGGCTAGTTTTATTTGAGGGTGAACGTGGAAATTCTGAGCACGTTTGGTGTTAGAAAAAAACAAAGAAAATGAATGAGTTTTTGTCAGAGAGATCAGTAGCTCAGATGAGAGATATATTTGCCCCAGTTTTTTAATCAGTGGCCAAATTTTTATTAGAATCAAGTCAGCTATCTGGTGCTGGGTTATCAATAATGCATTAAATCTAGCTCTTGGGTTTTGGGGGACATAATGAAGTAGTTATTGTAAGGGCTTTGTCAGTGAATTTACTGTCTTTTGCTTAAGTTTGTAGCCCCTTAGGAAGTTGCCTTTGACAACAGAAACATTATTTGCTTCCCTCTCTCTGAGTCTCAGTGTTCTCACCTATAAAATGGAGGATAAAACGTTTTGCTCCCATGAGGTTACTGTGAAGGTGCAATTATATGATGCACATAAAATGATTAGGTCAGGACCTGGCCTGTACTAATCTATGGTTACTTAAAATATTATCACTGGGGACTTCCCCAGTGGCACAATGGTTAAGAATCCACCTGCCGATGCAGGGGACACGGGTTCAACCCCTGGTCTGGGAAGATCCCACATGCCATGGTGCAGCTAAGCCCGTGCACCACAACTACTGAGCCTGCACTCTAGAGGATAAGCACTCCATAAATATTATCTATTATTTTAGCATGATAATTCATTATTGTAACTATCATAGCCCCTGGCTTCACCTCCAGCCTCATCTCATCTTCCTTCCTCTCTCTCTCTCTCTCCCTCCCTTCCTCCCACCACCCCATTTTTCCTACCTTAGCAATATTCTGTAATCTTGTTTATTTGCATGTTTGAGTATTTATTTTCAGTCTTTACCAGAATGTAAGCTCCATGAGGGCAGGGAACAGTGCCTGACACATAGTTGGCGCTTAATAAGTAGCTTTTCAGTGAATGAATGGCTGTCCATCAGGATAGTGGTTCTCAACTCTTCTCACAATGACCCGAGAAGCTTTCCAAAAAATACTGATTCTGGAGTCTTATCCCCAGAGATCCTAATTCAGTTGATCTGGGATGGAGCTTGGGCATAGGAATTTTTATGGGCATTTTTGGGACCATAGGCAATTCTAAGGTACAGCCACCAATATAGGGAATATAAAAAGTATAACTTGAGAGAGTTACAATTCAGATCTTCACCTGACAGCCACCGCATAGGTGATGCTGTCTCAGCTGGTATCATCATGTGGAATGCAGCAAGAGTTCTGCTGTAAAGACCAGAGGGAATAGACAAAGTACTTTCTGTATTTTCCTGGCTCAGGACAAGAGAGCAGCTGTATCATTGATGTAAAGTGCCACAAATTCCCAGAACACTGGACCCATCGGCGTTCAACTCCAGTTACCACAATTTACGGGGTTATTCTGGGTGTCTCCTTGGAAGTGTGGGTGCCGGAAATTACCTGTACGTTCTGACAGGTAGCCAGGAGGCTTGGCTGCACGGCCTCACAACACAGTCTTGCTGGTCCCTGCTGCAGTCTTCCTGAGATTGGGCGTAGAGACAGTCTCCCTCATTTCTGGCTCCCGGGTATTTGCGTATCATGTGTCCATCCAGGGAAGGGACGTATAAATAAGCTTGAAATTACTAGACGCAGTGAGCGTGACGTCACTAGTATTTACTACAGGAGGAAGGAACTTGCCCACTTTTCTGTCCAAGTGTGACCTTTGCTGGCTCGAGGCAGCTGACCAAGACCTGGAAGCTCTTTTTAGGTTTTGTAATGACTTATATTTTGCCAGCACAAGCCCAGGCTCACAGAAGAGGGAAAAGGCACCACTGGGGACTCAGCACCTTATAAAATGTGTGAGGACAGCCCATTTGTTCTACATGCTGAGAAACGTTCATTTGACTCGCAGTGGAAGATGAAAACTGGAAAGAATCTAAAGGTCCTTCATTTAAAAAAAAAATTTTATTTATTTATTTATTTTTTGGCTGTGTTGGGTCTTCGTTGCTGTGCACGGGCTTTCTCTAGCTGTGGCGAGCGGGGGCCACTCTTCCTTGTGGTACACGGGCTTCTTACTGCGGTGGCTTCTCATTGCAGTGGCTTCTCCTGTTGCGGAGCACAGGCCCCAGGCCCGTAGTTGTGGTTCCGGGCTCTAGAGCGCAGGCTCAGTAGTTGTGGCGCATGGGCCTAGCTGCTCCGCGGCATGTGGGATCTTCCCCGACCAGGGCTCAAACCCTTGTCCCCTGCATTGGCAGGTGGATTCTTAACCACTGCACCACCAGGGAAGTCCCTCTAAAGGTTCTTTCTAACATACTTTGCAGAGTGAACAGAGACAGCAAATTGCTATCTAGCACCTTAAAATAAGGGTCATCGGTTTATGAAATTATGAGGAAGTCTCACAGCTTGGAAAGGAACTCTGGGCAATATCCAAATGCCACAAATCTAAGTTAAAAGACAATGAACATGGACATGGAGAGAGGGTGTGACTTACAAAGAGTAACATGAGAGAATTTCTTTTTTTTTAGTTGAAGTATAGTTGATTTAGAATGTTGTGTTAATTTCTGCTGTACAGCAAAGTGATTCAGTTATATATATATATATATATATATATACACACACATACATATATATACATTCTTTTTTTATATTCTTTTCCATTATGGTTTATCATGGGATATTGAATATAGTTCCCTGTTCTATACAGTAGGACCCTGTTGTTTATCCATTCTATGTATAATAGCTCACATCTGCTAACCCCAACCTCTCACTCCATCCCTCTCCAAACCCCTTCCCCCTTTGCAACCGCAGTCTGTTCTCTATGTCTGTGAGTCTGTTTCTACTTCATAGATAGGTTCATTTGTGTCATATTTTAGATAACACATATAAGTGATATCACATGGTATTTGTCTTTCTCTTTCTGACTTACTTCACTTAGTATGATAATCTCTAGGTCCATCCATGTTGCTGCAAATGGCATTATTTTGTTCTTTCTTATGGCTGAGTAATATTCCATTGTGTGTGTGTGTGTGTGTGTCTGTGTGTGTGTATGCCACATCTTCTTTATCCATTCATCTGTCGATGGACATTTAGGTTGTTTCTATGTCTTGGCTGTTGTGAATAGTGCTGCTGCTATGAATATAGGAGTGGTGCATGTATCTTTTTGGAATTATAGTTTTGTCTGGATATATGCCCAGGAGTGGGATTGCTAGACCATATGGTAATTCCATTTTTAGTTTTCTGAGGAACCTCCATACTGTTTTCCATAGTGGCTATACCAACTTACATTTCCACCAACAATGCAGGAGGATTCCCTTTTCTCCACACCTTCCATGAGAGAATTCCTTTGTGGTGATGGTCACTCCAATCCACATGGGACAAAATTTCATAGAACAATACACACACACACACACACAAACACACAAAAAAAGGAGTACACGTCAAAACTGGTGAAATCTGAATAAGATCTATAACTGAGTTAATAATATCATACCAATGTCAATTTCCTGGTTTTGACCAAGTACTATGGTTACTTAAAATATTATCATTGGGGACTTCCCCAGTGGCACAATGGTTAAGAATCCACCTGCCAATGCAGGGGACATGGGTTCGAACCCTTGTCTGGGAAGATCCCACATGCTGAGGAGCAACTAAGCCCGTGCACCACAACTACTGACCCTGCTCTCTAGAGCTCTCGAGCCACAACTACTGAGTCCATGTGCCATAACTACTGAAGCCCGCACGCCTAGAGCCTGTGCTCCACAAGAGAAGCCACCGCAATGAGAAACCCACGCACCGCAACAAAGAGTAGCCCCTGCTCGCTGCAACTAGAGAAAGCCCGCATGTAGCAAAGAAGACCCAATGCAGCCAAAAATAAATAAATAAATTTATTAAAAAAATATATATATATCATCATTAGGGGAAGCTTGGTGGAAGGTACATGGGAACTCTTGGTATTATCTTTGTAACTTTTTGTGAAACTTAAACTACATCAAAATAAAAGTTATGAGACTTCCCTGGTAGCGCAGTGGTTAAGAATCCTGCTGCCGATGCAGGGGACACGGGTTCAAGCCCTGGTCTGGGAAGATTGCACATGTCACGGTGCAGCTAAGCCCGTGCACCACAACTACTGAGCCTGCACTCTAGAACCCGTGTGCCACAGCTACTGAGCCAGTGTGCCACAACTACGGAAGCCCTCATGACTAGAGCCCATGCTCCACAACAAGAGAGGCCCTTGCAATGAGACGGCCGCCCACTGCAGCGAAGAGTGGCCCCTGCTCGCTGCAACTAGAGGAAGCCTGGGCGCAGCAACGAAGACCCACGCAGCCAAAAATAAACAAAAAATAAATAAATAATTTTAATTTAAAATATATGTTTAAAAAATAAATAAATAAAAGTTATAATTTAGGGAAAAAGACAATAGAACAGGAGAAACTGGGAGAAAATTTTGCAGCACACCTAACAGATTAATGTATATTATCTTCTGTGCTATTCATAGAGTTGCCACTAGCCATGTGACTATTGAGTATTTGAAATAGTGCCGTAGTTTTTAATGATAATAGTTTGGACATGTTGGGTTAAATAAAATATATATTATTAAAGTTAAGTTTGTCTTTTTTTTTTTTGCGGTACGCGGGCCTCTCACTGTTGTGGCCTCTCCTGTTGCAGAGCACAGGCTCTGAACGCTCAGGCTCAGCGGCCATGGCTCACGGACCCAGCCGCTCCACAGCATGTGGGATCTTCCCGGACCGGGGCACAAACCCGTGTCCCCTGCACTGGCAGGCAGACTCTCAACTACTGCGCCACCAGGGAAGCCCAAGTTTGCCTTTTTAATGTGGCTACCAGCAAATTTTAAATTACATATGTGGCCCCCATTATATTTCTTTTGTACACTGCTGACCTATAATATATAAAAAGTTCCTGCAAATCAATAAGAAGACAAACCAATAGAAAACTAGACAAAAGATACAAGTATAAAATTCATCAAGAGGAAATACATTTGACAAATAAACATCCATACATATATTTGTTAATTCAACAAGTATTTACTGATCTCCAGGCACTGTATTAGTCACCAGGGAGAGTTTTAAATAAACTCATCTGAGAAGGCCTCTCTCAGGAGGTGACATTTGAGTGGAAGTGTGAATTTGACTTAGTTTCATTATTAATCAAGAAATGTTATTTAGAGATTCTTTTTCACCTGTTAAAATGGCAAAAATAGATTGATAATATACAGTGTTAGCAAGGTTGTGGAGGAAAGGACACTTAAATACTGTTAGTGGGAATATAAATTTATATAGCTTTTTTGCAATGCGATTTGACTATGTCTCCAAATGTAAATACATCTACCCTTTGACTCTGTAATCCCGTTTCTAGGAATCCATCCAAAGAGGCTCAAATGTGTACAAAAAATATGAATGAGGGTGTCCACTGCAGCATATTATGTAACTGCCACAAACTTTAAATAACTGAAATGTCTTTTGGTGAGGTGTGACCATTTAAGTGACTACTACAAACCCATTAAAAAGAATGAGACAACTATACTTGCAACTTTTCTGAAAGTTTGAAGTTGTTTGAAAACAAAAAGTTACCCACCAAAAATGCATCATGACAAATTAAGATTTTCCCCAAGAATCAAGGATAATGCAACATTAGGGAGTTTATCAATATACTTTAAATCATGACTGGAGAAAGAAAACAGGAATGAGATAGACCCAGAAGCACTAGCTTGGAAAGCCACCCACCCTATAACAAGTGGAAAAAAGCAACTTTCAGAACAAGTATAGTATAATACTATTCACATTTTTAACTAAGAGGAAAAGGAAAAAATGAAAAGCTCTGAGAGAGAGAGAGAGAACCAAACTAGCTACGTGACTTTGGGCAAATCGTAACTTCTCTGTGCCTCAATTTTCCCATCAGTAAAATGAAAACAAAGCATCTGCCTCACTGGGTTGTTATGAGGACTAATGAGATAACCCTTGAAAAGTATTTAACACAGTGTCTGGTACATAATAAATGCTCAATAAATGTTATCTGTTACTATCATTTTGTCAAAGAAAAACTCAGAGGCCAAAGCAACTAGAAAAGAAAAAATTTTATTTGAAAAGAAATATAAGGAAGTCCAGCCTCAAAATGACCAGCCAGCCAAATAAAAAGCACAGCACAAGTATGTAAAGGAAACAAATGCAAAATTGCCAAGGTTACCAAGTTTTACATTAATCTGTTCGTGATTACAAAGTAAAGCAGAACAGTATCTTTCTCAAAAGATTACATATCCACAAAAGAAGTGACCTGTGTTTAGGCATCCACATAGCAAAAGGCAAGGATGAAATTCTTTGCCAAGACTTAGGGGAAATACTCAAGGTTTCAATATCAGAGGGATGCGGGCTAGATAGACTAACCTGTTGTTCTTGGTTTAATCTCAGGATACAAATTACTATTTCTTTCTCATGACTGTGATACATGATGTGCTTAGTGATAATGAAAACAGGAGAAAGTGTCAGTTGTTTTCCTTTCATATTATTCATGGGAAAAAAATCTAGAAGCAAACATACCACACTGTTATCTTTGGGAAATAGAATTGGGAGAAGAGCTTACTATTTACTGCATATGTTTCTGTAGCATTTGAATGCTTTACATGTTCACAAATTTCATTCATAATTTGTGAAAGAACTAAGAAGATCATATAAATTTTAAATATTGAAGCCATCCCTTGTTTCTTTCTAGTTCTTCCACAGCAGATGGGATAGTTTGCTTTTTAAGCTCTTCAGAAAAAGATTTATAAACCATGCATTTTCTCTAAAAGCCATTTCTACCACTTCAGTCTGTAGCATCTGCCAGGAGACACTTAATATGCAATTCCAGTTGGGAGAGAAAAGAATTACAGCCAATGAATTGGGGGGGGTAATTAATCCTTTCCTGCTTCATTGTTAGTTGATGACCCTGAAGCCCAAGCCCCACACCAGTGAAGTCCTTTAGAGTAGAAATCTGGGAGTTCTAAAATATCCCACCCTCATCCCTCCCCCCATATCCTTACATCTACCCAGCAGATTTACCCATGGGCAGCCCCTTCTTCAAGAACCAGAGGAAGAAACGGATTCATTAGAGGACTCCTGGGGAGAAAAGAGTCCACAGTTAATACTGAAAGAGGCTTTTCATCTGTTTTTCAAGCTAACCATGGACCCATTCGTGGAATGACTCAACATCTCCCTTATGAGCCCCAGAGGGATGGTGAATTGCAGGGAGGAGGGTCACATACAGGATGCCAGACTGGCAACAGGTGATGGAGGTTGGGCAGGATTTGCTCATGTCTTGCACGCACATCCCCCTTAACCAGGCACCAGCATGACTCTTCTGACCTGCAGCAGACAAGTCAAGTGGCCTGGGTAGCCCCCATCTCACCTGTGCTCATGGGCAATGCAAAGATGTAGACGTACCCTTCAACATGGCACACATTGGCTGTTCTTCCCACTTCCGTTGTCACTGCTGTTGAGAACATGAAACTGGTTTTTCATCTAAACAGCCAAGAGTTGACAATGTTTGTGGGGAGATTGGCGGGGGGTGTCTCATTATTTTTTCTCTGGTTGCAGCAAAACACAAACATCACCAGAACTAATCTGAAAACTGGGTTTTCCAAGGTAGCATGATAGAATAATGATCATTTTGGGAGGGTCTGAATCTACATAATTTTAAACTGATCATGAACTCACAATTTGGGGTTCTAGGATTCTATGCACTGACTTTGATTGTGAAGCCTCTAAAACAAAGTTTCCCAAACTTGGGTCCCCAGATTCTGTTCTGTCAAGGGGTAGAGATTGATCACCTGTAATTCTGATAAGTAGCCCAGATGATTCTATCGCACACCAAGGATCTCAGCTTTAGAAGAAGAATAAAACAGGCAGTGGCAATTCACAATAAAAGGTAACACGTATTGAGCATATATTATGTCCTGGACTGATGCTAACCACTTTGCCTGCATTAACTCATTAGCACCTCTCATATGAAGGAGGTGTTATTACTGTTGCTCCCAACTTACAGATGAGGACACCAAGGCTTAGAAAGCTTGATAATTTGCTCTAATTCTCACAGCTGATAAGACATGGAATTTGAACTCAGATCTCTCTGCGTTTAGAGCCCATACTCTGTGACACACTTCCTTGGGTTAAATCTTAAGGTGGTAAGCATCTTGACCTTGCAGGATATTAAGGATAGCTCTCTAGACCAAAGCTTTTCAATCCTGAGACTGCCAAATACTGTGGCAGCAACCCAAGTATCCATCAATGAATAAGTAAATAAACAAAATGTGCTCTATCCATAAAATGGAATGTTAGCCTTAAAAAGGAAGGAAATTCTGACACATGCTACCACATGGATGAACCTTGAGGACATTATGCTAATTGAAATAAGCATAAAAAGACAAATATTCTATGATTCCACTCGTATAATGTCCCTAGCATAGTCAGATCTATAGAGACAACATAAAATGCCGGTTGCCAGGGGCTGGAGGGTGGGAAGAATGAGGAGTAGGTGTTGAATTGAGTGCAGAGTTTTCGTTTGAGACGATTGATTACGGTGATGTTTGCACAACACTGTGAGTGTGCTTAGTGCCACTGAACTGTACACCAAAAATGGTAAATTTTATGTTAGGTACATTTCACCACAATTTTTGAAAAACTGGTGTCTGGTTCCTGCACCAGTTAAATCAGAGTCTCTGCAGAATAGGGCCCAGCTATCTGTATTTGTTTAAAATATACTATCCAAGTGTTTCTAATGGGCACCCAGAGTTAAGAACTCCAAGAATTCAGCGTACAGAATTCTGGAGCTCACCCTGCTGGCAGTCCCTGGCATCGTTGCAAGTTCTCTCCCATTCACACAAGAGGCCTAAAAGCAAGACTCCCTGGGAAAGGCGAGTCTCCCAGCCTGTTGCTGACTAAGGTGGCCGGGTCCAAGAATTAATGGAAGATCCTGGAAGCAGAAAGCTCTGTGGTATACTGGGTGCTTCTCTGGCTTGTAATTGTCTGCATATGCCTCATTCCCCTTAAGAGTCAACGAAGAAGGGTGATTATTACTGAAGTGCTGAGCTTTCAGGATCAAGAATAGAGTTCCCACGGAAACCTACAGTTCATGGCATGGATCAGGTCACTCTGTCCCTAACTTATAAATGCATATTTCCAGTCTTATTTGGGCTGCAGCATGACTTTTGGGGAATTCTCAGCAATGGGAGTTACGATAAAGAGAGCTTATTACAAGAGAGAAGAATGGCATCTGGCCTCCAGCTCAGCAGCAAGGATTCTCTGAGCACCTCTACTTTGCCTGGGACTCCAAGATGCCCTCAATGAACTCATATTCTGTAGGGAAATGGATGTATTCATTCACGCATTCAGCCAATACATATTTCTTGAGTCCCTGCAATGGCCCAGACATTGCTCAAAGGGGCACAGAATCTGATTCTGGGCCTTTGCACAAGGGTAATCTGCTGAGCCCATTGATACCCTGCAGTTGCTGGATCATGGGGAAGCCTGGGGTAACTCAGAGGAGAGGCCAGGATGGCTGGGACATTGGGGACGGGTAGCTGCTGTTTACCAACCAGTACGAAAGTATTCCAATATTTTAACAGTTGGGAAAGCTGTATGAGTAGGTGCCAGATGAATGGCAGCTTGGCTTGGGCAAAGAGGTGAACAGTTCAGCCAATGTCCCTGACCTTCTTGTGTAGGAACGGGCAATCTTTTTCTGTCGTAGACCAACTAGTAAATATTTTAGGATTTGGTAGACACTATGCTCTCTGTCCCAGCTACTCAACTCCATTGTTGTAACATAAAAGCAGCTACAGACAATAGTAAACAAGTGGTTGTGACTGCATTCCATACAGACTTTGTTTATAAAAACAGCAGGCTGGATTTGGCCTATGGGCCATAGTTTGCAAACCCCTATTCTAGTGGATGAGACAGATATACCCATTCATCCTTTCATCACACAGATATTTATCGCGCATCTTCTACATGACAGATATTGCACTGGGCACCGGTATACTGTGCTGAACAAGAAGGAATGGTCCCTGCCCACAAAGCACTTAATGGGAGAGGCCAAATCAGTCTGTTCAATATGCTACGGTAAGTATTAAGACGAAAGTAATCAGGAAATACAGAAGAGGAAGTTAACTCAGACTGGGAGTTCAAGGAAGACTTCCTGGAGGAAGTGGTAACCGTGCCACCTGCTCAGATCAGCCTGGGAAGCCATATCTTTCCCTGTGGGTTGTCATCACCAGCTCTTCCCT
This sequence comes from Delphinapterus leucas, assembly GCF_059928025.1. Classification (NCBI taxonomy): domain Eukaryota; kingdom Metazoa; phylum Chordata; class Mammalia; order Artiodactyla; family Monodontidae; genus Delphinapterus; species Delphinapterus leucas. The sequence goes on along the minus strand of NC_143142.1, from coordinate 9,995,973 downwards.
TGTGTCCTCCAGTCTCTGAACAGCTACAATGATGGAGACATCGAAGGATCCAAGCGGCTTGGGAGGAATGCCAAGTGGGTGGCCTTCGCCTCCATCATTATTGGCCTTCTCATCATTGCTATTTCTTGTGCAGTTCACTTCGCACGAAAGTAAGTAGGCTTTTTTAATCCCTCCCAATGTAAAATGTCTTTTCTTTTTTGTTTTATTTTTTTTAATTTATATATTTGGCTGCACCAGGTCTTAGTTGCGGCACGTGGGATCTTTAGCTGCGGCATGCGGGATCTTTTAGTTGCAGCATGCAGGATCTTTAGTTATGGCATGTGAACTCTTAGTTGCAGCATGTGGGATCTTTAGCTGCGGCATGCGGGATCTTTTAGTTGCAGCATGCAGGATCTTTAGTTATGGCATGTGAACTCTTAGTTGTGGCATGTGGGATCTTTTAGTTGCGGCATGCGGGATCTTTAGTTGTGGCATGTGATCTCTTAGATGCAGCATGTGTGATCTAGTTCCCCGACCAGGGATGGAACCCAGGCCCCCTGCATTGGGAACATGGAGTCTTAGCCACTGGACCACCAGGGAAGTCCCCTAAAATGCCTTTTCTTGAATGTCCACTGGAATCAACTAGGATAGGTTAGATTGTGCTTAGTAACAAACAACCCCAAACAAAAGGGTTTTGATTTTTCCTCACTGCTGTTCCATGGGCCTTGTAGGTTTGCGGAAGGTCTCTCTTCCACACAGTCACTCAGGGTCCAGGCTATCCGAAACTCCACCATCTTATAGCTGCTCTATCTAAAGCAGGAGTCAACAAACTTTTCCTTTAAGGGTCTAGATAGTAAATATTTTAGGCCACTGTCAGCATCTCAGTTGCAACTACTTAGCTCTGCCATTTTAGCACAGAAGCAGCCATATCCAATCTGTAAATGGATGGGTGTGGCTGTGTTCGATAAAACTTTATTTATAAAAACAGGGAGCTGGCCCGTGGGCCATAGTTCTCCAACCTCTGATCTAGAGCATGAGGGCTTCTCAAGTTAAGACAGGGGACAGGAAAACCAGAGAATCCCACGTGAGTTTTCACTGCCTCAGCCCTGGAGTGACACATGTCACTTAGGCTCATAATTGATTGGCTAACAGCAGTCACGTAGTCCGACCAAACTGTAAAAGAGTGAGAACTGTAGGGCAGTAAGTGGAATATTTAGGTTATTACTTGCTCTGCCTTAGCATCTAATCTGCTAAATGATTTGCTACATGACATTGCATCCAACTAGCCTAACTGTTCCTAGTTTAAGAGCAGAAGGGTCTCCACAGATGTTTGGTATTTTCAGTGAGCTCTCATCTCATAAAGAGATGGGTGCTGTTGATGTTTCTCTCTGGATTTGGACAAATTTATTCTGATTTCTCCAACCAGCTGAGATGGGCTCCCTCTGCTAGAATCAATGATACTTTCCATCAGAGGTTTGCCAGAGGGCAAGGTAGTGTGATGGACAACCAAGACCTGGAAATGGCAAGTACAGATTCATCTCTGTCTCACTGCGTAACTCCTAGCAAAACAGATAAGAACTCAGAAATCCTTTCACTCTTCTGTCAGAGCAGCACTGTTCCTCCTACACCATTTCCCTCAAGCTGAGAAGATCAGTCTTTCTGACTTGGTTTCAGGAAGGGCCCACTGGGTGGATAAGAGAGGAGCGGCACACCCTTTAGCCTGCCAGGTCAGCCAACCCCACCTTGGCAACCAAGAGTGTAGTGGATGTCACAGTAGGTCAGCTTCCTAACAGGCAAGCCAAATCCATGAGCAATCGGGCAGTTGGATGGAGGGGGGAGATGTCAAAATACAAAGAGTCATAAAGGAAAAAAATAGTTGGCTTTGGCCAAAGAGAGGAGAAAAGGACACTAAAATATCAAAGGAACCTCAAACTTTCTTGCCTGCAAGATGGCAAATTGATGATGTTGGCTTATGAAGGAAAAGACAGTTGAAAGATAGATGTGAACACACCAACTTTCCTCTTAAGGAAAGCGTAATGTGCTTGTACACGTGTGTGAGCACAGGGCTGTGAGCTGTGGAGTTAATGGTGCGGGTTTGGGACCAGACTTCCTGGACACAAGTACCCCCTTTACCACTTACTTACGGTGGGACCATCAGCCAACTGCTTACCTTTCTCAACTTCAGTTTCTTCCTCTGTCACCTGGGGATTACAGTAGTGCCCATTTAATAAAGCTGTTGTGAAGGCTAATGAGAATGTGTATAGGTTGGCATCTGTTCCTTAGTAGTAAAGAAAAAATACAAACCATCTATTCTATTATTACTACGGTTATCAACATGACTGGGGGAGGACGTCAGAGTTTAAAATGCTACTAAATAGAGTTCAAGGCTTTGTACATATGAGCCGAGCTCAAAGGACGGTGTTCCAGGGGAACGAGGCCAAGTCCTGGCCTGACTCCTGGGGACTTGTGAAAATACATACTGCCCAGATCGGTGTTTGAGCTAAGTGGTTATAATAATAGCAGCTGACCCTGACATAGAACTTACCATATGCCAGATACTGTTCTAAGCTCTTATATGAATTAACCCTCACCGAGTCCTCACAGCACCCCCATGAAGTAGGTAGTATTATCCCCATTTTTACAGATGAAGAAACTGAGGCTCAGAGAAGTGAAGTGACTTGCCTGCTGTCTCACAGCTAATAAGTTGTAAAGGCGGGTGTTAAGCCCGGCATAATCTGGCTCTGGAAACTGTCCTCAGCCAAACACCACACAGCCTCTAAGCTAGCACGTCCTTTCTAGTACATCCGATAACAAAGGCCAGTGGACGGCGCTCACCTTGTGGCTAACTCTAGAATTATTTATATGGTGTTGGTGCGGTGAGGTTCCAACCTACCACAAGAATGTGATGAGTTAGGGCCCAGGGTAGCAAAATCAAAGGGCTGCAGGGGTTAGGCAGGGAATGTCCACGCATGAAGCAGCTTGGTCGCAGGACAGTAGGTAGCAGTGGGGGCGGTGGCGCGAGGAGAGAGTGCAGTTTATAGGGAGCAGCCACCACTCTGCTCCGGCTACTTGTCACCGCTTGGAATGCAGATCTCATGGGCCCATTTTCCAGAAGACATTGAAAAGCTCGGTCTTCATTTAAAATCTCCTGATTTTTAGATTTTTTTTTTTTTCTTGCGGTACGCAGGCCTCTCACTGTTGTGGCCTCTCCCGTTGTGGAGCACAGGCTCCGGACGCGCAGGCTCAGTGGCCATGGCTCATGGGCCCAGCCGCTCCGCGACATGTGGGGTCTTCCCGGACCGGGGCACAAACCCGTGTCCCCTGCATCGGCAGGCGGACTCTCAACCACTGCGTCACCAGGGAAGCCAGATTTTTAGATTTTGACAACCAGTTCACATCGTTTAAACACGTGGTGAGGGCCCAAAACAAAAATCGCACCTGCAGCCTGGACATTAGCTACTTTGCAGTCTCCGGGAGACAGTTTGGCTTTCAGAGTTCAGTTTGCCTATTAGACACCATGCAAGAAGTTTTACTAGGGACGCAGAAGTCTTCATGTATGGGGACTTTCTCCATTCTTAATATAAATGTTTCTATCTGGAGATAAAGCATTGATGTTTGTATGCTTGTGATTGAGGTTTTGTTAGTAGTAGTAAAGGACGGGAGAGGAAGTCCCCTCTCCACCCCTTCTCCCTGAGGGGAAGTGTTTCACAGCTTTTAGAGCCTGGCCCGCAGCAGGATTCAAATCCTAGTTCTACCACCCAGACCACCCGGACGTGTCATGAAACTCTCTGTGCCTCAATTTCCCTCTCTATAAAGTGAGGATAGAATTTTCCCCGCATCTGTATGGTCAGCTTCCTTTTAGATACTTTTTCTTCCGTGTTATCAAAGAAAGCAAAAATGTCTTCCAGAGTTAGAATCCCATGGAGACACTCAAATTTAAAGGCTTTGGTGTGTGTGTGTGTGTGTGTGTGTGTGTGTGTAAGAGACAGCAAGAAACTAGGCCTCAGTGAATGAAATCAATTCTATCTTCCGTTAAGACCAGTAACAAGGCCGATTTCTCAGTAATCCTTTGAAATAAAATTTCCCAGCCTGGCTTAATGCAGGAACTGAATGGCAATGTGGAATTGCTAAGGCAGAGGTTCCCAAGCTTTGGGCTGCAGAAGAGTTACCTGGGGAGTTTTAAAAGAGGTGGACATCGTCGGAGCCCTACCTCAAAGGATTCCAACTCACAAAGCCAGAAGCGAGGACCAAGAATCTGCATTTCCAAGCTCCCCTCTCCTGCCCTAGGGCTCTGGTGCAGGTGATCAGAACGCACCGAACTTTCTCCCTCCCAAATCTAAAAGGCAGAGGCAATAACAGTAGCCAGCCGTTAACAGAGTGGTCAGTTTTCATTTACCTCAGCAAACTTGTCATCCTAACATGTTATATCTAACTCAAGGCCAAGGATGGGAGTCATTTTACAGCCTAGGAGGCGGACCCGCAGAGAGAGGCTCTTTCGTAGCAATCTAAAAGGCAGCAAGGACTTCCTTGGAGGGGCTGGGAAAATCTGACTTTAGAGAAGAACTACCCTAGAGATAAGCCCGAAAGGTTTGAATATGTCAGTTTTCTGCGTTTCATTAAAAAAAACTGTCTGAAGTCACCTATTGCCTTTTAAAAATGGTGAAGTTCTGCCTTTCAAAAAAGTATCCCTTATCCTTATTAAGAAAACTGTAACCAGTCTCTTGTCCCTCAAGTGACTGGAATCTCGGGTAGTTTGTTTTCTCAGAATAGACTCAGGTCGTGATAGTCTCTTCACCCAAACTCATAAAAAAGTCTCATCCATCCTAATTTTTTTCCTCCCAGTCTTATCAAGATATAATTGACGTATAGCGCTGTGTAAGGTTAAGGTGTCCAGCGTAATAACTTACATACACCATGAAATGGTGACCGCAGTAAGTTTAGTGAACATCTATCAGTTCATGTAAATACAAAATTAAAGAAATAGAGAAAAATATTTTTCCTTGTGATGAGAACTCTCGGGATTTGCTGTCTTAGCCACTCTTATATGTAACGTACGGCAGCACTCATTATATTTATCACATCGTACATCACATCCCTAGCACTCATTTATCTTATAACTAGAAGTTTGTACCTTTTGACCACCTTCATCCAACTCTCCCTCCCCCTAACCCTTGCCTCTGGTAACCCCAAATATGATCTCTTTTTCCATCAGTCGTCCTAATTTTACAGGTTGTCTGTGTGAGCCACATGGTGCTTAGAGCAAAGAAAGAGTTGCATGACATGCGGTCTGTTAGAACTGGGAATCATTGAACTAAAATAGTCAACAGTTTGGGATAGAATGCTGAGCCATCAGAAGAGAAGTGTTCTGGTCCAAATGGAATCAGAAACTTGCAGTCTCTTGCAGTTATAAAGTCCGCTGCCCGCAGGTTACTAGGGAAAGTGGAGGAATGGATCACAGAGGTGAGACGTTTAAATACTGCAGCTGTCTAGTTCTTGATCCCGCTTCTTCACATGCCCAGCCTACGTCAGCAAGTATACAGAGTTTTACTTTCTGCTGGTGTCTGAGGATTCAGGCAAGTGAGGTTGTTGTAGTCATGTTTCACAAAGCACAGGCCTCACCTGTGACAGATTGAGCAGAGATGTTTGTGTTGTATGTTTAAACACTGGAACCACGCCCCGAGCTCAGTGGGAGCCCTGTACCCATTCATACTCATAAGTGTCGAGCGACCTGCTGGCCAGAAGCTCCATTTAAACGGTTGCTTTTTTCTCTTTGAGGAACATGCATAGTTGATTTCTGTAAATGCACATACATTGCAATTCCACTGACCTTACATCTCTGGGTGTTCTTGTAGGTACCTAAACAGCTAGGCACGCTCCCACCACGTATTAAAAATGTTTGTTTGTTGTTCTTAGCAATAAGAGACTTCATGTTCCAGAGTTCCATTAAGGAAGAACTTGACTTCTAAATTTAAGGATCCCACGACTCTCTCCCATTAGTAGGTTCAGAGTTAGTAGATGTTAACGCATTCTGTACGGCAAAGCTTCCGTCTCACAGACTGGAAAGGTCCTTTCCTGACCTCAAAATATCCTCCCTTTGCATTAGAAGGGAAGTAGGCATATACTTACTTACATATATACTTAAGCCTACATCTCAAGGGGGATAAGAAGCAAGGACTTGGTCTTGCAAAAACATAAAAGCAAATCTCTCTTATTCCCTGTATTATTGGCTGGTGTGAGGCTTCTTGGTGATTGTTTCGTGCAGGATGTGTCTTCAGAGAATTTTTATGATTCCATGATGAAAAATGGGGAACATTCCAGAAGATCAGAAGGGCTTTCTTTGTTGGTTCAGATGAGTTGCAGTAAAGACAAGTAAGACCTAAGTCATCAACAATGGACAGATTTTTGCTTTGAAAAGTTTGTAAGCTGGTGGGACATTGATGAAAAAATCAGAATAAACATGAAAAAGATGTTCAAAAAAATAAAGAAATGTTTTTAAAAGAAAGACATTTTTATAAAGGAAAGAAAAAGATGTTCAACCTCTTCAGTAACCAGGGCAACACAAATTAAAGCAACAACAAAATACTCATATATATATATATATATATATATATATATATATATAATTTTTTTTTCTGTCTGCCAGATTGAAACAATTTAAAAGATGGATAATGTCAAGGTGGGTGAGAGTGTGAAGAATTGGATACCACACTGTCGGTGGAACAGTAAATTGGGACAGTCTTTTGGGAGATCAATTTGGTTGTATCTATTAAACTTTAAAATTTATGTGCCCGCCCACCCAGCAACTCTGCTTTTCAGCGTCACAAAAAGGCATGTAAAGCAGTAGTTCTCCTCCCTACACATTAAAATCACCAATGCCCAGGGCGCACCCTGGACCAGTTAAGTTAGAATCTCCAGTGAAAGGGCAGGGCATTGGTAGGTTTTAGGGCCCTACAGATGATTCTGACCTGCAGCCTAGGGATGAGAATCAAGGATGTGCAATGATGTTCATTGAAGCTCCGTTCGAAATAGGGGAAAGCTTGAAACAACCTGAATGTCCATCAGCAGGAAAATGGTTAAATACACAGTGGTTCATTCATAGGATGGAATAATGCACTGCAGTTTAAACATGGAAGTATCTTCCTTACTGTGGCTTTATAAGGCCCCAGAGGATCTGGTGGCTGCTTCTCCATCCTCATCTCCCAGGACTCTCCCCCTCACTCCTTCACTTCAGCTACATGGAATTCCTCTCTCTTCTTTGAGCAACAGAAGTATGCCGCAGGGCCTTTGCACTTGCTGGCCCCTCTACCTAGAATTGTCTTCCTCCCAATATTCACATGGCTTGTTCCCATCTCTCCTTGAGATGCTTGCTCATATGTTACTTAGAAGAGAGGCTACCCCTGACCAACTTCTCTAAAATAGCACCCACAGCCCCACGTCTCTTCTCTGTGTCCCCTTAACCAACTTTACTTTTCTTCCTAGTATTTACTTCTCCCTGACAAGTTTTATATATGCATATAATTTTTATATAAATATATAAAAAATATATTTTATATATATATTAAATGGTCTGTTTCCTCCTACTGGAATGAAAACTCCAGGAACATTTTCATTTCATTTCTGTCATTGCCCATAACAATGGAGCATAACACTTAAGGGTGCTTCCCGTGAAGCTAGACCATTAAGGTTTAAGTCTAAGTAGTAGTGTGCCTTTGGGCACGTCTTTTAACCAGTCTGTGCCTCAGTTGTCTCATCTATAAAATGAAGATAAAACAGTACCTACCTCATAGGGCTGTGAAGACTAAACTGTATAAAGCACAGTGCCGGGCGCATGGTAGTAACTGCTGGGTACTGTTATTAACACCAGCACCTAGAGCAGTGCCTGGCATATAAATATTCATTGAATAAATGAATGAATGAGTTTAAATAAATAAATGCACACGCACATGCACACACACAATGAATTTCTAAGTGAATATTTATGGATTTAAATGTAGAGGGACATGCCTGGAGGATGCACCCCAAATGCTAACAGTGCTACTAACCCTTGAGGAGGAGAATAAGATTCAGAAAGACTCACGAACCATGAGTATGCCTACATCTGTATCGTTTGGGTTTTTCTGCATGTGCCACACCTAAAACATAACATGTTTCCAAATAAAATGTTTCTCAAAAAGAAGCCAGTGCTTAGACTCAACAGCGTGCAGACCTGCTCGTCCACACCAGCACTGGTTGAATTAGAGTACTTCTTAAAGACGGAAGCCCTCGGTGACCAGGCTCTGCTCCCTCCCTCTCTCCCTCCCTCCCTCCCTCCCTCCTTCCCTCTCTCCCTCCCTCCCTCTCTCCCTTCCTCCTTCCCTCTCTCCCTCTCTCCCTCCCCTTCTTCCCTCCCTCCCCTTCTTCCCTCCCTCCCCTTCTTCCCTCCCTCCCCTTCTTCCCTCCCTCTCTCCCTCCCTCCCTCTCTCTCTCTCCCTCCCTCCCCCTCCCTCCTTCTCTCCCTCCCTCCCTCCCCCTCCCTCCTTCTCTCCCTCCCTCCCTCCTCCCTCTCTCCCTCCCTCCCTCTCCCCCATTTTCCCTTCCCCCCTCTCTCCCTCCCTCCTCCCTCCCCCCTCCACCCCACGCCCCTCACTTTATCTCTTGTACACACAGTGCCTGAGCAGCCAGCAGCCAGCATGGAGGACGGACCTCATCCACACACACCCCAAAGGAGTTTCTGAGGAATGGATCCTTGACTTCAGACTGTGAGATCTTTTCCTCCAGGACTCTCCCTGGCAAATGAACTAAAAACGAAAAGAAAAAAAAAAAAATGTCCACAATTTAGGAAAACCAGGCAGCAAAGCCAGGCCAGCCAGGGTCATTGTTTTGTTGTTTTTTTTTTTAAGAAAGAAAATCAAGTCTCACTGTTTCAGTTTATCAAAAGCCATTGTGTCCATGTGTCCTTTCCTCTTCTCCAGAGATAAGCCTCAGAAAATCTTATTACTTTTAACGGGGGAGAGGGGTCCAGATCCGGAAGGAGAGGGAGGTTCTGGGAAGAGCAATGGATGCTGGTGTTTGCGATGTTGAACACATTTGTAGCATGTTTAAAGGCATCAAATAGAGCTGAATTTGTGGATTGTTTCCTTTTATTTTTACATGTTGTAGCTTCGCTTCAATCTTCAGTAGCTCCTCCCTCAGTTCCCCAGAGTTCACCATCCCATCTTTGAAGACTTCGATGAAGGAGCTTTCTGGTCTTCTGTCTTGATCTCACTTTTCGTAACTCCCTCCCACCCACCCCTTCCTTGCATCCACCCTGGGTGAACTTGACCACAGCCACAGTTTTCATTCAGACTCTGAGAATGTACTTAGTGGTCAATTCTAGGTACACGGCCACCTTTCCCATCCCGGTTTTGGGAATATACTGGCTGGGTTTATGGGATGTGCTTTTATTCAAGCTCTCTCTCCCCTCCTTCTCTCTTTAGCAAGTCTCAGGCAAGACCTCTGATTTTCCTCGATGCCACCTGGAAATGCCACCCACTGTACTTATTTTCTGTCAAATGTAAACCCTTTATGTGTGACTATACTGGTTTAACAAGGCCACCATTATTCTGCCTTCCAGAAGACGCTAACCCCGCGTGCAAGACATACCGCTGGTGGTACACAAAGATAATTTTCAAGTCATTTAAAGCCACGACATTAAGTGACACTGAATCACAAAGAACATTTGCCCTTTTCTCTTTTTTTTCAGTCCTGATTACAGCTCAGAGAAAGTCTCTGTGTAGTGCTCATGGGTCCTTAACACCTTTCTGATCCTTTGGTTCTTTTTCCTTCTTAATAAAGAAAGAGCAGGCCTCAGGTTCAAAGTCTTTTGTTTAGATAGAATTTAATAACTTACTGGGTTTTGTTTTCATTCTATGTATTTTATTAATTACCTTCCATTTATAGCTCTCTACTTAGGGACATTGTTTTCTGTTCAAATACATTTACTTAAGAAAAGGAAGTGGACTCAAAGAAAATATTAAGTGGTTAACACAACAGGTGATAGGTATATATGTCAAAAATAACTTCAAACACTAATATTAGAAATAGTGAAAATAACTTTTCTAAGCAAGAGGAAAGGCAGCTTATTCTAAGTGAATGAACAAGAGGCTGAGTCAAAACACCTGAGTTCCAAAGCCTTTTCTGCCACTAACTAGCTATGCAAGCTGATTTCAGGCAAGTTTCTTAGCCTCTGTGCCTCAAATTTCTTCATCTGGAAAATGGCGATAAGAACGCCTGCCTCCTTACCTCAGAGTGTTATTATGAGAATTCATCGCCATGATAGATATGATTGCCCCTGGAGGGAAATTCTAAGTGCTCTACAAAGCATTGTTCTTAGATACTGTGAATCTCAGGCGTTTGTTAAAAATCCTGGACCCTCGCAAAAAATAAACACTGATGGACACCAGATTCCACCTGTCATTTTTCCCAGATGTCCGTCACGAGCCAGCACTTGTCCCAGGAGGACATGAATCAGGGACACCAGTTCTCAGCACACAGAGATCCTGGCATCATTCCAGTATATGGGATCCTGATTTCTGTTTCTCACACCTTGTTTTTTGCTTGTTTGTATTTGAGTCCCTGATCTTTTACCCAAATCAAATGAAGTGTTGCTGAGAGGCAGAATAAAAATGGTTTTAAGAAAGCCTGTTTACCACGGTGTATACATTGTATTTTCTTGGGGTTCCCAACCTTCTAGAGACTCCCATAATCGAAACGGGCTCATTCATCCCAGCCTCAGCCTATAGAGAGGACCATAGAGAGGCCCAGGGTGGGGCTAGAGAGGTGTCAACTCAGATCTAACTCATGGCCTGAAATGCCCTTCTGGGAGGCATTAAAAGTGTTGGTCCCACTAAAGCCACTGAGATCTCTGGGATCAAGATGAGGGTCTGATTTTTTTTCTGGGCCCCTGGGGCCTGGCAGCGAGCTTTAATACTGACAAAGTGAGATGACCGTCTTCTCTGGGACCTCCTGCAAGGCTGAGATGGCCCCTGCTCCACTCCAAAAAGCACAGTTAGGAAACAGATTGGCCAAGACCAGGGGACTCTTTCAGCAGCCAATGACCAAAAAAAAAAAAAAAAAAAGGCTACAGAAAGAAGAGTGTACTTGATCATATAATTGAAAAGTCCAGGGATAGCTTCAGGTATGGCTGGATCTTGGTGTTCAGCATTATTAAGAACATCTCCCTTATCTATTTCTCAGCTTCAACTTCCTGAGTACATTTTGGTTTCACAGTGGCACGGCGGCTGCCGGCATCTTCAGATTTCTTCCTACCAGCTAAGCAATGCCTGTGGAAATAAAGTAACTCTTCCCTAATAGCTACAAGGGGGAAAAAAAAAGTTTCAATTTGAAATAATGCACAATTGATTTGGAGCAGGAACCAAGCCATCAGAATGGATAACAGCCATTAACAAACAGTTGTGGCCACCCTTTCCAACACAAAGTGAAGCTGTGTCCAGGGATGTGTGGTGCCCTCTTTGGGCAGAACTGGGTCACGATTCAGCCAGTAAAACTGAGGGTGAAGTCAGCTCCACCCAAACTTTATGGATTGAGAGTGTGGGAAGGGTGGTTTCCCAAAGGAAAACTAAAATGCTTTTACCAGAAGGAGAGACAGATGCTGAGCAGGGGAAAACAAAACAAAACAAAACACAACCAGTCTGCGTTAAGCAGGCTACCTCTTACAGTGCCTGTCACAAGCAGGGTAAAAGTCATCTACTAGCTTTTCAAACAATTGACCCACTCTGCTGTTCCTCTCCTCCATTTCCTCATCCGACCAGTATTGACAGAGCACCTGTTCAGCCATAGAAACTGGGCTAGGCTTTGGAGGTTCCGGTAGGATGACAAGAGACCCTTGGGAAGATTTATCAGGCTAGTGGGGAACAAGCACATATAGAAACAATTAGAAGGAAATGTGAGAGTGCTAAGACAGGCAAGGAACAGTGTCATGCAGTCCCTTTGCAGGAGGGGGCACTGGCTGTATCCAAGGAGCAAAGCCTCAGGGGAGTGTCCCTGTCCCACTGCTCTGTGCATTGCTAAGGCTGATAGGGCTACAGCCTTTGAAGTGGCTCTGTCTTTGCCCACAAGTTATGGGCAGAAGCAGATGCAGACATAAAATCGCTGGTCTCAGCTCCTGGATCAGCAAATTATCTTTGGCCCATATGAGACAGCTGCATTCAGCAGAACAGCATTATGCGTGTATCTTGATACGTAACCCTAGATCCAGGCTTCTAAATATAAGAAACTGTCTTGGGCTGCTGATTAAAAAAAAAAAAGGAGAAGTATTCTAAGTGTCCACATTCATTGGTTACTACCAATCCTTAAAAAAATACTCATGGATGTTGAATATTTGAGCCTGGGGAATTACCCTATAAAAATAGGCCCCTGGGGGCTTCCCTGGTGGCGCAGTGGTTGAGAGTCTGCCTGCTAGTGCAGGGGACACGGGTTCGAGCCCTGGTCTGGGAGGATCCCACGTGCCGCGGAGCAGCTGGGCCCGTGAGCCACAACTACTGAGCCTGCGCGTCTGGAGCCTGTGCTCCACGACGAGAGGCTGCGACAGTGAGAGGCCCGCACACCGCGATGAAGAGTGGCCCCCGCTCGCCGCAACTGGAGAAAGCCCTTGCACAGAAGTGAAGACCCAACACAGCCAAAAATACATAAATAAATAAATTTATATAAAAAAAATAGGCCCCTGGACCAAGATACTTTGAATTCCGATTTGACAAATACAAAGATGCCTGATACCCAGGCATCACCCATCATCCCTAGAGAAGCCACAGAAAGAACGAATCCCCTTTCCAATAGATTGATTGATTGATTATTTGTTCCAACAGAGATTTATTTATCAGGGGTCAGGAGAGGGAAGCACAAAGTTGCCTTTGTGTGTTTTATTGTGTCAGGCATCTGAGTTTCATCTTGTGTACCTGTCTGTTCCAAACCTCAGATGAGCGGCCAGGTCAAATCTGCGATAGTCCAGTCAAAACTTTTATCCCTCTTCCAGTTCAAGTGCGCGTTTGCCCAGTTCACAGTCATAGACTGGTTCACCGAGGTGCCCTGCCATTTAGTTTTCCCAAGCTGTCTGCTCCTGGCACTGCCACCAAGCATTGATTCCACTGGGTGACATGGAATCCCATGTATGGGGACTGCTTGTGCTTTGGAGTGAGTATATTGACAGGAATCCGTGAAAGGCCAAGTCCTGCCTCTGTAAAGGTGACAAATGGCCTGACGGCCAGGGTGAAAGAGGACCTAATACAGATCCCAACATTTAGTAGGTAAGGTAAATATTTCTTGAGCCATCTCAAGAAATCTAAACAATTACAATAGTTTTCTTGTAGGTCTCCCTGTGTATTTGTTTCTGATCGATGGCTGTAACAAAGACTACAGACATGGTGACTTGAAAACAGTCCACATTTATTATCTTCCTGTTTTGGAGGCCAAAAATCTGAAACAGGTCTCACTGGGCCAAAATCAACATGCCGGCAAGGTTGCATTCCTTTCTGCAGGCTCTCAGGGAGAATCCCTTCGATTGATTTTTCTACCCTCTGGAGGCCGCCCACACAAGCCGGGCTTCACTTGGGTCCATAGCTTCGTGAGATAACTTTTGGGCGTACGTGGATTTTCATAACTTCTGTTTTCTAAACCATCATGATGAGTGATCAAGGAATAATTGAGAATGTTTGGGGACAGGAATTTGAACCAACTCCTTGTATGGGTGGCTTGTGAGGCCTCCTAGGCTGGGCTGCCCCCTCGTGGAAGAAGTGGAGAAAGGCAAGTCAGGGTGTTGCCCTTTAATGAATGGCATGTTTCTACTGCCAAGTCAGGGTGTTGCCCTTTGATGAATGGCATGTTTCTGTTGCCTTTTATAACCCTCTGTGTCTGTGTAATGGGCTCCAGAAACAAGCTGGAGGGAAATTGCACAGCTTTGACAGAGAAAAGAAGCAACAGAAGAACCAGCTTTCAACAAAATGGAAATGGAGCTGATGCTTTTTAAGGGCTTACATTATGTCAGACGCTACTCTAAGCACTTTGTACCATGTAATTGTCACAAGAACCAACTGAGGAAGCTACTGTTTTTTGAAAAATTATTTATTTATATTTTTGGCTGCGTTGGGTCTTCATTGCTGCGCGTGGGCTTTCTCTAGTTGAGGCGAGCGGGGGCTACTCTTCGTTGCGGTGCGCAGGCTTCTCATTGCGGTGACTTCTCTTGTTGTGGAGCATGGGCTCTAGGCACGCGGGCTTCAGTAGTTGTGGCTCGCAGGCTCTAGAGTACAGGCTCAGTAGTTGTGGCACACAGGCTTAGCTGCTCCGCAGCATGTGGGATCTTCCCGGACCAGGGCTCGAACCTGTATCCCCTGCATTGGCAGGCGGATTCTTAACCACTGCGCCACCAGGGAAGTCCAGAAGCTACTATTTATTTTCCACTTTTGACCAACAGGGAAACCGAGGCATGGGAAGGTTAAGTAACTTGCCCAAGGACCCATAAGTAGAAGTAGGATTTGAACCTGTGTAGTCTAGCTCCAGAGTCTTAGGTTCCAACATGACCATACTTGCCACTAGTCACTAGTTCAAAGCACAAAAGTACAGTCTGCTGCTTTTGAAACAGATTTATTGTCTGATTTCCATGGTGATTTTCAGGATAACTCACTCTAGGACTTAGTTCTGGCCTCAAAGTTCTCAAAAGCAGTGTAACATCTCTGTTCCTTGGAAACACAAAAAGTAGAGAAGGTAGTAAAACCTCCGTGACGGAGGAAGACAGAGTCTGGCTAAATCAGGTTTGTTCTTCAGTCTCTATTCTGCAATTCTAAAAATAGCTCTTTTGCCCCCAAAGAAGTTGTTTAACCATTAAAAGAAAAAAGTGGGTAACTATAATAACATTATGGCTCACTATCTGTCAAGTATTGTGCTAAGCCCTTAAAGTGTACTTTCACTCAATTGCCATTAACAACCCTAAACATAAGTACTACTATTCATCTTTGTCTTTGAGGAAACTGAGGCACAGAGAAGTTAAGTAACTTGTTCAAGGTCACACAACTGCAAAGTGTTAGGATTTGAGCCCAGGCAGTTTGATTCTAATATCCATGTTCTTAATCACTACATTAACTCCCATAAATCATAAAATGACTCTAATCTTTTAATTCATAACTAAGAAAAAATAACAGAACTACTTTTTACACATAACAGAATGAAATGACTTAATTGCCTGTTGCCCATTTTCCCTAATTAGTTGCAAGCTTGACATAAATTTGTGCGGGCTGAACTTTGGGGACAGATTTGCGGTAACTACAACATATTTTCTTTCTGGGATCTTATCAGATATTTAAGAAGCTCTGAGGTCTCACCTTTATGTCTAAAATTTATTTTCTATGTACAATAATTGATATGCACAGAAGAAAAAACTACTACATTCCTATTGTTATATTCTTTTTTTTTTTTGCCATCTTTTTTTTTTTCCCCCTGCAGCATCTTAGTTCCCCAGCCAGGGATTGAACCCAGACCCTCAGCAGTGAAAGCGAGGAGTCCTAACCACTGGACCGCCAGGGAATTCCCCATTCCTATTGTTTAACAATAGGAGCCACTCTGAGTGTATGATTTAGAATGCTTTTGGTTGTAAGCAACAGAAAATCCAATCAGACAGAGGACAAACTTCAAGGTTGATTTGATCCAGCAGATCATAAAGTCAGCACTATGGCTCTGATTCTCTTTGATTCTCTCAGGTCTGTTCTCTTTTGTGTATAATTCATTGTTCTCATCTGGCATCCCTCATGAGAGGAGCATCTCAAGCTAAAAAATTCCTCATCAATGTCCTGAGAGAAGGAAGGCCTCTCTACCCCAAACCATCAGACAAAAGCCCCGCTATTCCTTCTCACTGTAACATGTCATTGGACCATGTCTGAATCCAGGTTCATAGGTCTGGCTTACAAGCCCATCTCTGAAATAAATACTTTAGCAAGAGGGGTGAGATAATCCACAGGACCTGCCTCTGGAGTTGTTCAGTAAATATTAGCTCTTATATTTTATTATTTTAAAAAATGAGATTCTTTTCTACCTAGGTGAAGTATAAGTAGAATGACCAATAATGAAAAGTTGGTCCACCTAACTCATGAATCAACAAATATGTAGCAAAACAATAAAATACTGCTTTTACTAAGGCTGCCAAAAAATTTAATGTGATAATGTTAAGTTTTGAAAAGGGTGTGATAAACAGTCATCCCAAACATAATTCCTAGAACATTTTTAGAGGTAAATTTGACAAATCCTAGCAAAATTTTAAAGGTATGTACTCTTAGGTTCAGTGATCCTATTGTTAGGAATTATTCCCACCATTTTGCTCACAAAACTACACTAGATATGTGAATTGGTTGAGTTGTATGGGTATACAACAGCAGTGTTATTTGTGAAAGTCCAAGATGAAGAACAAAAATGTTAGAACAATTAGGCACCCATGTGCCAAAAAATGAACCTCAACCCATACCCCGTACCACACATATAAATTGACTGAAAATGGATTAGATCTAGATGTAAAACCTAAAATGATAAAACTTCTGAAGAATATATATGAGGATGTGGAGAAATTAGAGCCATTGTGCACTGTGGTAGGAGCATAAACTGGTGCAGCCGTTATGAAAACAGTATGGCAGTTCCTCAAAAAATTAAAAGTGGAATTACCACATGATCCAGCAATTCCACTTCTGGGTATATACCGAAAAGAATTGAAATCAGCATCCCAAAGAGATATTTGTACACCGATGTTCACAGTAGCATTATTTACAATAGCCAAAAGGTGGAAGCAGCCCAAGTGTCCATCAACAGATAAATGGATAATCAAAACAGAGTATACACCTAATGGAATATTATTCAGCCTTAAAAAGGAAGCAAATTCTGGCACGTGCTGCAACATGGATGAACCTTGAAGACATTATGTTTAAGTGAAATAAGCCAGTTACAAAAGGACAAATACTGTGATTCCACTCATATGAGGACCCTAGAGTAGTCAGATTCATAGAGACAGACAGTAGAATAGTAGTTGCCAGGGTCTTCAGGGAAGAGGGAACAGGGAGTTATCACTTAATAGGTATAGAGTTTCAGTTTTGCCAGATGAAGAGTTTTGGAGATGGATGGTTGTGATGGTCGTAAAACAGTGCTAATGTATTTAATGCCACTTATAAATTGTAAATTTTATGTTCTGTATATGTGTTAATCATGTTTTTTATTTTCTATATTATATGATGCTTTGATATCTTGGGGCCAGTGACCGGGGAGAGACTTCCCCTCCCAAGGTTAACTAATTCCTAGGTATAGTAGATGACTTGCCTAGAATATGCGAACCAACAGCTCCAAAGCCCATACTCTGAACTACCCCCTTTCTCTGGCTTTTCCACTCCAGGAGGCAAAATTCCTCGGCCCTGACCATCCCAGGGCCAGGTAACAGACAACTGGGGACCAGCCCTATAGCCCAGAGCCCACCGAAACTATTCAAACTATCCAATCTTAGACCTGCTCAGCTGCTTACCCTGCCTCCCCCGTTCCTTCTCTCAGAAATCACAGTAAGGACTCTACACATGCTTTCCCCTCACTCTCTCTGCTTGTGACCAACCTCAGGGTTCCCTCTTGAGGCCATGTGTGGCATGGCGCACCTCCCACCCCCTCCTCTTGGGAACTGAGAGTAACAAACTATCTTTCTTTTTTTTTTTGGTTGTACCGGGTCCTAGCTGCGGCAGGCGGGCTCCCTAGTTACGGCTCCAGGGCTCCTTAGTTGCGGCATGCAGCTCCTTAGTTGTGGCATACAAACTCTTAGTTGTGGCATGCATGTGGGATCTAGTTCCCTGACCAGGGATTGAACCCAGGCCCCCTGCATTGGGAGCGTGGAGTCCCATCCACTGCGACACCAGGGAAGTTCCCAAACTATCTTTTTTTTTTTTTTTGTGGTACGCGGGCCTCTCACTGTTGTGGCCTCTCCCGTCGCGGAGCACAGGCTCCGGACGCGCAGGCCCAGCGGCCTTGGCTCACGGGCCCAGCCATTCCGCGGCATGTGGGATCTTCCCAGACTGGGGCACGAACCCGCGTCCTCTGCATCGGCAGGCGGACTCTCAACCACTGTGCCACCAGGAAAGCCCCCCAAACTATCGTTTTGATGGCAATCATATCCTGATCTGTTGGCCTCACCATACACGAATAAAACGAAAACCCCAGGTACATTTTACAACGATATATTTTAGCACAGTTTTCAAAAAATAGATAATTTTTTAAGAGTCTTGAGAAAACGATTAAGTCAATTATGGTACGTTTATGCTGCAGTAGTTTAGCATGGTCATTAAGAGTGTAGACTTGGGAGTCGAATTTCTTGCATCTAAATCCTGGCTCTCCTGCTTACTAGCTTTGTGATGTTGGGAAGTGACTTATCCACTTGTGTCTTAGTTTTCTCATAATTAAAGTGGGGGTAATAGGGGCTTCTCTGGTGGCCCAGTGGTTGAGAATCTGCCTGCTAATGCGGGGGACACGGGTTCGAGCCCTGGTCTGGGAGGATCCCAGATGCCACGGAACAACTGGGCCCGTGAGCCACAACTACTGAGCCTGTGTGTCTGGAGCCTGTGCTCCACAACAAGAGAAGCCGTGATAGTGAGAGGCCCGCACACCGCGATGAAGAGCGGCCCCCGCTTGCCACAACTGGAGAAAGCCCTCACACAGAAACGAAGACCCAACACAGCCAAAAATAAATAAATAAACAAATGTGGGGTTTAAAAAAAAAAAGTATAAACCGGGGATAATAATAGAATGTACCTCCGAGGGCTTTGTGAGGATTAAATGGGTTAAAGCAAGGACAGTGCCAGCTATATAGTAAGCACTCTGCAATTGTTAACTATTATTGTTATGGAATCTGCAGCCCTTTAAAAAGGGAGGGAGCTCTGTATGTGCTGACATGGAAAGATACACTAAGGGGGGAATAGTTCCAATTGTGTCAATATTTTAAAGGAGAGAGATATAAGCAAATACATTTTCTGCAAAAAAACATTATACAATCATAAGAAAATATGCCCCCTAAAAGTAGACAAGAGGTTATTTTGGGAGGAAAAACATAGGGATATAGGGGGAAGGCATAAGGAGGACTTTTGTTTTTTTATTCAATATCTCCTATACTACTTGAAATTTTTATCATGTTCATTCATACTTAAAAATACATTTAATTTTTGGAAGACTGTGGGAACATTTTTCGTTGCTCTTTCTTGTCATCTAGCGGTCGCTGGAGGCATTGCCTGGAATGATCGCTATCATTGGTGTTCTCCTTATTCACTATTTCATAAGTGATCCACCTTCTTGATTTAGTATCTTATGCCAAGCAATTCATAGCCTCCAACTTTCAGATGTTAATGAGTTTGGTAACAGTAAGAAACATGCACCCATAGTGCATGCACTTCTGTTAACCATAGTTACAGAAGTCAAAAGATGTTAAAAAAACACAACAAAAACAAAAAAGCATCTAGTTTGGTATCCTTCACTGAATGACCATTTCAGTTTTATATTTATAATCTTGATCAGCCTGACCCATTGGTCCACCTCAAATGATCTCTTACCGAGCAGCCCTTACCCATTGATCTGTCCACTATGCCTAAATTTCTACATCAGTCTGGCTGCCGGAGTTTGATTGAATATTGGTTCCATGATTTCCTTGCTGTGTGAACTTAAGTAAGTCACTTCACCTCTCTGAGCTTCAGTTCCTTCAGCTGTAAAATACAGGTGATAACAATAGTAGATCCCTCAGAGGACTATTGGGGTGTTATGAGTTGATATATCAAGCACAATGACAGGCACATAATAGGGCTTGGTAAACAACTTTCACTATTAATACCTACAGGCTTCAGATTGCAACTTAACTGTCACTTCCTCCAGGAAGCCTTCCTTGACCTCCTGGCTAGGTCACATCCCTCTCACTAGGGCACAGTTGTCTTTCCTAGCAGTTGTCACAGACAACTACTGGATGATTATTTTATTAATGTTTCTCTTGCCTACTAGATCATAAGCTCTGTGAGCATGGAGCCTGGGTCTGGTTTTGCCCATCATTCTATCCCCAGCATCTACCCCAGTGCCTGGCAGATAGTAGTTGTGCCATAGGTAATTATTGATAAAGAAATGAATTAATGAAGTTAGAAAACTGAAGGCCTCCAAAAAAATTGATGTTAACTAGAATGAGTGCCATGATTAGGTTCTGACGGACTGAGCCATCTGTGTCCTGAGACACAGTAGCAGACCTGGGGTCGACAGGTTATCCTGCAAGATGGTTTGCATATGGTGAATTGGAAAACAGAAACTGTACACTTCTACCATTTATCCTAGGACCAATCCTAGTTTTTTTTTAATTGAGGTGGAATTCACATAACGTACAATTAACCATTTTAAAGTATTCCACTCAGTGGCATTTAGTACATTTTCAGTGTCATGCAACCACCATCTACACTGAGTAAAAAACATTTTCATCACCCCCAAGGGAAAATGCTGTGCTCATTAAGCAGTCACTCCCCATTCCCTCTTCCATCCAGCCGCTGGCAACCACCAATCTGCCTTCTTTTTCTATGGATTTGCCTATTCTGAACATTTCCTACAAATGGAATCATACAACATGTGATCTTTTGTCTCTAGCTTCCTGCACTTAGCATGATGTTTTCATCATCGAACGTGGAATCTTAACCACTGGACCAACAGGGAAGTCCTGACTCCTGAAATTTATAAATCTGCGTTTTTATAATTGGCTGAATTCTAAGATTGAGCCCTACCCTCAAATTCTGTGATATTGTAAAGTGTATACTCATTATCACATGAATCAGATGGTATTAATCCCATACATAAACCCTCCTGTGAAATCCCACTGACTTGGAATAATATCCTGAATGTTCACTGTGACCAATGAAGTTCGAAAGGATCAAGCTTTTCCTCCTGCTTCCCAATAAACTCCAGCCACCATACAAATTGCCTCTGTGTTTCTCTAGCATGGGAAGCTCATACCTACCCCAGGGCCTTTGCACTTGCATTTTTCCTCTGCCTGAAATGCTCCTCCCAAACTCTTCTCTCATGTGACTCTTTCTTGTCATTGAGGTCTCAGCTCAACTCTCACCTCCTTAGGGAGGCCCTCCGCGACCATCTCATTTAAAGTAGTACCCTTGTCACACATAATTCCATTTTGTTTCCTTCATAGTAGTAGGTCACTCTGAAATTATCTGGCTTTTTTGTTTGCTTGTGTATATATCTGCCTGCCACGAGGGGCCCTTCAACTTTGCAGAGGGATAAACATTGTCTGTCCTGTTATTCCTTTATCCCCAGAACCCAAAACAAAGCCTAGCATATATTGGTTCTCCATAAACATTTGTGGACTGAATACTATAGAATGAACTCCATTTACTTCTCCGCCAGTGACTATTTCTCCATCACAATGACAGGTGCATCTCAGTGGGGAGAGAACACAGGGATGCCTAGCAAGAAAAGATGGGCACATCTGCCAAAAATTGTCAGTGTTATTTACATTGGCTAGATAAATTTCAGAAAGCCTGGTGGAAATCCAAGTAGGCCAACTGAAAGCAAGCTTATAATTCTTTCCCAACAGCTCATACACATCGTGGTCTGTCTTAGCTTGGGCTGCCATAAAAAAGTATCACAGATTGGGTGGCTTAAACAACAGAAATTTATTTTTCCACAGTTCTGGAAGCTGGAAAGTCCAAGATCAAAGTTCTGGCAGGGTTTGGTTTCTGGTGAGAGCTCTCTTCCTGGCTTGCAGATGGTGACTTTATCCTCACATGGCCTTTCCTCTGAGTGGGCATGAAGAGAAGGAATGAGAGAGAGGGAGAGAGAGATCTGGTATCTTTCCCACTTCTTTGAAGGACGCTAATCATATCAGATCAGGGCCCCACCTTTATGACCTCACCTAACCTCAGTCACCTCCTAGAGGTCCTGTCTCCCGATACAGTCACATTGAGGGTTAGGGTTATGAATTTGGGGGGAATACGAATATTTGGTCCATAACAAAAGGTGCTTTTCTCCCCCAGGTCTCTTCAGCAGCTCTAAACTCAACTAGCTAACTAAGTCCAGAACCTCAGACTCCAAATGGCCAATAGTTGAGAGATTGCACTGGAAGCTTCCATAGTTACTAAAGAAATGCCCCTGCCCAGGTGTCCTTGGAAAGTGATCATCTGGCAGGCATGGCTTGAGCCAGATGTATTTTTCTAGAAAGGGTTGTGAGGAAAGAGGGTCAAGATGTTATTCTCACAGTCAAAGGGTTACAGTGCTGGGCAGTATATAGTCCAGAAATGAGGCAGGGTTCCCTTTTCCAGAGCTGGGCACCTCTCTTTTCTTTTTTTCTTAAAATTATATTTATTTCTTAAATAGTTAACATTCACATGGTACTAAATTCAAAAAGTGTAAAATGGAATAAAGTGAAAAGTCTCCCAGCAGCCGAGCTGCCTTCCTTAGAAGCAAACAACATTTTCAGTTTCCTATGTATTCTTCAGGTTTTCTATACTTTTACCAGCAGATACATGTGTATCTTTTTTTTCTCTCTCCCCTTAAATGCTAGCATACTTTGCTAACCTGTTCTGCACCTTTCTTTTTTTTCCCTCCTTGTTGATATACCTTGGATATTGATCGATGTCAGCATATAGTGTTTCCTCATTTTTTAAGTCTGTATAGCTTGCCATTGCATAGCTATGTTATGATTTTATTATTATTATTTATTTATTTATGGTTTCTTTTTTAATTTTTGAATTTTATTTTATTTTTTTATACAGCAGGTTCTTATTAGTCATCCATTTTATACACATCAACGTATATATGTCAATCCCAATCGCCCAATTCATCACACACACCCCAACCCCCCACCGCTTTCCCCTCTTGGTGTCCATACATTTGTCCTCTACATCTGTGTCTCAATTTCTGCCCTGCAAACCGGTTCATCTGTACCATTTTTCTAGGTTCCACATATATACGTTAATATACGATATTTGTTTTTCTCTTTCTGACTTACTTCACTCTGTATGACAGTATCTAGATCCATCCACATCTCAACAAATGACCCAATTTCATTCCTTTTTATGGCTGAGTAATATTCCATTGTATATATGTACCACATCTTCTTTATCCACTCGTCTGTCCATGGGTATTTAGGCTGCTTCCATGACCTGGCTATTGTAAATACTGCTGCAGTGAATATTGGGGTGCATGTGTCTTTTTGAATTATGGTTTTCTCTGGGTATATGCCCAGAAGTGGGATTGCTGGATCATATGGTAATTCTATTTTTAGTTTTCTAAGGAACCTCCATACTGTTCTCCAGTACAGTGGCTGTATCAATTTACATTCCCACCAACAGTGCAAGAGGGTTCCCTTTTCTCCAAACCCTCTCCAGCATTTGTTGTTTGTAGATTTTCTGATGATGCCCATTCTAACTGGTGTGAGGTGATACCTCATTGTAGTTTTCTTTTTTTTTTGCGGTATGCGGGCCTCTCACTGCTGTGGCCTCTCCCATTGCAGAGCACAGGCTCCGGACGAGCAGGCTCAGTGGCCATGGTTCACGGGCCCAGCCGCTCCGTGGCATGTGGGATCTTCCCGGACCGGGGCACGAACCCGTGTCCCCTGCATCGGCAGGCAGACTCTCAACCACTGCGCCACCAGGGAAGCCGTCATTGTAGTTTTGATTTGCATTTCTCTAATAATGAGTGATGTTGAGCAGCTTTTCATGTGCTTCTTGGCCACCTGTATATCTTCTTTGGAGAAATGTCTATTTAGGTCTTCTGCCCATTTTTG
Source organism: Delphinapterus leucas (assembly GCF_059928025.1). Lineage (NCBI taxonomy): Eukaryota > Metazoa > Chordata > Mammalia > Artiodactyla > Monodontidae > Delphinapterus > Delphinapterus leucas. The sequence continues at coordinate 9,972,206 of NC_143142.1, read as the reverse complement.
GATTGGGTTGTTTGTTTTTTTAATATTGAGCTGCATGAGCTGTTTATATATTTTGGAGATTAATCCTTTGTCCGTTGATTCGTTTGCGAATATTTTCTCCTGTTCTGAGGGTTTCTTTTTGTCTTGTTTATGGTTTCCTTTGCTGAGCAAAAGCTTTTAAGTTTCATTAGGTCCCATTTGTTTATTTTTGTTTTTATTTCCATTACTCTAGGAGGTGGATCAAAAAAGATCTTGCTGTGATTTATGTCAAAGAGTGTTCTTTCTATGTTTTCCTCTAAGAGTTTTCTAGTGTCTGGTCTTACATTTAGGTCTCGAATCCATTTTGAGTTTATTTGTATGTATGGTGTTAGGGAGTGTTCTAATTGCATTCTTTTACATGTAGCTGTCCAGTTTTCCCAGCACCACTTATTGAAGAGACTGTCTTTTCTCCATTGTATATCTTTGCCTCCTTTGTCATAGATTAGTTGATCATAGGTGCGTGGGTTTATCTCTGGGCTTTCTATCTTGTTCCATTGATCTATGTTTCTGTTTTTGTGCCAGTACCATATTGTGTTGATTACTGTAGCTTTGTAGTATATTCTGAAGTCAGAGAGTCTGATTCCCCCAGCTCCATTTTTTTCCCTCAAAACTCCTTTGGCTATTTGGGGTCTTGTGGTCTCCATACAAATTTTAAGATTTTTTGTTCTAGTTCTGTAAAAAATGCCATTGGTAATTTGATAGGGATTGCATTGAATCTGTAGATTGCTTTGGGTAGTATAGTCATTTTCACAATATTGATTCTTCCAATCCAAGAACATGGTATATCTCTCCATCTGTTGGTATCATCTTTCATTTCTTTCATCAGTGTCTTATAGTTTTCTGCATACAGGTCTTTTGTCTCCCTAGGTAGGTTTATTCCTAAGTATTTTATTATTTTTGTTGCAATGGTAAATGGGAGTGTTTCCTTAATTTCTCTTTCAGATTTTTCATCATTAGTGTATAGGAATGCAAGGGATTTCTGTGCATTAATTTTGTATCCTGCAACTTTACCAAATTCATTGATTAGCTCTAGTAGTTTTCTGGTGGCATCTTTAGGATTCTCTATGTATAGTATCATGTCATCTGCAAACAGTGACAGTTTGACTGCTGATGGGTGGGGCTGGGTTCCCTCCCTGTTGGTTGTTTGGCCTGAGGCAACCCAACACTTGAAACCTACCTGGGCTCTTCAGTGGGGCTAATGGCAGAATCTGGGAAGGCTCATGCTAAGGAGCACCCCCCAGAACCTCCACCACCAGTGTCCTTGTCCTCAGGGTGAGCCACAGCCACCCCCCGCCTCTGCAGGAAACCCTCCATCCCTAGCAGGTAGGTCTGGTTGAGTCTCCCCTGGGGTCACTGCTCCTTCCCCTGGGTCCTGATGTGCACACTACTTTGTATGTGCCCTCCAAGAGTGGAGTCTCTGTTTCCCCCAGTCCTGTCCAAGCCCTGCAATCAAATCCCACTAACCTTCAAAGTCTGATTCTCTAGGAATTCCTCTTCCCATTGCCGGACCCCCAGGTTGGGAAGCCTGACATGGGGCTCAGAACCTTCACTCCAGTGGGTCGGCTTCTGTGGTATAATTGTTCTCCAGTTTGTGAGTCACCCACCCAGTGGTTATGGGATTTGATTTTGCTGTGATTGCGCCCCTCCTACTGTCTCATTGTGGCTTCTCCTTTGTCTTTGGATGTGGGGTATCTTTATTGGTGAGTTCCAGTGTCTTCCTCTCTATGATTGTCCAGCAGCTAGCTGTGATTCTGGTGTTCTCGCAGGAGGAGTGAGCGCACGTCCTTCTACTCTGCCATCTTGGTTCAGGGCTATCTATCCATCTATCTGTCTATCTATCTATCTATTTATTTATTTATGGCTGTGTTGGATCTTCGTTGCTGTGTGTGGGCTTTCTCTAGTTGCGGCGAGCAGGGACTGCTCTTCATTGCAGTGCGCGGGCTTCTCAGTGCAGTGGCTTCTCTTGTTTCCTATGTCATGATTTATTTAACCAGTCCTCTACTGATGGATGTGTAGTTTTCCTCTTGCAAACATGCAAATATTGCAATGGATGACTTTGTCCATCGTTTCGCATGTGCATGAGTATATCTATAGGATAAATTCCTAGAAGTGTTTGAATTAAATGTCATGGACCTTTTAAATTTTGCTAGAAATTGTCAAACTTTCCTTCATTATCTTTTGACCAAATACACTCCCAGCAGCCCTGGATGAGAGTCATTGTAGGATTCTGATTCAGCCTGAGACGTGGCATCATGTGGAAGGAGCATGAGTGATTGGGGGACCATGAGCCAGGCTATCCAGCATCCAGCTATCCCAGCACAACCTGCGATCACCTGAGTGGCCTCTGCAAATGGTTTGACCTCTGGGCCTCAGACCACCCTCCCTTATATAAAACCAACAGGTTGGTGGGTCCATAAGTGCCTTGCTGATTCCAATCTGTTCTCAGGAAGGAGGCCCCAAAATATTAACCTCAGCCTTTTTAGTCATGGGTAAAAGGATAAATGAGATTTTTCTCTGACTCTAGATGAGACTTCTAAGGACTTGAACACCTGTTTCTCTCTGGGCTTAAATCCGGTTGAGCTGGGCTCCTGGCAATGGCCCTGGTTTGTTTGGGGGTAATTTATGAAATCATCCATCTTTACCCTGGCTCCAGACTGAGACCAGTGAGACTGAGACACATGATGACCTACCATTTATACCTCCTGGGACACCCCTGCCTTCCCCCCTCCCCGCCCCCTGCCCCTGCAACAGAGTAGTCTGACACCCATGCCGGCAGAGGGTCAGGGAAAGAAGAGGCATTTCTGATGCTTGGGAGAATCATGAACTATTGTTGAGTAAAGATAAATAACACAGAGTAACCCGTGAGAGATGCAGCTGAAATCCAAGTTGACACTTGTAATTGGAGAGTCTACCCTATCTGTGATGTCCAATATGGGGCCAAAAGCTGATACCAATGTTAGTTTCTCTGTCCATGAAGTCTTAACACAATATGGCAAGACTCCCCCATCAGCAGTTACACAGACCCCTTGTTGTACTCATCTTTATCTCTTTGAGATCTCCCTGAATGTGTCCCAAAGTCAGTTTTTTTCAATTTTTTATTTGGCCACACCAGAACCCCAACCAGTGATCAAACCCATGCCCCCTGCAGTGGAAGTGTGGAGTCCTAACCAGTGGACCACCAGGGAATTCCCAGTTTTGAGAATACAACGTAGCATTGTAAGTCAGACTGTCCCAAACATATCCTCCACATTTGGTGTAAATCTATCTATCTGCTTTCACCTGATACAATTACAAATAGACACAAACTTAAAAAAGAAAATGAGCTCAATGAAGGCAAAAATGGTCCTTTCTGAAATATCAGTGTGTCCTAGAATTTAACTGTACATCCCTATTGTGTTGTGTGGCGGACACTCTGTAAGTAAGAAAAGACTTTACACAACTACTTCTGGTTCTCATGGTCAAATGTTTCTGTTGGAGAGAGGCCAGGACCATGGCTAGTCCATATGGCTGTATTTGTACAAATTAGAAAAAGGCACCTGTTCCTCCAGGCAGGTGGAACCTTGGGACCTACTTGTGTCCTCGGGTAGGCACCCCTGTGCAGGGTGCACCTGTACAATCCCAGTTACCGGGCTGTCTCAGCAGTTGAAAACTTCAGGATATCACTTATCTTATCCGAGCCAGAGCAGAAGTCTTGAAACTTTCTTCATGCATAGAAGTATCTGGATTAGGGGTCCATAACTCATGTGTTTTTCCTTATCTCTCAAGTTGTTTGGGGAAGAACCAAAGATCAACATCTTTATATCCATGGCTTCTTCATTGCCTATTGTGAGCAATAAAAACAGGTCGAGGAATGTGTTCTGGGTTATCCGTTGGCCTGGCTTTAGTGCTTTCAGGGCTTCTCTAGAACCCCTTGCCTCCTGTATTGCTGCCTTTCTGTGAGTGTGTTTCCACCTCTATTCTATAGATTCCTTTAGGGCTGGAACCACGTCTTATTTACTTTTGTCTTTTAAAACAATGTTTTTAAATTACAAAAGTAGTACATCCTTGCAGTAGAAATATTTTAAAACAGTAAACTAAAAAGTGAAAATCCCCTATCTGTTCCTGTTTCCAATTTGAGTCCTCTCCCAAGAGGGGACCACTATTAACAGCGTGTTGTACATCTTCCCAGAACTTTCCATTTGTAAGCATAATGATGCTCATAAAAGTGCTAGTGTTTATTGGATGCTTACTTACTAAGTGTCAGGTGCTATGCTAAGCACTTTTCCTGTGTGTTCTCAATTAATTCACAAAACAAGCCTATGAGGTCGGTGTTTTTTTATTCCCCGTTTCACAAAAGAGGAAACCGGGTGATATTACTAAGTGGTAAAGCCAGAATTTGAACCGAGGCAGGCTGACTTCAGAGCTCATGCTGTTAAAACCTCTATTGTTCTGCCACTTGCTTTGGGGATTTGGAACGTCATAGACATTTCTCTATAGTTGCCCACATAATTCTATTTCCTCCTTTTTAAAAGTTGCTCATTATTCTATAAAATGAATGTATTTAATTCATTTAGCCATTCTCCTACTGACAAACTTTTTAGGATTCTGCAGTTTTCCATTTCCTTATTTCATCAAAACTAAGATTCCATTGATTGTAAGATGCACCCTGTTTCAGAGATTAAAATGTGAAATAAAATGTGCATCTTACAATTAATGTATTATGGCATTAGAAACAATGCTGCAAATGAACATATTGCATATAATTTTCACATGTGTATTTCTGTAGACGTTTTCTAGAAGTAAATTTGTGCACCAAAATGAAGGTGCATTTTAAAAAATTTTATAGATACTGCCAAATTCCCCGTATCTTAATCATCTGTGTCTCCCATTTACGTCACACAATGTCTGGCATTATGTAGGTACTAAATAAATGTTTGTTCAGTGGACAAAATGCATGACCAGGCCCAGCAAATGCAAAGCATTTTGGCATACTCGCATGCAAACACACACACCACTACCACACACACCACCACCACACACACCACCACCACCAACAAAAAATCCTAACAGTGACCAACAAGGAGATTAGAATATTTTAGCACCACATGTGTACACACTTCTTGCTGAAGCACTGGCCACAATAAATGACAAACGCTAATAAATGCATTTTATGCAGAATTATGTGTTCGAAGTGATTTTAAAATAGCTTGCAAAATTACCTGTCAAAAGGCTGTGCACTCAATTTTTTGAAAATACACGAATAATTCCAGCGTTTTACAACCCCCAAGCTACTAGACGTGAGAAGTTTCCAGAGAGTTTAATGGTCTGTCATTTTCTCAAACACCTGCAAGACTGTCTGCATAAGAATCACCTGGAGTGCTTATTAAAATGCAGACCCCACGCCAGAGCTTTGGAATCATAATTTCTGGGGATTAGGGGCAGGTGAATCTGCATTTTAAACAGGCACTCCACGTGATTCTAAGGCACTCAAAGGCGTGAAAGCTAGCGCATTAAAGGGCTTTAAGGAGTCTTAATTAGATTTGCCCTTTAGAACGACCCCTTTGGCTGTAAAGTGTAGAATCAACTGGAAGTGGGCAAAAGTAACAGAGATAACTAACACCATAGCTCATCCCAGCGCGGGGAGGGCGGCCCAGATGGCTTGCGCGCTTCTGCGCCCCCTGCTGGCCCTCAGCAGCCACGTCCTGGACCGGCCGGAGCGGCCAACTGCGACTGCGCCCTCCGGAGCCCGCCGGGACCATCTGGGTGCTTGCCAACGCGCTGACCTGGACCGGAAGCGGAAGTGAGGTCAAGTTCGCCTCGCGCGCTTCTCCCACCGCAGGCACTCCCAACCCTGTGGGTTGGGTCGCTTTGCGCAAGTGTCGGAAGCGGAAGTTGTTAAGACGTGGGGGAGGTCTTGGGAGAGAGTCGAGTTTTCCTAGCGTTCGGAGTGTTCGCTCTGCGGCGGCCTGAGCAGCAGGTAAAGCGCATTTGTGAGACCTCGGCAGCCCTGCTACCCGGCCCAAGCCGGATCCCGACCCCGTATCCTAGCCTGAAGGGTGTGGTACCCGGTGGTCCGACTCCTTCCTAGGGTCCTGGTGGAGGTACCGGGAGTCACTTGTCCCTCCCTTGGAGTGAGGCCCCCTGTCCGGCTACCTCCGCCATGGGCAACACGAGCAGCGAGCGCGCTGCGCTGGACCGGCAGGGCGGCCACAAGACGCCCCGAGGGGACAGCTCGGGGGGCTCCAAGGATGGGGACAGGCCCAAGATCCTGATGGACAGCCCCGAGGACGCTGACCTCTTCCACTCCGAGGAAATCAAGGTAATGGGGGTGTGGGGATCTGATTCCCCTTGACTAATGTTGAAATCTCCTAGAGCCTTCCCCTCGTATCCCCTCTGATCATCAGAAGTGAGAGAATCCTCTTAGCAGCTCCGGAACCTGTGTCTAATTACCGATATGAGAAAGTCACCCTGAGGGAGGAGGAATTCACTTCGTTTAACATCATTAAGGAAGAGGCAGCTCTGAGACAGGTTCAAATTCTTAATTAATTAAGATCGTGGCTCTAGCGGTAATTGAGTCCCAGTCTCTGCTTTTCTCTTAGGTATGATTAATTTCACAGCTCTGAGAAATCTTCCACCACCTTTACGCAGACTGGCGCTTTTTGTAATAGTTTTGCAGTTAACTTTCAGTTTTGGAGATAAACCAGAACATGTGTAAGGTGAACGTAGAGTCGAACAGCTGACTGCAGTTGCCAGAGGTCTTTAGTTCTGCTGAAAAGTTGTGGTTCACCCTTTAGAGCAGGCATAGAAAAGTAATTTGACTTCCGGAGGTCAGTGAGTAAGTGAAACATCAGTCTGAAGGAGGCAGCCAGCTGCTCGGCTTCTCTCTCCTATTGTTTATATATGACTTAATATTTTAAACAGGCCAAAGCAAACATTTTTGCAGGCCAGATTTGGGCGTCCTGCTGCGGTCTGCTTTAACTCATTAAAAACTCTAAAGACAGGTTCTCCATTCCTGCTTCAGCCACTTTTCCTGCTAACCACCTGATGTGGTCAGTTTCTAGGGGCAGAGCCTGGTCCAAGAATACTTAGTGATTCTGGCAGCTGATATGTATGTGGTATATCCTAAAGAAATGAACAACTAAATACTTAAAGGGCACTGCAACAAGTAGGTTTAGGAAAGATGACAAGCACCTCTTCCCCCTCCCCCACACACATTCTGTTAGTATCTAGTTGCCTATTGATCATCATTGCCCATTAGGCTAATTGGCAACTCATCCCAGCTGTACTCATTTTCCCTCAGATGCTGGCTTGGGTGATCGCATTATTATATCCTCACCTGAATCTTGGCTTTGAGGCTAACCTATAAAGAGTCTTTTTTTTTTTTTTTTTTTGGGCGGTGCGCGGGCCTCTCACTGCTGTGGCCTCTCCCCTTGCAGAGCACAGGCTCCAGACGCGCAGGCTCAGCGGCCATGGCTCACGGGCCCAGCCGCTCCGTGGCATGTGGGATCTTCCCGGACCGGGGCACGAACCCGCGTCCCCCACATCGGCAGGCGGACTCTCAACCACTGCACCACCAGGGAAACCCCTAAAGAGTCTGCTTTTACTCGGCCCTCCAGCCTGTGATTTCAACTTGCTTTCTGAATTTGTTGTATTCCTGAAGCTGTGTGCAAAGTGAACTTTGGAATCCTGTTTATCCAATGATTTGACATCTCTTCCCCTAGAAATAATTTTGGCCCAAGGGCAGCTATTTAAGATACCGCAAGAATCAAACTACTTTCTTTAAGAAATACTTGTTCTTTTGTTCTTTTGTTGAACTCTTATAAGAAATGTTTAGCATACAGATGATCTGTAGAGAATGATTTAAATAATTTCCATTATCATTTCCACAGAAGTTACTGAAATGATGTAGCAGACACACTGGATTGAATGCTCGGATACAAAAAAAAAAAAGTCATGACTCCTTTTAACTATACTTGCTCACCATTTTGGCTGTGGCTAGTTATCACACCCTCAGTGGAAAGTGATTGCAGTCTGTTATTCTTTAATCTGTAAATTTTGTTAAAGGTCACAGAAATGCAGGTATCTTTTAAATGAGCTCAGGTCAGCATTTGAATTGAAGGTGCTAGAAACCTGCTCCAGACCTTTTAAGAGTCTATCACAGCCTAGAACTCCTGCTCTTTGGCTTCTGACTAGGAAAAATGTAAGAGATCCAAAACCACACCCAGAGTCAGATGTGTTTTTTGTCTCTCGTCCCGGAACACCTCCTTTATACAGCGCTGCCCATATAAGAAGTTACTGTTTACCGTAATGAACGTCAGTCTTTGTCTTATGTTTTTCTCCCTGGTGCCTGGACAGCACTCAGTGATTAGCTTTTGCCTTCCTCAGCACCTGGGCTTGCCAGTTTTCAAGTTGACAGCTCTGGAATTGTCCCTAATAAATTTTCATGTACTTCAAATATTGCTTAATTAAGGGAGGAAAATGACATTTATTAAGCTAATCTCAGATTCATTCACTGCCTTCTTGTAAGTGAGCTTTATAACTTCTAGAATTTTGACGACGATCTCCTGAATAACAGCAGTAACAGTAGCTAATAATTACGAAGCGGCTACTCTGGGTCCGACACTATGCAGAGCTTTTTACATGGGCTGTCTTGTCTCACTCAGCCTTCACAGTAACCTTAAGAAATAGGCGCTTTTATTGTCTCTATTTTGCAAGTGAGTTAACGAGCCAGAATATGAACCTGGGTAGTGACAGCTGCCTCTTTAGAATGAATTGTCAGTATGAGGGTAATTGTCTCTTGCAGGGAGCTCACTAATGGCTTCCTGTTCCTGAGTCAAGCGCTCTGCTTCCAGGCTCCGGAGAAGGAGGAGTTCCTGGCCTGGCAGCACGATCTGGAAGTGAACGACAAAGCTCCTGCCCAGGCTCGGCCAACTGTGTTTCGATGGACGGGGGGCGGAAAGGAAGTTTACTTATCTGGGTCCTTCAACAATTGGAGTAAACTTCCCCTCACAAGAAGGTAATCGCCTGGGTGTGTTCATCTACTTGTCTTAACCCAGGGCTACTCTGGTTTCTGAAGGACTCCTGTGGGTGAATAGAAGAGGATGTTTTTATAAAGTTGATGCTGAATGGAAAAACAGTTGTGCTTAATCATTCATAGGGTTCAAATCTCACACACCAAGGAGTCGTGCTAGGTTTAGAGCACACTTAGAAGAAAACGTTGCACAGTTATGAGCATTTCCGTTTCACAGACACCTTTCACTTCAGATATTCTAGCTTTGTGTCTGTTCAGGCAGGACTTTTTTCAGAAAGAGAACTCTATTCCTAGCGCAGTGGACAGAGCGGGATTTGAGTCCTTGTTGGCTGAGCCGAGCCTCAGTGTTCCTCTCTGTGAGAAGGGAACGTTGGACCAGATGATCTCCGAGCTTCCTTCTGACTTGGACTCTGTATCACTTTTGTTTGAAAGTACACATTATGTAGGCGCCATTAGCACGACTATAGCCAAACACTTGCTCAGACACCCTAGCATGGACGGCTGTCTCAGATTGTCAGTGGAAAAGCATCTTCACTAGTAAGTCCTCTTGATGAAACAAAGGAAGAAATCGTGCCCTGCTGGGCCAGGCCTGGTTCTTGATAAGGAGCCGCCTGCTTTTCCAGGGGTCCAGGTGGTGTAGGAGGGAGCCACTCAGCCCAGTTACAAGGCATGCTAGCCGGAAGAACAAAACAATCAAATGAGAGAGGTTTCGTGGAACCCTTTTTTTAGTAGTTATAGGAGTTGCTTTAGGGAACTGTTTGTACAGCCTGTGAAATTGATCCTCTGTCCTGAGCTGGGCAAGCTAGCAAAGGGTAGAACTTGGCGGGCAGCTTGCTGTTTATCTTGTGCCACCATCCTCCTTGGCGTCCAGGCTGCCAGGTGTTATTTTGCTCACAAGTTGAGGACGAATGACTGTTCGTTGACCTTTTGATGGTAGGAATGTGGACTCCTGGTGTTTGAGCAAAGCGAGTTTTCCAGGAAACCTCTTACGATGCCGCTTCCTGGTAGCTTTTCTAGATTGAGATCATTATACTGAATTGTCTAAATTGGTGAAAAATGTTTATTTCTCGTGCAGCTGAACCCTTGATTTTACGTGGAAGTTTTGTTTTGTTCCGTGGCTGGTTTTGCAAGTCAGCTAAGAGGGCAGCCCACCCCGCTAACATCGTCTGCTTCCCTTTTTCTTGCAGCCACAATAACTTTGTAGCCATCCTGGACCTGCCGGAAGGAGAGCATCAGTACAAGTTCTTCGTGGATGGTCAGTGGACACACGACCCTTCTGAGGTACCCTTCCTCCCGCCCTTGGTCCTCTGGCCGCCCCCACAATCCAGACAAGTTGTCAGGTCCCTTTGTCCTGCTGGTCGAAGTCCCTGTGCGTGGCCGAGCTAGATAGCAGCGCTCCTTGTCAGCCTACTGGCATCCTTGACTGAGATGAGCAGGTGGGCCAGCCAGGAGATGAGACCTTCCAGCCAGGGCTGCTGGATCCTCTAAAGACACCTCTAGAGACCTTCCACGTTGTGATTTCTGCCTGTCTGTCTTTTCCCAGCCAATAGTGACCAGCCAGCTTGGCACAGTAAACAACATCATTCAAGTGAAGAAAACTGACTTTGAAGTATTTGATGCTTTGATGGTGGATTCCCAAAAGTGCTCCGACGTGTCTGGTATGAGCAGTTATTTTTACCACGTGTGTGCCGGTGGGGGCTGTATAGATTAGAAATACCTTGTTTCTCTTGCCTCTCGCTCTTGAGTGGGAGCCGCCCAATCGGTGGGTGTCCGTAGCTCCCCAAAGAGCCACAAAACTAATTCCTAACTCTGTGTCAGGTCAGGTTTCTAAAATCTAGCTCTGAGGGACCCGTAAGTCATTTTTTGGGTCATCTCCAGGATTCCATAGGTCTGCTTGGCCACAGAGAGCAGACACTGGAAACGGAACCAGAGCTTGGTCTTGTGCCAAGGCAGGCCTAAGAGGCCCTAGAGAGTTGCATCGGGTTGGTGAGGGGCCAGCACTGGGGAAGCCAGCCTGCTCGGGGCACCTGGAGAGTTTCAGCCCGACAGGTGATAAACTGACCCCTCAGTGACCTTGGCATCATTTGCGTGGTCCATGAGCACCTTGTCAGAATCCCTTCTTGGTGGGGGTGTGGGGGGGGGTAAGGCTCACCACAGAACAGGCTACACAGCACAACCTGCTCAGTATGGTCCTAGTAAAACTCTCCCATCTTCCAAGAGTCATCCGATCATCGAACTTTCAGTAAATTGCTTTGCATCCAAACCCACAGGAAGAAACTGCTTGGAAACAGTATGTGCTACGCAGGGAGAAGGATGCGTTGGCATCGACAGTGTTCACACGAGCTGCACTGCCCCTTCTTGCAGGGCCTCAAACCGTCCCAGGACCCCCATGGGAAGCAGTGAAGGTTCCCCGGGACTGTGCCTGACCGTCTAGGAAAACGGGTTCAGTTCACAGGATGATTCTTCATTGTCACCTGCCTGGGCCTGGAGGTCCTGCCCCCAGGATCTCTTAACTCTTTTTCAGCTCAGAACTCACACTGGCAGGTGGACCACGTGGCTGACAAGTCATGTTATTGAGCAGGAATTGGAAATCCAAAAATAGCATTCTCTGCTCTGGATAGCTAACTGGTCTTTTAAAGAAGTCCTTTCTGTTTTATTCAGACAGGTGGGAATTGGGGGGTGGGGGAAATGCCCAGATACCCCTTACTGGCTGATAAGTGAAATTTTAGGCCACAGTCCAAAGCTTTTAGTCAAGGTTGTGCAGCAGAGGTTTACCTGGGGAAAGGAAGCTGACCCCTCACTGCTGGGAAACCAACTTCAGGCTCTCCATACTCTTCTCATACTTAGACACTCCCTTTCTCAGAATACATATTGACTCCTAAAGGCTCAGTTTTCTGCACTGAATGCCTTTCTCAGTTTCCTGCTGTGATAGGGCTGGGTTGTGTGAAGGGAGTCTGTCCCCTAGAGAATGATGTGGAAGGAATTGGCGGAGCCAAGCCATCTCAGCTTTACGGGGACAGCACGAGTCTCGGCAGCCAGACACATCCCAGGTGTCCTTTGGATCACAGCTCAGTTCCCACCAGCTGGCCAAATGTCGCTGAGTGAGCAGCTTCGAAGCTTACGGAGCACTGCACTTCTAGAAGCTTCTTAATGTATCTGTATAATGGGGATACTCCAGCATGAGTTTAAGAGGAACCGGAGAGCACTGGAGGCAGAGAGCCTTTAGAGGTCAGGTCTTCAACTTTTCGTTGTTTTAGTTTTGAAATGCGCCGGCGCCTCTGTGTGAACAGGCTGCTTTGTCTTCGGTTTTATTCTGGCTGCTGGTGGGCCTCACTTGGGCCCAGCCGCATAAGCCTCCCTAGAAGCCTTGAGCTTCTGGGCCGCACTTGCCGGCCCGGCCTGCAGCGAGGAGGACGCGTCGGCCTGCGGTGGCTGTTGGCTCAGGTCACTGTGGGCAGCTTCCCACGACTCGATCCCAGACTCACTGCTTTGCCACGACTGCTGTCTGCCACCAGAGCGTCTGAATTCACTACTTGAGTTTTATGCCTGTCACTCAAATTCCAGAAGTGTTTTCTCATTGCCTCTGCTCTTCCCCCTTGGGGCCAGTATATCCTTCAAGAGAATATAAATCTGTACTGAGGGAACAGGAGACATGGAAAACTAAATGTCACCACAAATTGAGACTGTTCCCAGGACTCCTAATTTTCCAAGTAAGTGTTCTGTCACCATCTCCCAACAGAGCTGTCCAGTTCCCCACCAGGACCCTACCATCAGGAGCCCTACGTCTGGAAACCAGAGGAGCGGTTTAAAGCACCACCCATCCTCCCGCCACATCTTCTCCAGGTCATCCTGAACAAGGACACGGGGATTTCAGTGAGTAACCAGACATCTGCCCAGACCGTCCTCCACGGTCACGTTCAGCTGCTCCCCTCTGTGCACATCTTGCAAGGCAGCTCGTGAAAATGTTAAATGTCACCCATCGGTGTTAACTGCCGGGGTCCCCCTCTGACGTGGGAACGGGCTACTCACAAGATGTTCCCAGAGTGGGCCTCCCCATCCCACAAAGCCTTTCTGAGCCCTTCCTCTTGTGTTCCACTCCCACCTCAAATTTCATGACAAAATACATAACTGCCTCTTCTCAGTAAGCTGCATGGTGGAATTCCTCCTCTGGCCCCCAGATTTTAGAATCTTGTTTGTTTGTTTTGCCGCGCTCGGAATATGGGATCTTAGTTCCCCAACCAGGGATCGAACCCACACCCACTGCAGTGGAAGCGTGAAGTCTTAACCACTGAACTGCCAGGGAAGTTCCAGAATCTAGTTTTAATCACCAAATTGCTTTCAGAAACCTCAGGGCTCATGGATCAAAATTTGGGGTATGTGGGTAACACACATTGCCTCTGGGAAATTGTTATTACTTATAAAAAGAAGTGTGCTTCCTGCTGAATCCTGAAGAGCACCCCATTATTCCCCGCGTTTGATTTTCCATCCCGTTTGACCTGAGCTGCCTGGTTCCCCGGCTCTGGACTGTGCAGCGTAGCCATAATTCTTGGGAGTCCAGGTGTTCTTCAGCCTTGTCCAGGCCACCACCTAACAGGCAGACGCTCCAGGGTGATCAGGTAACTGCTGCTGCTCTAGACGCCACACAGAAGTGGGTGCACGTGTGCTGAGCAGGGGGCTGGAGGTGTACACGTGCAGGCATCCCCGCAGCAGTCACGGTGTGTCCCCCGGGGACTCGCTGTTCTTGGGGCCACCCCGCCCCAAGCACACATCTGACAGCTGAGCCGGCTTTTACTGGATGCTTTTTCTGTTTTGAATTAGCATTTATAAAATTGGGGAGTGTACGTTGGGGGAAAAAAAAAAACAAACCTGGATTTCTGGCTTCTCTGAAAAAATAGGAAGGTGTGGCAACATTGCCTCGTATGTGAGCTCTTACGGAGTAAGAGCGCCTCTCCCCTCCCCCAGTCATCCAGTGCATTCTTCAGGCTCCCCGTCTGAGTCTCAGAGACAAGAGTTTGCAACACAATGCTCAGGAGCGTTGAGTATTGATCATTTCTTCCCGCTTTTGCTAAAAGCCCCTTCACTGCACGGCTTTCTTCCTGCCCCTCCTCCAAAGAGAGGACAGAGCCACGGCCCACAATCTAGATGAAGCCTGGCCAGACCCCGAGAGCACCCCTTAGTTGGAGCACCAGGCATGCATGACCCCTCGCCCACCCAGTCATCGTGCACAAGCCCTTTCACTGCCTGACAAGGAAGAAAGGGGCCTGAGAGCCTGCCTCCTTCCCTCTGAAATCCAGTGCCGTGAAACACGGGAGAATCTTGATTTCCAAATCTGAAGTGCACACGTCTGCTTTTGCTCCCCCGCAGTGTGATCCAGCTTTGCTCCCTGAGCCCAACCACGTCATGCTGAACCACCTCTATGCACTTTCCATTAAGGTAAGGACGTGTTTGTTACTTACTGTTGTTTCTCCCAAGTGTGCTCTGAGGCCCCCTAGCGACGGCACTACCTGCAGTATCGATACTTACCTGAAGGGCGGCTTCCGGGACCTGACCCAGACCCGTAGGCTCCTCTTCCGAAGGGAGGCCCAGGAACCTGCTTTTACTCAGGCCTCCTGATGATTCTCACGCTCCCTAAACTTTGAGCCTCCTGACTTAGTCCTGCCTTTGGTGATTTCCGCCTCTTCCTCAGGACGGAGTGATGGTGCTCAGCGCGACCCACCGGTACAAGAAAAAATACGTCACCACCTTGTTATACAAGCCCATATGAAGAGCTGGGGCCAGCCGTGGGCCCCAGGGGGCAGTGTGCACCGCCGGGCTCCACGCGTGCATGCTTTTCGCTAGACAGGATGGACTGTAAATTTCCCATTTCATGCTCTTTAGAAGACATTTCGTACCCGCTCTACTCCTACTTGAAGGTTTGTTCCAGACACAGCAGCTCCTGGAGCGCCTCAGACTGTAACAGTCCTCTTAGCACGCGGTGGCTGTGAGCCCTGGGGCTCATCAAGGCTGAGCGGGGAGGGGGAGCAGACGGTCTGCACCCCACACTGCAGTGCAGAGGGCGGTGCAGGTCTAAATTTACATCCTCTGAACTGGTCACGGAGACTTTTCTTAAGCCAAAAAGGAACCCAAGCCACTTTGCTGGTGGAAATCCGGGAAGCAGGTACCGAGGCCGCACAGAATTTCTCATCTTGTGTGTGTGTCTTGACTTGTCCCTGCTGAGGCCTGGCTGTGGACCTAACGGCGAGTATGGTATTGGTCCTGCCTTTCCTCTGAATTCAGAGCAATAGATCGTCTTCCATTCCCTGCTACAGGGAGGTATAATTTCTGTAGAAATTAGAACCTGTCTAATTTCCAGATGAAGTTTTACAATTGTTTCTTACACTTATGTGCACTAAGTATTTTTTTTTAACCAGAGGTGGCTGACTGTACAGCCTTAGGGCAATTTTTAAATCACCCCAACTAGACTATAGATCATGTGACCTGTGCTCAGCAATAATCTGTTCTCAGAACAGACTTGGAAAACCATGGCCAGATATCTCCGTTAAGCTGGAGGATCCTGCGGACTGACCGCTGCTAGCTGGAAGGTTGTCCAGCTTTTTGTTCGATTTGTAATGCGGTGACAGTGTTAGCACGCAGATTTTGGAGAGGCACCCTACCCTAGCCTGTGCCACCTTGCTTGGGACCTCTGGTCCCTCCTTAGCAAAGAAGGCTGTAGCAATTGCCGTTGCTTATTCTGCAAGGAAATTAGAACTTGCGGCAGCCTTCTGGATTTGTGTGAGGAAATCATCCTTTGGACCAAAGCGAACCTCTCCACACGGCTTGGAGATGCCGGAGACGTGCCCGTTAGCAAGGTTCCTGTCCCCAGGTCGGTGGAAGCTGTCGTCCTGCGCTTTGTTCCTGCTGGGAGACGGAGGAACCATATCCCTGGTGTCTCATATTTATTTGGCGAACCTGGGTCTGGGATACCCTTTTTTGTTACTGTTTCCAAAACACTGAATTACTGTCACCTTGATGTACAGGTTTCAATAAAGCTTTGTAAAGATAACAGACGTGCACTTGGAGGAAGGTTTGATTTCGTGCAGTCATTTGGAGAAGAGACTGGAGCTCTCCCCGAGCTTTATTCAGTGCAGTGCTTTTCAGTCTTTTTCCCGCCTTGGCACACATTGAAAATGGTACCATCCTTGTGGCACTCTGGGGTGAGTGGACAGGGCAGCTCGGCTCCCTCCCGGGCTGAGGGCCTTTCTCTGACCCACCTATTCTGCACACAGATTAAAGGCCGTTAAGAGGCTGTAAAATTGAGCCCCATGGAACCGCTCGACCACAGGGGAAGCTGAGGAAAAGCAGCAGTGAAGGCCCCTGGCTTGCGCAAGTTGGCAGCATCCTCGGTCCAAGGTCCTGCTGCTTCTTGCTCATTGACAAGCACCACAGGGGAGCCTGGGATCATGACACCCTCTTGGAAGACACCAGGATGTTCTGGAGTCAGCTGTTCTCCCAGCTAAAAGGGCCTCTGTCCCTTCTACCAAAAAGATGGAAGGTTACAGTGTCCCTTTAGTAATAAGCCTTTTCTTCCCAGGCATCAGGAAACGTAAATAAATTTGAGAGAAAGGGGAACCCCTCAGGTCATCTGGTCCACTTGAGGTGGAGAAAGCTTAGAAAGCATTCCTAGCTGGGTAATTAGCCGTCTCACTGTGAAAACCCAAGTGATGTGGGAACCCTAGATTTAGGGATTGGAGGGATTATTTAAGTAGACTAAGGAAGTACATAAAAATCCTCTATCCAAAACTGAATCAAAACTTTTTTCTATTTTTTAAAAATTATTGAAGTATAGTTGATTTTACAGTATTGTGTTAGGTTCAGGTCTACAGCATAGTGAGTCACTATTTTTTGTAGCTTGTGTGTCATTGTAGGTTGTTACAAGATACTGGGTATGATTCCCTGTACTATGCAGTAGATCCCTGTTGCTTATCTATTTTATGTATAGTAGTTTATACCTGTTAATCCTGTGCCCCTGATTTGTCCCTCCCCTCCCTCTCCCCTTTGGTAACCATAATTTCATTTTCTGTATCTGTCTGTTTCTGTTTTGTGTATACATTTGTATTATTTTTAGATTCCACAGATGAGTGATAGCATATAGTATTTATGTTCTCTGACTTAATTTCACTAAGCATAATATTTTCTAGGTCCATCCACGGTGCTGCAAATGACAACATTTATTTTTATGGCTGAGTAATATTCCTCTGTGTGTGTGTGTGTGTGTGTGTGTATGTGTATACACACCACATCTTAAGTCAGTCGTCTGTTGATGGACACCTGGGTTGCTTTCATGTCTTGGCTATTGTAAGTAGGGCTGATGTGAACATGGGGTACGTGTATCTTTTCAAATTAGTGTTTTCATTTTTTTCTGGATATATACCCAGGAGTGAAATTGCTAGATCATGTGGTAGTTCTATTCTTAGGTTTTTTTGAGGAGCCTCCATATTGTTTTCCACAGTGGCTGCACCAATTTACCTTCCCACCAACCGTGTAGGAGGGTTCCCTTTGTTCCACACCCTCTCTAGCATTTGTTATTTGTAGACTTTTTGATGATAGCCAGTCTGAC
This sequence comes from Delphinapterus leucas, assembly GCF_059928025.1. NCBI lineage: Eukaryota > Metazoa > Chordata > Mammalia > Artiodactyla > Monodontidae > Delphinapterus > Delphinapterus leucas. The sequence continues at coordinate 9,954,582 of NC_143142.1, read as the reverse complement.
CTGTGTGAGGTATTACCTCATTGTGGTTTGGATTTGCATTTCTCTGATAATTAGCGATGTTGAGCATCTTTGCTTGTGTCATCTTTGAAAAAAATGTCTGTTCAAGTCCTCTGCCTAGTTTTTGATTGGGTTGTTTGGTTTTTTGGTATTGGGTTGTATGAGTTGTTTGTATATTTTGGAAATTAACTCCTTGTTGGTTGCATCATTTGCAAATATTTTCTCCCATTTTGTAGGCTGTCTTTTCATTTTGTTGATGGTTTCCTTTGCTGGGCAAAAAGTTTAAGTTTAATGAGGTCCCATTTGTTTATTTTTGCTTTTATTTCTTTTGCCTTGGGAGACTGAAAATACTGCTGTGATTTATGTCAGTGTCTCGCCTGTGTTCTCTTCTAGGAGTTTTACGGTGTCATGTCTTACATGGGTCTTTAAACCATTTTGAGTTTATTTTTGTGGATCAAATATTTTTGAAGTATAATTGAAAATACATAGCTAAGCTCTAAAGTATAAAAGGGATATACTGAAGTACCAGAATTGAAGAAACCGTTGCTGTGTTGGTGAGCTGTGAGCGTGGCCCCTGGCCCCATGGTGGAGACTCAGAGGGTGGGGTGGGGGGGTAGGACCCAGTCATAGGCCTCCAGGACCAGGGTTTGACACCCTCACCTGGATAGGAAGCCCGCTTCATGAGTTGGCCCAGAAAAGCACTGCCTTTTCTGTAAGAGGAGTTAGAGAATCTAGCTGCTGGCCTGAGTCAGGGCTCAGAGGGAGTCATCAGCCCCAGGCTGCAGGGGGAAACATCATGTTGGAAAATCTCACCTGCAGATCAGCTCTACTCACAAAGTTCAGATAAAGCCAAGCCAAAAATCCAGTGTAAAAACTAATTTGGAGCCAGTAAACCCAGTAAGAGTCCTCTGCAGCCCTGGGGCCACGGGGGACTCCCAGGGCAGTAACTGCTAGGGTGGGGAAATGTAGCCAAAACCACAGAACCCTGGGACGTGGGTGTCAGCATTCTGCACAGCTGTTCGTGTGTCTAAAAGACTTCATTTTCTTTAAAAAGCAACACAAAAGGAAGTCCCCCGTGGTCCAGAAGACTGCTAACAGACCTAGGTGAAAGTCTCTATACCCAAGAAGCTAAAAGTAATGGAGATTATTTCATGGATATGGAACAGGAGACCCTGTTTGGTCCAAATCACAGGAGCAAAGCCACACTGAGGTGTCCTATGACCCAGGTAATGCTTTCTCTATTATGGGTGAGGACTGGGTTACATGGTTGGTTAAAGTGTAACCGAAATTGCTTTTGAATGAAGATATTTTTTTCCTCCAGAAATGTATATACAAATGAATTTATGGAGCCAAAGGTAAGGTCTTTAAATTACTAGTGGGTAAAGTAGTATTGCAAGGTAAACAACCATATGTCAGCATATTGAAACCAAAGATCAAAGGACCCAGGCAACGTCTTTTCCTTCCCTCTGGTCAAAGCCTGGCTTCATGTTAGAGTTGGCCGTTCCCCCCCCACCAGCCGCTGTCCCGGAGTGTGGACACTGGACTGAGATTAGGGATGTCATCCAGTTCAGTGCCTGACTAGCTGTGTGACCTTGGGCAAATCACATGACCTCTCTTAGCCCAGTTTTCTCTCCTGAAAAATGGAAGGGGTTGGGTTAGCACTAAATGATTCCTAGGGCTCCTTTCACTTCACATTGGGAGCCACAAAGCTTTTACACCATGAATGGGATATGGCCACAGACAGGAAGTCAAGGGCCAGAAAAGGAAAAAGTGCCGGCACTGTAAGCTCAGTGAGGAAACCTCCAAGGTGCCAAGGGCCAAGATGGGAAAACACAGAACACCAAAGTGATGCCATGCATGGCTAAGGTCAGAGAGTCAACCATTTTAGGGAGAAGCAACATTTCATTTTGCTTAACTCAGTTACTTTTGATGAGCATGATTTCATTTCTGAGCGTGAACTCAATTCTCCTGATACATGACCCTCCACCAGTGTTTACACAGTTTGAGTGCACTGATGAAGACCCAAGTCTCTGGGCCACTCAACCCTCCATCCAGCTTTTTAGCACCTCACCTGATCAGCAAATTAGTGGAGAAAAGAAGCTAGAGCCTTCTACCCTGGGATGCCAATTATAATTGTCTTCAGGAGAAAACAGTAAGCTACAAACATATGTACAAGTCATTCCAGCTAATTGTAAAAACATCGACAAGGGCCTTCCTAAGAGTGACCGCTGCTGTGAGTCAGACCCTTGGAGAACCAGTGCCCTGCCTCTGGGATCAGCCACTGAGCTCAGCTCCCACAACCGCCTCGTCTTTTTTTGTCCTAAAGACAGCCAGAGGGCCTGAGCCTGGGTGAGGATGCCAGCCTTCTCTACCTGCCAGGAGTGCATTCACCCATTTCATCTGCAAGACTCAACAGCAAGTGAGAACAAGAGACAGCTCCAGTTGTGTGTACCCTGGATCGACTTTATTTTCCCTTTTTGTGGTTCTCTGAAAGGACAGGCTGAGTTGTGTATAGCAGTAAAGTAATTTCCAGAGTTCTTTACCTCTAACAACCCCTCCAGGGCAAACAGGAGTTCCGTTAATCATTGACAGACTCGAGAGAAAGCCAAGCCATCTGTGCAGTTCCAGATGTCCGCTGCCCTGCCCTCCCAGCTTTGGAAGATAAAAGCCTCAACGTTTGACCAGGCAACTGATGAAACATTTTCTCATATAAACACTGTGCCTAGAGCCCCAGTCTCCATGCTTTTGGCATCATGAGCAACATTTAAACTGCCAAGAAACCAAGCTGACTGGAACAGGCCGGGCTTCCTCAGCCTCAGCACTGTTGACATTTGGGCCTCTGGTAACTTTGTGGAAGGTGGGCATGCGGGCCACCCTGTGCCTTGTTAGGGTATTTAGCAGCATCCCTGGCCCCTACCCATGAGGTGCCAGTAGTACCATCAGTTGTGACAACCAAAAATGTCTCCAGATACTGTCAAGTGTCCTCAAGGGAAGGGAGCCAAGTCACCCCTAGTTTAGAACCACTGGAGCAGGCCAGTCTGTTGTATTGTGAGACCAAAAGCTTAGCTGGTCCCACCCCTGTGGGCCTCCTAGCATTATTGCTTTAGACTTAAACCTGCATGAATATTTTCTAAAGCAAATCACGTTCAAGAGGCCCAATTCTGAAGACAAACTAGCTGGTCAGTCCTGTTAAGCACATCATCCCTTTTTGGCCCAAGTCTCCAAATCCTAATTTCAGTTACGAAATTTGCTTTGCAAGCTGCTGCTTCAGTCTCATGAAAATTAAGTTGTAAGAGCAGAAAATGTGATGGCTAATTTTGTGCTTAAGAGGTAGGAATAGCAGCATGGACGGCCGGGCCTCAGTTTATGGTGTGGCTGAGTAATTTGTTGCTTCTTTGAGGTCCTTGCTTAGGGTCCAGAGAACTTTCTGGCACATTCCTCTCGGAACCAAACCACATTTACTTATGCTTTTGAAGTGTTAACGTGGCTGCCAAGATTCCTCAGGACAATAACTGAAGCGGTATTCAGTGGACTTTTTCTAATTTTATAAGGAAAGAAAGGTTCCAACATTTGACTTGTTCATCTTCGAAATTATTTTCTTTCTTAGAGTTGGCAGATTTTTATCCCCAGCGGTAAAAGAGAAAGGAGGAACAGAATAGAATCGCAAGTACGACTCCTGTCACAGGGCAAGTCGGCTGCGACCCTGCAAGTCAGAATTTGACTGTGGTCAGATTACTTCATTGGAAAATAAAAATTGAAAGCAACAGGAACCATGAGAAAATTACCGTTTGCCAAAACCAATGTTTGTCTAGCTCAACAAAGTTTAGACTGACAAAACTAAAGCATCTTAGAAAAATTTACCTTGCAGACTACAAAAATTCATTTAGTTAAAAAGACAAGTATCTACATTTTAAATTACCTTGATCCGAATTCCTCCCTCCAGAAATCTACATCATTAAAAGCAGTGGCGTTATCCTAATGGATGAGAGGAATTGAAAGGTGACCTGTTTTTTTGGTTTGTTTGTTATGAACTGCATTATAGGAGAGCTGGGTAGTCCGTTCTCCAGTAATCCTTTCAGAGTGGCCTGACTGCCGTGAGGAGCTTTGCAGTTCTGCAGTCCTATAAAGTGACCTTAACAGCCAGTTCATGGTTCATTGGAAGGAATGACCAAAGTTCGACAACATCGCACTTCTGGAAGAGAACGTCGCTGGTCTCTTGATTCCAGGAGAGCAGCTTGCTCTGAGCCCGGTTGTGGCTCTCCACCCCTCACCCCCAGAAGAAGCCTCCCCTGAAGGGAAGGACGGTCCCAATGCCACGCTCCCAAGCTTAGGCTGACAGTGGTGATACTTCGGCTTTTTATGGGCTCTCTTAAGAAAAGAAGACGTCTTGCACTAAGGCAAACATTTTAGATCATTGCTTTATTTGACTATTTGTTCAACAGAGTTCATTCCTCTCAAGGTGGATCTTGAACCGTTCCTTGTGATCTTTTCCTCATTCTGAATAAAAAAGGTAATGAAGAAAAAGCCTGTACTTTTGGACCTAGAATCTTATTTATGCTAGTAAGCTTTGCAGTTTCGTGTTACGGTATTTCCTGCTGGCATCTCCGTAGTCACACGGAGCTCCCCGCACTCCAGTGAAGATGGCTGTCCACAACTACCACCGTTGAAACCAAAAGTAAGAGTTGAAAAATGCACCTTTTACAATAAAAAAGTAGAAACCAATTCAATTTCCTTTTTCTTTTTTTTTACGAATATAAAGTTTCTTGTAAATATGTACAGTCTTTGAGCTAGTTCTATAGCAGGAAGCATTTCACAAATGAGACACACGATACACACTTTGAGGGCTAAGAAGCCCATTTCTCATGGAGATCCTAAATGAGATGCCAAGACTAAAACACCAATTTCCAGTGACCTCTCCAAATACTTGTGGACCAAGAGACAGAAACTTCAGCAAACATTCAGTCAGATCTGCCCTGGAGGAGGGAGGGGATGCAGTGTGACCCCAAAGACGAAGCAACACATAGAACATTACAGCATGACACTGGCCAAGGATGCGACAACGTGGAGGAAGGGCCGTAGGCGTTTCAAACAAGAAAGCACTTCGGTTAAGAGACGAGCAGGAAGGAGCCGGGACTCAGGCCAGGTTGCAATCTGGAAAGTGAGCTGAACCGTGGACACGGGGGTTAAAACGCGGTCACGTTTGCCAGCTGCGATGGGAACAGGTCTACCTGTCAGCTTACCTAGGATGTGCCCTGGTGGTTTGAGGTGTGGAGAAGCAAGAGAGGCCTGGTGGGAGATTAAAGGCAGAAATAAGGCCGCTAGTTAGCTTGCCAACTGCGAAGCCTCTAGTTGGTTCTTTACCGGTTGCCAGGAACCTCGCACCGCCGGAGGGGAGAGAGAAACTGGGTGAGCCGCACGGCACCTAAGGAGGGCGTCCCCGCCCGGCTGGGATGGGAGAGTTGAGCTGCGGCTTCCTTCTCGAACTTCCTGGTCTTAGTCTAGCCCTAGGGAGAGGCTCGTTTGGGAAGTCACAGTTTTCATGGGGTAGAACCTGGTGGATTGTGTGTGAGCAGAGTTGTCCGCGCGGGCATCGGCAGGGAGGTGTGGAAGTGTGAGGTGTGGTTTGCTGAAATCCTTCTCTGGTCGTAAGGCTTGAGCGTTTGGTTTTTGTTTTTTCAGTGCTACAGACTGCAGCTTGTGGCCGGTGAGTTGGCGAGTCCCAGAGGGTGTCGGTTCGGCGGGAGCTGTGGGATGGAACTAGTGCATTGGCAGAGCAACCCAAGGGGGCAGCCAGGTCGGGGGGCAGCGCATGCAGTGAACCGCCATGCAGAAGTCCTGGGGCGCTCTTCCCAGCCCGGGGAGCCAGGGAGAGTGCGCCATCAGGACAGGAGGTGAGTGCCCCCGGCCCCCTCCTGGACCCCCATCGGTGCCAGGCTCAGAGCAAGTCTGTTGCATGCTTTCCTGGCCAGAGCTACATGGAAAGCGGAGACAGCAGGCCGGTGGGTGACGCTGAGGGGCAGGGAGGGAAAAGCTCCTCGTGGCCCCTCGGCCCCAAGTCACTGCCTCTGAGCCGGGCCCGATGGCCTCCGTACATTCACAGCTGGTGGGAGGGGAAGTCGTCAAGGCCATCAAAGGCAATGAGAACGGTAAACATTTGGCTAAGATGTCACCCTGGGTAAGACAGGGCCATCTGTGAGGATGGACTGGAAGGAGAGTGGACCTAGGTGAGCGTGGGAGGTTAGCCAGTGGCAGGGGCTCTTCTACGATACATGTCGGTAGTAAAGACCTGATTGTGTGACCTGCTACAAATGACTACGACTACAACAGGAAATACGGTGCTATTCAAATCTATTAAGAAGTCTGTTGTCTTTAAAAAATAAATAAATAAAAATAAAACAGGAAAACAAAAACCCAACCAACCCTAGGATCTTAAAGTAGCTATTAATTAGGATTCTAACCACGTCGTAGTTAGCCCCCGGTTGGTTTCCTGTGATGAACTGGTACAGGCTAGAGCTAGGTACAAAAGTTTATGAATGCTTTGAAAGAGTAACAAAGTGCAAAGAGGGTAGACTGCAGGAGGGTGCCGGCAGCTCCCAGGAGCCCCACGCCCCTCCTGGCTACAGGGTGTCCGTGCTGAGGCGGGTCTGGGTCCAGCTGCGCCGTGGGCACTGGGGTCCCCTTCAGCAGCGTTCCATAGTGCGGTTGGTGTTTTCCTGCAGTTCAAGAGGAGTTGGGCTTTCTGGCTGAGATTTATACTGAAGACTGGTCCCAGACCTAGGAGGAGGAGGGGGTTTTGCCATCAGAGGTCAGAAATCGCTGTGCTCACTTTGCAAACAGGAAGCCCAGACTGGGGTGTGCAGGAGCACGAGGCCTCGCCTTCCTGCTGTGAGCCGAGCTTGCGGAACTCACCGCAGAGTCCCCAACACTACGTAAGTACTTCTACTGTTACACACCCCATTTTATCCATAAATCAGAGGAGATAAGGAAAAGCATTTAAACGGCTTTTCCCCCCTCCCTGTAGCGGCAGGGGTGCCAACAGTGAACTGCGGATGGCAGCAGGAGAGTGCAATCCAGAAAACTGGCCCCTGGAACCGGCTGGCCTGCTGAGGAGACACCATGCTCTGGAGCCTCCCCGTGCACTTGGGGGGCCCCTAGTCTTCGGCACGTCCCTCCATCTTCTCAGTTGCTAACCTAAAAATTACACAGGTAATAAATACATGCACGTGATTTAAAAATTTTGAAAGGTTCGGAGTTCTTCTAGAAGGCAACCACTGTTACCAGTTCGGTGTAGCCTTCCAGAGAAACTGTTGATGTATATGTGTTTGAAAAAGTAAGGCATCAAACCTTTTGAATAGCATGTTATCACCTGTGTTTAAGAAGGGTGACTACACATCCGTATTTGTTTGTATGCAGAGAGGATCTCTAGAAACTGCACGCTGGCTGCCTCCGGAAAGGGAATGCCATAGCCCTTGCAGCTTTTACGGTCTGAGGTGCACACATTATCCATGTGCGCAGCAGGAAGCCCCTTCTTAAGACGTTCTCTTCCTAAGCTTGTTAAGTCCCGCAGACTCCGAAGTACGGTAGCGGCGCCCCTTCCCTACAACAGTGGCCCCTCGGGGATGAGGAGGGCGCCTTACTCACCTTGTTGACCTGGGACAGCGGGGTCCTCACGGCTCCCACAGGCAGCCGGCCCCTGCTGCCGTCCTCAAACAGCCTCCCGGGGGAGCGCTCCCTGCGTGTGCTGAGCATCCGGCCGGGGGACTTCTCCCGCTCCAGGGGACGGCCCGGAGACTTGTCCCTGCGCAGCTCCGTCCGCCCCTCGCGGTAGCGGTGGGGCGTGCCGGGCTCTCGCGGGTGGCTGGGGCCTTCGGGGGGCGCCGGGCTGGAGGCCACGCGCTTGGTGATGTGCTCGTTGTACGTCGGCGGGCCTCGCTTGTTGGGGCTGCGATAACGGGAGAGGAAGGTGGGGAGCTGAGCCATCACAACCCAACGGGGCAGCTTCCTCCTCCTCTGGGCCACCCTGTGACCCCATCTCACCGCGCGTTATTAGAAAAAGACCCCACCGGGAATTCTTCGAGACGCTTATGTCGACAGTGAGGCCAGGGAAAGAAGGCAGCAGTGACAGCAGAGGGGAATCAGGCTTCCCGGTCTCGACACAGGCTTTCTGCTGAGCGCCCATAGCGTGTCGGGCCCTGTGCTAAGCTCTTCAGGTACCTTAACTCGCCAGATCACCCTAACAGCAGCTCTGCAAGCTAGGAACGGCCGTGACCCTCGTCGTACAGACAAGAAGCTGGAGACGCAGAGAGGCTGCGATTCCAGTGCAGGTCAGTGCGACGTCGTACTCCCCATATTCTACCCCGCTGACCCTAGTATTTTCCAGGGCCTAGAGGGCACAGGAGGAAGTCTTCCTTGAGGGGTTAAGCCTGTACTCATCGCTGTCAAGCTGCCAAAGCAGCCCCACTCCTGGGCCTTTGTTGGGTCACCTCTCCTTCCAAGTGGCTTTCCAAGAGTGTTTGGGGCATCTGACGCCAGAGGTGTAGGGATCGGGCCTGATATAATTAGGAGACTGAGGAGGGCAGACGAAAACAGTAGAGCTGGCTCAGAAAATGTCTGAACAATTTGTATGACCAATCTAACCCTCCACCCAGCCCTGGGTATGTCAGATGAAGATCTGACCAGACACGGCCCTAACCACCTCTCTGAAGAAGATCCAGAAACACAGGACTGACACAGCCTTCGGCGTCAGTTCCTTCCCAACCCTGACGAACAGCCAAGGTACTCAGGCCCTTGTTATCTGAGCATAATTAGTGCGGGGAAAAGGCAGACTATTTCACAGAGAAGGTTGCTTGAAGACATCTGATTGATTGGGGCTTTATCTTGGAAAAGTAGAAATCAGGGAAATATATTTTAACCTAGATATTTTAAAATCTAAATTACAACTGCAGTTACATGCTAAGAATGAACCAAGGATGAATCCCACACTGATTTATTCTGCTCTAATTTTCTCAACAAAATTCTATGCTAACATGCTGGGTGACATCCTTCACCAGCAGTGTTGTAATTTTTGCAGCAAAATCGTGAAGTCGTTAGTTAAATATTAGACAGTGCCACTGGTTTTCCCAGAGGCCTCTCTTAATCCTTGATATTTAAGTCCTTCCCCTTTGGAAGGGACCAAACTTTTTTTAATTATTGGCCTAACTGTAAGGAATCTTTTGTCAGTGCCCATAATGGAAAGCAACTGAGCAGCGAAGACACTGACCCAGTGGGGGAGGGGGGACTCTAGAGCAAGTTTGAGGGCCAAATCCAGACAGATGCCTGCTTTTATTTAAGTTTTACTGGAGCATGGCCACGCCCATCCGGTTTCTGTGGTCCAACAACAAAGTTGAGCAAATGAGACAGGGGCCATGTGGCCAGCAAATGTGAAAACATTTACTCTCTGGACCTTTACAGGAGAAGTGTGCCAGTTCCTTCTCTTCGGTAAAATAGATTGGTGGACAGAGCAGAGTAACTGTCTTAAATGGTCAGTCCATTATAAATAATTTCATTCTCTTGCTTCCCTGTGCAGCTGAAAATGTGGAAATTCCAACAACCCACGCTCAGAAAGCCAGAACCTTCTTGTGTGTGCAGCAGTAAAATCTGAGATAAACCTTGATTTCAAGACGTCGAAATCTGAGCTATCGTCATCTCTTGTCCTGTGGCTTTGTGATATAGAAGACAAAAGAAGAAATTTCCAGTAAGAGTATCTGATTTGTAATGGAAGAGAAATTATAAAGCGTGTCAGGGGCCCATCGTAAAGCAAGCTCACTGCCCAGAGGAAGACAAGTGGCTCAAGGAAGGCCATTCGGGAAGTCAGCCTAGGTTGATGGGATAAAGGAAAACACTCGTCATTCTGGGCGGAGCGGGCCATTTTCCATCTCCAAATCCCTTAATAACCAATGCTCTACTTGCAAAGAGTTACATTTCCTGCTCTGCTAAACAGACCTGGGGGCGGTGCAGCCTGCAGTGAATCACATTCTCCCAAGCTGGCCTTCTCCATTCTGGACCTGCCCAAAGCAGACAGCAGCAAAAAGACGGTTTTATAAGCCAAGAGGCAACTAAAGGAAACTGCTGGTTCTCCAGACATGCCCGGCAGCAGCAGGAACAGCAGCAGCATTATTTCTGCCCCTTGTTCACAGGAACTAGAACCATTTTCCACGACAGAGGAAGTTAACTCCTTACAGAGACACCATATCATCTCAAAAGGAAGGTGCCTGGCCATCTAACTAACTAGTGAGGCAGTGGAGAAAAGAAGAAAAATCTAATTACAGTACTTGGGTTGGCTCTTGGCATGACTGACTTGGAAACTAAATAAAATCTAGACATTGTCAGGAGAGGACTACAGCCCTTTGAGCAGTCTCTCCTGAGGCACGATCAAGCCAAAAAGAGTGAGAAGCAGCTGGTTATTCAGCACTTCTGGTTTTCCAGCAAGTTCCTGGGACTAAAATCACACTGACCAAACATTTCTGACCAACACTTACATTTCAACAAAAGAAACAGACACTAGTCGTCAGGACATAGTCTCAGAGCATTAAATTGACGACTCTTTTCTAAGATCTAAGCAGCATTTCATAACATTAAAGGTGGTTCCTCCACCAAACTGAGTCCCTTGAGAATAAAAACCATCTTGTCTTCAGCTGTGTAGCCCCAGACATTGTGTCTGGCACATGGTAGGGGGTCCACATAACTCTCTATAATAGGGTAGACATGTGGGGTTTGTAAACCAGTCCGCAAAATTAAAACCCTAGGTCAGTTAAATATTCCCCTGGGTTAAATAAGCTTATCTCCTTTGTGGACCAGGATCTTAAAATTACACATCTCAAACCTACACATCGAACCGAATCTGGCTCCGAGCCCTGGGTGTCAAGACAAAGCCAGTTCCACTTCCACACACTGCTGGTGGGATAACTAAAGGGTAGAGCCCCTAAGGAGGAAAACTCACCAACATCTATCAAAACTACCAACGCCCATCAATTTCTTTTGTAGGAATTCATCCTCCAGATAGATTCCTAAGCATGCAAAACGAATGTACAAAGTCATTTACTACAGCAACAGACTGGAAACAACCCAAACACCCAGTGATAAAGGAGCAGTTAAATAAGGTACAGGCAGGTGAACGAATGCTATGCAGGCGTAAAAAAAAAGAATGAAGAAATACTTCGGATACTGACGTGGAGCAGATCTCTAAGACACAGAAGAGTGTGCACAGTACGCTATCGCCTGTATTGAGAAGAAGGGGAAGAGCACTTCCAGAATGGCCGAGCAAGGACTCCCGAAAACCTGCTTCTCCATAGAAACAACAAGAACACTGGCAAAATTGTCAAAATCAACTTTTTGGAACTCTGGAAATTAACCAAAGTCTTGCAACAATTCAGAGAGTGTTTATGCAAGAAAATGTGCAATATTCACCACCCCTGTCTCCCCAGATCTGCAGTAGTTTTGAAAGCAACAGCCTTGTAACCAGCTGTGAAAACCAGCACCCTGGTAACCACTGGAGGGAGTACATTAGGACTGGAGCTTCCCAAGAGCCCCAGCCTTGGAAAACTGTCACTATCTGACCTATCTGGCTCCTCCCTGGAAAAAAGACCATCCTCAGGGCTTGTTTTTAATTGAGCTGATTCAGGTCTTCCTCTCTAGAAATGCCCTATCTCTAGACGTTTACCAAAAAAAAAAAAAAATCAATGGCTACTGTTTCACATGGCAAATGCCTGAGGCAGTAAGACCAGTTGGGAAAAACAAGAGGCCAGCTACAACACTCAAAAGGAAGTCCTGCATATTCCTGGGGATCTGTAAGGCCAGACACACACAGGTAAGCCTGTCACATACCCAGGAAAAACCTTCCAAGGCCTCGTCCGTCAGCCACAGCTGACTCTGAGTGCTGCAGGTGTGCCCCAGCATAAATACACACAGTCGCTCAGCAAAGGGCGGGTTCGGTGCATTTAAGGAAATCTCTTTCTAGTCATTCAGCTGACCACTACCCTAACCAAGCAGAAACTTCAATGGCTGCACATAACAAAGGACACAGACTACAGATTTAGTACAAGAGACACTAAACCAATAGCGACAACAACACGCCCAGGGAGGGGAAGGGGGAGCTGATTTGCCACGTTGTATTATTTGAAATGTTCAGTTTTCAACAAGAAAAAACGTACAAGACATTCCAAGCAAGAGTAAATAAATAAAGTATATAGCCCATACTCAAGGCCTCATTTCTTCTTTTACCAAGGGGGGGCAGTAAAAATTTTCCTGATGCTTATAAAGGACCCATTTCAGTGCCGCAGATCCCAAAGAAATGAGTGGCTTGAGCTTTGAAGATTGGGAAACTTTCAGCCAGTTTGGCAAGATATCCTTCTGCTTTGCAGGAAAGCACTTTGCCCCCTGTGATGAGGAAGAGAGGGGCGTTACCTGCGGGAGGTGGACGGGCCTCGGTGCTGGTCAGTGCCGGTCTCCTTCACGAGGTTTCCTTTGCAGCAGATGACCCTTAATTTATCCTGATACGAGGACGCCAGGTAAATCGCTCCCGAGGAAATTGCAGGGCCCAGGTAGCGTGGGTTCGGGATTTCCAAGTACGCTCGGGCAGGGGTCCTGTGGAGTTCCAGGAGAGTCTGCATGGCCCGCCACCTCCACTGCTAGGCGGGATGAGAGGGAGCACGGCCCCGCCCGACACCCACACCCAACCGTGAGCTTTTCAAAGCCTGGGGGGCAGTGCTTACCCTAGAGAGGAGCGGGCCTGGATCTCAATTACTTCGAGTGAGTTGAAGTGGGTCACAAACAGATAAGGTTCTCTGTAGGCTGCGTGGCCACCACCGAGCAAGAGCGTGGGGCAAGGGAGGGTTAAGAGACAGAAAATCAAAACCTGGCTGCCATGCCATCCCTGAAGCAATTTACCCTACACGTGCACCCACATGCCTGCATAATGAGACATGTTCAAGTGTGCCCCCTGCCACGCTGTTAGCGTGGAAGATGGGAACCGACTTAAGGCTACATGGTCGGGATCAGTTACGTAAATCATGGCGCATCCCTGGAATTCCGCACAGGCGTAAAAATGCGTAAGGCAGCTCTCTATGCACTGATGGGGAAAAAACCCAAGGTGTAGTTTTACTTAGTTTGTAAAGCAGGGTTCAGAATACTGTGTAAAGTGTGCTACCACACTGACTTTTTAAAAAGGGAGGGGGATGAGAATATATTTTAATGTGCCCGTTATTTGCATAAAGCACTGGAAGGATAAGAAACTCAGAAAAATGTTTTCCATTCGGGGAGTGGGGAGGGAGGATTTGGGAGACAGGTGATACGGGTGAGACTTCATTGTAGACCTTTTTAAACTGTTTAATTGAATACATTTTTCTAAAAAATTTAATTAAAAAAGACTAGGTTCATAGATTAAATATTTCTGGTCTTAGTACTATATTTCTATATCACAGTGTCACTCAAACTCTAGGATATAATGAGAGCTGTTTTTGGTCTTAAAGGGAAAAAGAAGATTATCACTATTACTCCTTGCGGTGAACTGTTACTTCGGCATCAGTCGTGCCTCCTAGTACTCAGGCCCTTGTGGCCTCTCCTTGCCTGGCATCAGGCTGAACCAGCAGAATGTGGTGGAAGTGAGAAGGCCTGCCGGCCTCCACTTTTGCACTCTTAGGAGAAGCCCACGTGGAGAGAAATGAGGCCTCCAGCCACCGGCCCCTGCTAAGCTCCCACCTGACGGCCAGCTCCAATTGCCAGCCACTTTGTGAAGCCATTTCCGACTTTCTAGGTGTCCCGGTGCCCCTGCTGACACCGCAAGAAGCAAAACTGTCCAGTCAGGCCACAGAGGCTCAGGCAATGATAAGTAGTTGTTTTAAGTCACTAGGTTTTGGAACTTGTCATGAAGCAACAGATAAACGAAATAGCCTTGAAGGGTATTTCAGAGCATTCACACAGTCACATATGTATGTTGTGTGTGTGTGTGTGTGTGTGTGTGTTCACCCTTTGACCCAGTAGCTCCACTTTTAGAATTTCTGAGCTGGGGATATTTAACAAGTGTGCAAATTTTAGGGTAAGTTTTTCATCACAGCATTGTTCACACTTACAAAAAGAATGGGCCTAATTAGAATTGGCTAAATTGACAGGTGTTCAGCGGTGCTATGGGATGCTGTGCAGTCTTTGACATGATTTAAATGAACTCACAGGGAATGGTCTCCCTTTCTGGCATGAGAGGCCGGTGGGTTTGCCTTACGTGGTTCGGCGTCAGGCCTCGGGGTCTCTGCCCTAGATGCTTAACGCGGGTGATGCTCCACGTGGCGCCTGGCGCCTAAGGGGGCCCCAAGCACAGTGCTTAAGCCTAAAGGAATTCCACCTGAGGTTTTTTCCCGGGACACCAACTACTGGCAGAAAAGAGCCCCACACCTCGCCTCACCTACCGAAGGCCAAAGGTAAGCGACTCCACTTGAGATCATCTGTGCGGCTGCGTCTTCCGTAAGAATCCACGAACACCCCAAACTCTGCAAGGAGGTAGAGCCCGGGGCATGAGCACGGCCGGAGGCAGGGGTATCAATGACACACACTGATGGAAGAGTAAGGAATCCAGCCCAGCGGGCTTGGATTGTGAAAAACCTCAGGAGCTCTGCTGAGCCACGTCTCTCGGGGATTTATTAAAGAAAGAGGGTTCGAGTGAAAGGGGGGAGATGGGAAAAGAAGGGGGAGACGGAAGGAGGAAGAGTCAGGGAGTGAGGAAGGGGGAGAAACAGGCCCAGAGATCTGAGGAGGGAAAAGAAGGAAAGGGAGAGAGGAGAGGGAGAGAAGGGAGTGAGGGGCAGAGAAGGACAGAGCAGGCCGCTTTTGGAGAGACCCGACAGCGCCGGACCTGGCTGGAGCCTGGGGGTGGGGCGGGGCACCCCGGGGGCCCTGGCGGTGCAGGACCGGGTACTCCCCTCCCCGCAGCAGGACCGGCCCCGCCCCAGGCACACTGGCCACGCCCGGCCCCGAGGACCCTGCCCCGGGGCTGTGGTGCCGTGAGCGCCCCCATCAGCAGCGGGCAGCTGCCGCACTCACCATGGAAGCAGAGCAGGAACTCCTCCCGCTGCCCCGCGCCGTTCACCTGCATGATGGACACGGGGAAACTGTGGGAAGAGGAGGCAAACACGGCAGGCGCCAAGGAATGGTCGTTCTTATCCAGGAATTCTGTAAAGGCAGGCAAGAGGCGGGGCCTCAGGACCCAGAAGGAGCCTGAGGTGGCAGCAGAGCGTGGGCGGGGGCGCGCCCGGGCCTACCCTCCAGCGTGTACTGCTTCATGTCAATCTCGTAGAATTTATTGGTTCCGATGAGGATGCTGTAGTTGGTGAAGTGGACACAGCTGCAGGGCTCCGAGGTCTCGATCTCCTGAGACGGGGCAGAAAGGAGGATGTGAGCGTAGACTTGGGGTGGCCCCTGCTCTCCTCGGGCATCTAACCAAGCCGTGCAGGCGTTGCCGCGCGACTTCTTCCTTCTGTCTTCACGCCAAGCACATTCAGTCTCTTCACGTCCCTCACAAGGACGCCCCATCCTTCTGCTGCCTCTGGGTTCTATGCAACCTGAGACTAAGAAGGTCAAGTTGCACCCCAAAAAAGGGTCAGAAACACCATTTCAATGAAAAGGTAGCATTCAAAAAGAGAGCTTTAAAACTACGACATTCTGATCAGAAGAAAAAGCCTGGAGGAATACACAAACAGTGGTGGTTAGAGGGAGTGGTTTTAGTTTCCTTTTCCAAGCTTCTAGGTTTCTATTCTGAACCTATATTACATAGGTATATATAGATGAGATATAGTTATCTATCTGAATTATCTGCTTCCTAATTACTTACACTTGTTTTCAGGTCAATCCTAATGGCTTCAAAAACCTAGGCATGCTTATTCCAAATGATGGCCAGGAATTATAAAGAAGAAGTGATTTCTGGGAATTTTCCTGAAGTTAACAGTTCAAACTCTAATCAGCATTATCCTCACCACTAAATATTTATTGATCACCTACTAAGTATGAGGAAACTAGTATAACACAGTGAAACGTTAGGGAAAGTCAAACTTCAGTTTGGGTCTCAACTTTGTAACCTAGGATCTTGGCCAGCCTCAGTCATCTTACCTGAAAATTAGAGATGATCACCCCTGTTTCTCACAACTGTTGTGAAAAGTGTGTGAAACAGCCAGCTCAGTCTCTGGTACTAATAGGTGCTCAATAAAAATGCAAACTAAACAAGAGCCCGCCCCAGATGAAACAGTTTCTCTAACAGGTAACAACCCTTATATATTCATCCCTCCTTTTACTTTTGAGACTAATCACGAAAGCACCTGAAATACATCAGGCTTAGGATGGGCGGAACATGCCTAGTCTAGGGACAAGAGACAGCCTTCTCCAGAAGCAAGGCAAGTGCAGTGATCTCACGGATAGCTGTCCACACCACAGGCAACATCACAACCCACTGTGCTTCGAGGAGAGCCAGCTCCCGCACTGTGTATCAAAACACAGCCAGCACTGGTTTTTTTGAAGGTCATTAATAGAAACTTTTACAATCTGAGAAGGATTCTGGTAGGTGCCACCAGGGCTTCTAGCTCCTCAGAGAGATCTTTCTTTCTTCTACTGGTTCAAAAGAGGTGTCTCCATCAGCCACCTTCCTTTCTCCCTTCACAAAAGGCTGAATTCACTGGGCTGGCCAGAGAGGCAGCTCACACATGCAGGGGAGGAGAGCGAGAGGGAAAAGTGTAAGGATGGGCCGCTCTGGAGCTTTCTCCAGGGAGCAAGACACCCTCCCGCTCTCTCTAAGTCACCCAGGCCGAAGGGCCCAGGCACACACTACGCCCCGAGACAGCACCTTCCCCACCTGCTCGCTGGGAGAGCAGGCCCGGCCAGGCCCGGGACTTACTTTCCGAATGCAGTACTTGCTGAGGTTTTCGTTGTAGCGGAGAATGACAACTTTGTTGGGCATGGCCGCACAGATGCAGAGCCCGCTCTCAATCTGAAAAGCAGTTGAGGGGGGAGGGGGGACGGAGAAAGAAGGAAAAAGCGCGTCACCAGTGTGTACACTGGCTCCGCGGCAAAACTAGGAAAGGAACATCAGTTGAGAGCAGGGTCTCTCAAGCTCGGCACTATGGACACTTTGGACCAGGTCATTCTCTGTGGTGAGGGGCCATTCTGGGCACTGTAGGATGTTTAGGAGAAACCCCAGGCCCTGCCCACTAGATGCCAACAGTGCAACCACCAGTTGTGTCGAAAAGCAACAGAAACTTAACCCAGTTTGAGGACACACAATTTTCAAGGTCAAATCAATCAGCCCACAATTTCAAGAGCCCTTGCCGGCTGAGGCCCGCAGGGGTGCTTACCTTGCCAGCAGCAAACAAGTGGCAGCCCTTGACGGCTTCGAAGATGTTGGGTGAGATGTCCGGCTGGGCGGGAAGGTGAGACTGTGCGAGGGACTGTTTCACTTTCTTCACATCCACGAGACACAGGGCCCGCTCTTCTCCTGAGGGGACGGGACAGCAGAGCCACAATGGCGGTTCTCGTCCTCCCCCGAGTAAAAGCCACACGAGGCCATGCGGGGGCACTGCTTTCCACAAATTCCCATAAACACAGTATAGGTCCAAGTTTTAGATCTAAAAGGAAAATATCTGGCCTCTTGGTCAAGATTTTGGGAGGAAAACAAAAAATTCTGCAGACACAAAATTGGAGAACGTGAAGTGAATATTCAAACGTGCTCCCCACCAAAGTCAAGAAATGGGTAGGGGACAACAAAACAGTAAACGCGGACTAATCCAGTATGTGTCACGGTGTCACGAGGGACCACAGAAAGGCTGAGGATGGTTCCATGTTCAAGGAGACGAGGGAGACCTGTGTGAGTGCAGTGCGTGGTCCTGGACTGGATCACAAGCCGGGAAAAAAATAAAGGACATTACTGGAGCCACAGGTAAAAGCCAGCTATGGGCAGTACATGAGAAAATGGGAGAAGCAACGATTAAATTCCCCGAATTAAAAAGTGAAACTATTCTATAGGATGCTATAATGGCGGATACATTGTTACCCATTTGTCCAAACCCGCAGAATGTATAAGAGTGAGCCTGAATGTAAACTGTGGACCTGGGGTGATAATGACGAGTCCATGTAGGTGCACTCTGGTGGGGGACGCTGATGGAGGGGGCGGCCTGCGCGTGTGCATGCGGGGCAGAGATATAGGGGAATTCTCCCTACCTTCTGCTCAGTTTTGCTGTGAACCTAAAACTGCTCCCAAGAATAATGTCAAGAAGGAAGGGAGGAAAGAAAGGAAAGGAAGGAAAGCAAGAAAAAAAGAAACCAGGGGCTTCCCTGGTGGCGCAGTGGTTGAGAGTCCGCCTGCCGGTGCAGGGGACACGGCTTCGTGCCTCGGTCTGGGAGGATCCCACATGCCACAGAGCGGCTGGGCCCGTGAGCCATGGCCGCTGAGCCTGCGCGTCCGGAGCCTGTGCTCCGCAACGGGAGAGGCCACAACAGTGAGAGGCCCGCGTACCGCAAAAAACAAAACAAAAAAATAAGGCCTTGAGACAGGGACTTGGAATGTACCGTACCGCACCGCAAAAAAAAAAAAAAGAAACCAACAAAACAAGCCAGCAGCGGAAAAGAGCTGAGAGACCAAAGAAAGCCAGTTCCTGACCATATTACGTCAGGATCTGGCCCCTGAATCCAGCCGGCCAGGCCTGAATGAGACCTGACTGTGGATGTTTTGAACATGGAACAAATGCATTATTGTTTTCCCCTTAAAAAAAAAAAAATACACAAACACACACACACACCACACACATATATATAGTACCACCGATAAAGAGAGGGAAAAAGAACCTTCCTGCCATGGGTATGTGAAAGAATGCTCCTTGTTCTTAGGTGACTGGCTGAAGGATCCAGTCACAGCTGCCATTGACTCTCAGGTGGTTCAAAATAAGTGAGAGAGAGAGGAGAGAGAGAGAGAGAGAGAGAGAGTGTGTGTGTGTATGTGTGTGTGTGAGAGTGTGTGTGTGTGTGTGTGTGTGTGTGTGAGAGAGAGAGAGACAGAAAGAGAGAAGGGTGGGGGAAATGTGGCAAACTGCTAATGAGTCGTGCACGCAGATGAAGGGTGTGTGAGAGCAGGGAGAAATGGGAGGCGGGCAGCGGGGCGGGCAGACGCTCAGAGAGGGGCCGCGTGCGAGCAGAGCACCGGGGGCGCGGGCACCTACAGGACGCAGAGGGAAGAGCCGCTTCCGCTCCAGCCTGCCCCCAGGAGGGCCTGTCTCTGCGTTCGACAAGCATATGGCGAATCATCTCCCTTACAAGTGAAGGCAAAGCGCCATGTCCTTGGCCTCCCACCTGCAATCATGAGGAGCTTCTCCAGGTCCTTGATGATGTAAATCTGGAAGACCGCTCCGATCCCTGGGACGTGGGTGAGGGAGTTCTTCAAGACATTCAGCGCGTACAGCCCTTCCTCGGTGCCCACCAGCACCACCTGCCGGGGTGCAAGTCCCCAGGCAGAGCGTGAGGGGGGTCACGTCCCCATAACCAGCCCCGACACAGCCGACGGTGCCCAAAAAAACATGGTCACCTGGTCGCTGAAGGGCAGCGTGCAGTTCATGTCGAGCCGGTCATCGCCTTCCAGTTTCAGCAGGGAGTTTCCAAGCAATTTCTTTTCACATGAGAAAGAAAAAAAAGAGAGAGAAAAAAGAAGCCACGGTGAGCTGAACTGTTCATGACCGGACCGTCCAGACAGACAAAAGCAAGCACGGAGAAAAGTTTAATGCCAGGAAGAAGGGCAAGTTCCTCCTGAAGACGCTCAGAAGCACACATCTACTCGTGGCTTGCCCCGTATTTTGATCTGAGCTCAAAAGGCAGGACGTGAATGTTATCGGTATCTCTGGGGTGGCTGTTAATTAGTGTCAGAGTGTAACTCAGTTCGGATGCAGAACTAAATGAGTGCAGGAGACGCAGAGAGAGAGTCTGTGATACGAAACAAACCGAAGCTGAAGGATGTCCCTGCCAAGGCTTAGTAAGCCACATGGACGCTCCTGCCCCTCCAGGTGGTGGCACAAGGGCAAAGCCCAGTGTCAGCAGCAAGCCAACCCACTTCTGAGCCTCTTTACCTGAACCCACACAGGCAGAAGCTCGTAGGAGGTACAGTCAGGGCCCTATTGTACACACATGGATGAGGCATTCGGTAAAAGGCTCACACGTGGGACAAGGAGATGGGTCATTGAAACAGGTTCACCCCACGAGCAGGAGACTCGTGATTGAGGATTTTCCGATTGCTAACACTTAAAGTGTTTATTAGGAGCTAAGTGTTTGAAAAGAGCTGTTGGGTCTTTGGTGGAGCAAACACCAGTGAGTGAAGAGTGCTGTTTGTATCCTGGAATGTTCCAGGAGGAGTGATGCCAATCAAGGCCCACCCACGTCTCTAACGTCTTCAGGAGAAGTAGGATTTCAGACCTGCCTTCGGAAGAGCAAATCACATAAAAGCAATTGAGCAGGTTATGAAAAGCCTTCCTGAAGGAGACACGGCTGTCGGCAGCCTTTCGTGCCGCTTCACGGCCAGCGTGCTCGTAACGCAGGCCTTCAAACCACATAAACACTTCCGGGTAAACGAGAGAGAGGATTCTTGTAAGTACATTTGCCCTGTGCAGCCAGAACCGAGATGTAGTGCGCCCTGAGAGCTGGCTAAGGGGGTCGACTCCCCCATTCTAGAAGGCTCTGGGGGTTGGAGGGGGACCCATGATGCCGGCCAAGCCGCCTCCAAGCCTGGATCTCTGTCGGCACAGAATCCCGGTCGTGACAGTCTGAAGCCATCACCCCTCAGAGAGGGAGGCCAAGGGGAAACACGGCAGCCGACGGGACTCCCACCAAGTCTGCCCGCTTTACAGAGACAAGCTCCGGCGCCCGTGTGCATACTCACAGCATCGGCTTCTGCCTTTTCCCTAGACACTCTCCCACCTGCGACAACTGACTCTAGGGCGGTGACCCAGCGCTGCTTGTCGGGAAAGCTGGGAGCCAGCAAGTAGAGGGTTCTCCCGGGCCAGCAGGTGGTGTGCGGGTGAGATTCCATCTTCAGCACGTAGGGGACATCTAGGAAATTCGACAGAGCACAGGGTGGGGTTCGCCCATCCCCGCTGGGAACAATGGCCAAGCCACACCTGAGTCCCAGTTACTTAGCAGAAGGCGGGGCCGGGGAGCCTCCTTCGCAGGCTGATCCGCCACGTGCCCCTCCTGCCCTTGCTGACGGATCCAGCTCAGCCAAGCCCAGCCCAGCCCACCTCCGGGGGCCCCGCTGCTCCCCACCTGCTTTGGCTGTGTTTGCGAGTTCAGAAGCACCAACGGCGCCATGAATAGACACGTCCCCGTCGGGAAGGCACAGCTCAAATTCTTCCGCCGGCCTCTGTCCAGCTTGGTGCAAAGAGGAAGGGCAGAAAGAAAAACAAAAGAACAGGAACAAGAACAAGAGGAGACAAGAGGAAAAGAGAGAGAGACGGAGTATGCAGTGGACAGAGAGGCGCACGAGAACAGAGGAGGGAAGAGATGTGCGGAGAAGGCGGAGAGGGAAGATAAAAACAAAAGTAAAGTGCGTCAGATGAGTGGCACAGTCAAATTTCGGATGACGATGCGGATTTATGGGTTAGTTGGCTGAGGCGGAAGTTCTTGGAAGGTGTATTAGCAGGTGGAATCTTCAGGGCAGCACCCTGCAGGGTCTTCAGTGGGGAGACCTATAGACGTGAGTATCGTACCAATAACCTTCAGCGCAGTCATTTGGGTTTTAATTTTCAAAAATGGAAACTTGTAGAAGGCTTGCAACGCAGTCCGGAAAACAGAGCCTTCACGCCAAGACTAGGACACCTGGGCCAACCGCGTGCAATGAGATTCCCTGAGCTATTAATTTACCTTCTCTGGCTTCACTGTCGTAAATGAGGACTTTCGAGCCCTCCAGGACGATGTACTTCCTGTCCCAGCCTTGCTGTCCTCGTTTGTTATTCCTGGGAAAACAGAGATGGGAAAGAACTGTTTGAACTCAGAAGAGTCAGGCAGGGGGAAGGGGTGGGGAGGCGAGGGAATCCCGGTGAAGATGCTTCCCTCGAAAACATCGGGAATGAAGTGCAGGGGCAGGGGAAAAAAAAGCTTCCTTCTGCCCTTCTGGGACGTAGGCTGGCCTCGGAATTCAACTGATACAAGACACATGAACAGGAGAAAAGCATACACATTTTATTTTATGTGTACATGGGAGTCTCCACAAGAAAATAAAGCCCCCAAAGCAGATGGGCCCAAGTGCTTATATACTAAGTTGAACAAAGAGCAGCAACTGAGGAAAGGTAACAGGGGCTGTGTGCACAGACTTCTCTCAGCTGGCCTTGCCCCCCCTGCTCCGGGGAGGAGAATGCTTCTTTCCTCCTGGTACAGGAAGAGCAGCTTTTACATGGGAGTTTTATCTCCTACTTTCCAGGAGAGAAAGGGGAGGTCAGAGTGTCGCTCTTGCATCTGCTGTTTTCCAAATGCCTTTAGCTCAGAAGTATCCTTACCCCAAAGCGGCCCGTTCTGGGCCGGCACATCCTGCCGCCCTTCACCAGACCCCACCCCAGCCCGAACGGCCTTGCAGCAATACCTGGGCACCTTCATCCACCCTTCCAGGTGCAAGCCGCTGCTGGGCTCCTTGGTCTGGAGACCCGGGGAGTTCATTTTGTCACGGCAGAAGGCCTCAGTGAAGTGCGTGGCATATTCGGCTGGCAGGCCACAGGTGGCCGGCAAGCACGTGGAGCACTTGGGATGACACATGACCTGACATTCTAGGGAAAAGAAGTGAACAACCTGAACACACACTCGGCTGATGCTGGACCATTCCCTGCCTCTGCCAGCCAACCCCCCGCCTGGCCCGTCCATCTGGCCCCGCCATCCAGGGCATCCCTAACCTTTCCCAGGAGCCAGGCCCCTACGGAGAAGAGGAAACGAGACAGCCAGGCACTATGGACCCAGTTTTCCTGGCTTCTCCCAGGCTGCCACAGACAGGTGTGTAAGACACATCTGCATGTTTCCCTTGGAGCCAGCACACAGCCTAAAGGCAGGGAGAGACCAGCCTGACGGAAAGGGGGCTGGAAGTTCACAAAGCCCAAGGCATTTTGCACAGGGAATTGGAGACATGAGCTGACAACACGTATAAACTCCCTCTTGAACAGGGGAAAAATAGTGTCCTCCCACTAAGACTAAAAGCTTGAAAATGAATGCACTACATGATGAGGAATTTAAAAAGGAAAAAAAATCCCCGCCCCCATCGGACAGAATCTTAGGTGGAGATGCACAGGCACCCTCCCCCCACGCACAGCAGCTGCTCTTACCAAGACACTTGGATGCCTGGCGCCCGAAGTGCACGGTATCCAGACACACAGCGCACTGCGTGGCTCGCATGTTCAGTCCTACATTGAACCGGTGAGGAATGTTGTGGTGCATGCGCTCCTTAAGACGTCGGCTGAATTCTGGAGGAAAATTTTTTCAAAAAAATCATTAAAGTGCTGCAAATTATACCACCAAGAAGGTGAAAAGACGCCCCACAGAACAGGAAAAGTGTTCGCAAATCATCCCTCTGACAAGGAGTTTAGAGAATATAGGAAGAACTATAGGAAGAACAGAATATAGAAAGAACAAGAATATAGGAAGAACTCTTATGAAGCGAGAGGAAAAAGACAACCCAATTAAAAAACGGGCAAAAGATCTGAAAAGACATCTCTTCAAAGAAGATAAATAAATGGCCGAGAAGCACAGGAAAACATGCTCAACGTCATTCATCATTAGGGAAATGCAAATAAACACCACAGTGAGATACTAGCTGACGCTCGCTGGGTTATCCAGACTCAAAAATATGGAAAATGCATGTTGGTAAAGATGTGCAGAAATGAAGGTCCTCATACGCTGCCGGTGGGAAAGCAAATGGTGCAGCCATTTTGGAATCCAGTTTGGTCGTTCCCCATAAAGTTAAACACAGAGTTACCAGATGACCCAGCAATTCCACTCCTAGGTCTACACACCCAAGAGAACTGAAAACATTATGTAGCCACAAAATTTGTGCACAGATGTTCACAGCAGCATTATTTATGATAGCCAAAAAATGGAAACAACCTAAATGTCCATTGATGGATTAATACAGAAACAAGATGTGATAACCACACAATAGAATATTATTCAGCAATTAAAAAAATGAAGTACTGATAAATACAAGATGAACGAATCTCAAAAACATTATGCTCTATGAAAGAAGCTAGACACAAAAAGTCATACGTGGTATGATTCATTTATAGGAAACGTCCAGGATAGCAAATCCACGGAGACAGAAAGCAGACTGGTGGTTGTCAGAGGCTCCATGAAGGGGGAAATGGGAAGCAACTGCCAATGGGTATAGGGTTGTTTTGTTTTTTGGGTTTTTTTTTTGGGGGGGGGGTTGGACCAAAAATGTTTAAAAATTAGAATGTGATGGTTGCACAGCCTTGTGAACTTACTAAAAAACAATGAATTATACATTTCAAACAAACAAATTGTATAGTACGTGAATTATATCTCAATAAAGCTGTTAAAAAACATTAGAGCACGTTAGTGACGGATTGTAAAATTACTTTAACACTAACAGATGTGTCTAGATTTATATGAACCAAATTAAAATCACCATTATCTGGTTACTAGGAATTAGGTTTTATTTAAGAACATCACTGGCAGCAGGTTCTTAATACAATGGCATAGGTATTTGTGAGCATAGAGAAACATATGCTTCTAAGTCAGTTGTTTATAAATATTTTAGTCATAAACGGTTTGTTTTCCACATGAGGTCACGGATCTAGAGCTTTTCAGAATCGTTTAAAGATCACTATTCTGAATTACAGAATTTCTGATTATTCAATACATAAACTGAAGAATTCTCACTTCATGCCCAGTTCTTTCATGAATAACCTCCTTTTTTAAAAAACCCAACTTTTAATAACCTCAAACAACTGATTCTTACATTTATAGTCCAGTCAGTTAAAATTAACAAGATTGACTTTTTTCCATTTAGAAGGCCCCCTTCTCAATAGTGACCTAACTAGCTAAAGGCAGCTTTAAATAGAAAAATTCAGGATCCATATTTCTGAATCCAAATTGATTTCTCCATATAATGCTATTCCTGTTCCTTTATCAGAAAGTCACGAGGAATAAATAACATAAATGCACTTTGACACTGTGAACAAGCCACGCACACAAAGGAGATGCTTCGAGTATTGCAAACTACTCAGGGAGCTGCTCTATGCAGCCTCATCGAAGGACACGGGGGCCAGAAATGATTTTCCTCTGTGTTACCAGCTCCACTTTGATGACTGTAAGAGTGAAGCTCTTTGATTCAAAGTGTTATGTAAACATAGGAAATGAGATGACATCATCGCTGAAGAAAACAACGACAACAAAATCCCATCGAGATTGGCAGCTTAAGTGGGTTGATAGTGGGACTTCCCTGGCGGTCCAGTGGTTAAGACTCCACGCTTCCACTGCAGGGGGCAAGGGTTCAATCCCTGGTAGGGGAACTAAAATCCCTCATGCCGCACAGCAGGGCCAAAAATAAGTAAATAAGATAAAGTGCGTAGCTGGTGATACTGTGATATTAAACCATAGCTCTACTCCACTCTCTGTATGACTTTCCAAACCACCTTCCTTGGCTTTTTTTTTTTTTTTAAGTCCTTTCCGTCTCTAGGTGAACAGAGTACTTTTAAGCCCACAAAGTAAAACTCCTCACACCACTGGTATAAATTGGCACAAATTACCAACTTTCAAAATAAACATAACCTTTAACCTGATTCATTTCCCAAGGACTTATCCTACAGTCATAGCACCCACAGAGCTGCAGGGTATTCACTGCAGGATACGTATGGAAACAAGGAACTGGAAGTAACCTAAATGCCCATCAACAGGGGTCTGGATTAATAGGTGAATCATATACCTCCCACCGTGGAAGACCACACAGCCCTCTAGAAGGACGGGGTCGATCCATGTGTTAAAACGAAACTGGCTAAGATAGCATTTTAACTAAAAGAAGAAAGATGTTCTGCAGTGTATAGCAGCGGCCCCCAACCTTTTTGGCACCAGGGACCGGTTTCGTTGAAGACGATTTTTCCAGGGACCGGTGCTGGGGGGGGCGGGGGGTAGGGGATGGTTCGGGTGGTAACGCGAGCAATGGGAAGCGGGGATGACGCTTCGCTCGCTCGCCCGCTGCTCACCTCCTGCTGTGCGCCCGGTTCCTAACAGGCCACGGACCGGTACCAGTCCACAGCCCGGGGGTTGGAGACAGTGGGCTATGATATTTACGAAAGACAAAAGGACTGAGAAAAATATGTTATTTTCTCCTGCCTCTTAAAGATGATTATATAAGACACCTGCATAATACAGACATGCAGTTATGTGCATGAACGATGGCTAGAAGAGCACAATGGTTGACTCTGGGTAAGGGAACCGGGGTGGGGAGAAGGCTGACTTCTTACTCTTTATCCTTTAGTGTTATTACTTGTCATTTTCACCTTAGGTCTGCATTTCTCAGTCCATTTAAAAAAATGTCGATGCATGTCCAGTGGCCCCTTTTGAGGACATACCCTCTGGAGTCGAAGACTCCTTCCTGCGGCTGGACGGCGGGGCGAGCAGGCTCAGGGCGCTGGGCTGGTGCTCGGGCGACCGCACGATGGCGGACATGGCGATCTGCTGCCTGGCGGTGGCCGGCGTGGACGGGTGCGGGTGGTCTGCGGCTTTCCGGTGGGCTGCTGGGGAGAGACGGGTCCAACGCCTTTCGGTTAGCAGGGTCCCCGAGAGGCCCCAACCGAGTGGACCGCCCCGGGGGCTGGCTATCAAAGGCCCGAGACCAAAAGGACACACAGGGTGCCCGATCGGCAATGCCGAGGATGCCGTGAATCGTACAGACGTGGGATGTCTGGGCTGTCACCACGAGGCTGAACTAGTCTCGGCCAATCTCCTTGAGATCGGTCCTCTGCCTCGTCCACCGCACTTGGCTTCGAGGGCACCCGTACCTTCCTCCCGGGCGGAGCGGAGCTCGATGCGGGTCTTCTGCAGGGCTTCCTCGAGCTCCGCGCAGCGAGCTTTCTCCTTCTCCAGAGCCACCTTCAGCTCATTGTACTGCAGAGGAACCTGTGTGGGCAAAGCAGGGTCCTCTTTCCGTCGACTAAATAAACCCTAGCAATGGAAACAGAGATATCTCCTAACTCCTGGAAATTGGCACTGGGAACTAGTGAAAGGAACTCTGCCTCGGGAGGAGCGGACCACGGGAGCCGGGCACATACTCACTGCAAGCGGGTTTAGTAAAAATGGCATGTGAAGGGGGAGGGGGGACCGAGCCACAGCCCCTCCCAGCCGGCTGGAAAAAAAATAGGGGCGTGGAAGTTTTCACCGAGAGGGTCAGAGATGCTTGAATTGCCACCACCTCTTCCTTTAGCATTCCCAAGAAGGAGAGCCATTTCCTGAGCCTTTACCCTCAAAAAGTGGAAGTGGAGGATGGAAAGGAGACATGGTTCAGAAATCACACTCTCGCCTTGAATTTGTCTCATGATGCTTAGTTACAAGACACAGAGATGAGTATTTTTTTTTTTAAAGGAAGCAAAAAAAATTAAAAAATGGAATACTAAAACAATGTCACCACAAGGGGCTTATGCAAAAAACATGCAAATGGAACATGTATTGTACATGAGAAAGAAAAGTATAACGTAGGGCAATGGGAGTGAAAACTAACAAAAAAAATACACGGAAGCACCCTGACTACATCAAGTGACAAACTCAGATAACAGTCCACTGATGAAGTGAAGTAGGTTCCGTATCATCAGCACCAACAGGCACGGCCACACAGCGCACACGGAAACCCTCCTCCACAGCCACCGCTGCTGCTCTGGTGCCTTCCCGTAAAGAGAACAAAGGGACCAAGAGAGCGGCCGCCTCCTTCAGCCCACTCCCCGGTATCCTGTCATCGGAGGCCTTCCCTGTTCCACCGCCAGTGCTACTCTGGCATCTGGGTGCCTTGGGAAGGAGCTTCAAGCTCCTTAGAGACCTTCTGGAACTGAGAACACATGACCAAACCTTCAGTGGTTCAGGGAAGCATGCTTTGGGCTTATTAAAAATCTTCCCATGTGTGCCTATATATCACCCTGTCCATCTGTTTCTTTTGGTCATTGTTTTCAATTTATACATTACAATTTTAAAGAGATGGAGCCGCACCCCGTGGAAGGGACAGCTATCCAGTCAGACACTTTGGGCAGGCCACGTCAGCTCTCTGGGTCCCAGCCTCTTCTTGAGCCAATCAGAAGGACTGAGCAGATGATGGCTGGTTTTTCTGGAGTCCCGTACACGTGACCTGAGAATCCTTCTACGGCCCCATACAGAGGACATATTAAAACCTCTGGAATCCTATCCCCATGACCTAAGAACCCCTCTCTGTCTAGAGTCCCATACAAGTGACCTGTAATCTCTCCAGAGTCCTGTACATTTGAGCAGGGAACCCCTCTGGAGTCCAGGACGCTGACCTGAGTATAAACCTTCCTCTCTGCTACTTTCCCCACCCCAGCTGCCTGGGAAGAAACTATCACTGCCTTCACAGAGGAAGGCATGACAACTTTAAAGGCCATGAACACAAAATGGCGTATTACAGACTCGAGAGTGATAGCTTCTCTTGAAGAGCTATTCTGATGATCCCAAAGCCTCTTTTTCAACCCCAAACAAAACAAGATGCATTTTGTTTTCTCTGATGTTCCTAGGATTGTCTATCCCAGTGGTCTTTACAGAATCACCACGATTGAGCAAAACTGTCAGCTCCCCGCTTTTCAAACCCTCTGACCCACCTTTTTCTTTTTAGCAGGTTGGTCCATTTTGGCTTGCAGAAAATCGATGAGTTTGGTTTGTTGAGAAATAGTGCCTTCCATTTTCACCTTTTCATGAGAATAGAGAACCTAAAATTTGTGAAAACGAAAAGCACCTCAGACACCAAAAGAAGTATACTTTTAAACTCGGTACTTTAAGAAAATAAAAAATAAAGTTGTTACAATATTAACATACGAAAAATTCAACCCAAGCCGCACTGGGCCAATCTTTATTTACTTAGTTCTGATCTTACTGCCCACCATCCCCCCAAAAAAGATGGACTGAAGTACGCACAGAAATGTGAAAAAGCAAAAAATAGCAAATGGCAAGTAGGAGAATCTAGAGGGTGGTCATGATAGAAATTTCCCAGCTTCTCTGAACGTCAGAAAATTTTCATAATAAAATACTGGGAAAAACACACAACATGAAGATACTGCCCATTTGACCAGACAGATGGCTTTTGGCCATCATGCTTTGCTCCTGCAGACACTTTAAGTTCCCTTTGCCAGTTCTCACCTGAATGTTCTCTAGCTGATATTCCAGATCACTCCTTTCTGTCTTCAGCAGATCAGCCCGATCTAGAGCTTCTTGTAGCCCTTGAGTCAGACGGAAAATATGACTCTTTTGCATGTCCATCTGCTGCTGTAACTTGGCTTGCTGGTGGGAAGAGAGGCAGGAGAGGCTTCATACCACACACAAAGCAACGTGCTCCCTCACTGTCCCTATTACAAACTAATTTCAGACATGGCACCAAAAGCTCGGCTCATTCCGGAATGACCAACTGTCTGCTATTCCAAAATGATGCACGTGCCGTTAAAAAGAGCTTGCACAGAACTCTCTCATGGCCAGCCACTCACAAGGTGCCCACCGCAACAGGAAGTCCAGACTGGTGGGTCTGCCTTCCCAATCAGAGTTGCAGTTAAGGGTATTTTGGTACTTCATAGTACGGGCCATCTGAGTTGACATCTAAGGCAGTATGACTTAATGCCATGACAGCCACGTTCTGATTTGTCCTTATTTTTTTTTCTTTAAGATCTCAATTGCTGTTAAGAGAACTCACTTTGTGATTCTCCGTGTGGAATATACAAAGGAGAGTCAGGGCTTCCCTGGTGGCACGGTGGATAAGAATCCGCCTGCCAATGCAGGGGACATGGGTTCGATCCCTGGTCTGGGAACATCCCACATGCCGCGGAGCAACAAAGGCCGTGCGCCACAACTACTGAGCCCATGTGCCTAGAGCCCGTGCTCCGCAACAAGAGAAGCCACCACAATGAGAAGCCCGCGCATGGCAACACAGTAGCCCCCGCCCACCACAACTAGAGAAAGCCCACGCACAGCAATGAAGACCCAACGCAGCCAAAAATAAAAACAAATAAATAAATAAATTGATTAAAAAAAAAGGCAAAGGGTCATAGCACCTCTAACTCAAACAGCACCTCGTCAGGGTGTGGGACCAACAAGCACACCAATAGCCACAGTCGCAGGAGATATTTCTACCATGTGGGGAGGAAGGAAGATCCCAGGTTCAGTACAAGTGTCGGTAAAACCCAAGGAAAACAAAATTCTATTTAGGACACTGGAAATCGCTTTGTGCTGGAAATCTCTCTCCAATTTTTTTTACAATGGAAGTCAACCAGAAAACAGAGCAGGCTATAAAGATACTGGGTTTATGACTCTCTTTCCTAAAATGCTTCTGTTTCTAAAAAGCAGGAAAGAGCAGCTATCCTGACAAGATGCTGCTTGATTTCACCCAACTCCTTGGGTCCAATCTAACCACACCACCAGTGGCCCAAATAATCCCTTCCCTGGTGGCCTAGAGCCTCTGCGGCCTTAAGGACAAAGGGCTGGTAAAGAGCTATAACCATCAGCACGGGAGTTTCCCAGCAGGCGAGGGCAAACCTCGGTGGCCCACGCCCCAGCCGGCCAAAGGCTACTGATGACCTCGGAATCCGCTGAAACCTCGCTACCTTATTTCTCTTCCCTCCACCGATGCTTGTCTTTCCATTTCTACTCCTCACCTGCCCTTCCTCTTGAGAGGCAGCTGATTCCCTGAGGCATCATGGTGTCATGGAAAAGAACCTGGGCTTTAGAATGTTCCAGACCCTGGTTCAAATCCTGACTTTAACTCTTATTAGTCCTGTGACCAGGGGCAGCTCACTGCCTCTCAGACCCTCAGTCTCTTCATCTGTAAGTGGGGGTAATAACTCCCTTCACTGGCTGACACACCAAGCACAGTGCCCAGCATACAGCACATGCTCGATGAATCTTAGCACTGCCTCCTTCGTCTGTCTTTCTTCCCTCCATCCCGTTCAGGTGCGCCCCCCTCACCTTTCCATCTTCCTTTCCTGCCCAAACCTACTCCGACAGCCTCTCCCCATCAGTCCTCCATAAAGCAGGATACTAACTTATGATCACCTGCCCTGTGTGCGTGACCTGGAATTTCTGAATCAAACCACAGAACTCCCTAAAATACAGGGAAAGAAAGAGAGAAAACAGCTAAGATAACCTCCTCCAGGGAGCTATCTGTCCCCTGTAGCACAAATGATTACTTCTTGCAAATTATCCACTTTAGTTTCTCTCCACTATTTTAGGACAACACTAATTACTAGGCAGGAAGCAGAGAAACAACTGCTAGGGACAAGAATCTGTTTGGTGACAGCCAGGCCCAAAATATTTCTCTAGAATCAACACATCAACTGTCCATTAGCTTTCCAGGAAATAGGCTACTTATTTACTACAATAGAAAACAAGAGTGACATCTGTGCTCAATGAAATGTTTTACAAAACCATTAACCTGCTTCCCAGAGAGAGGTAAATGGAGGCTGTTCCCAGTCAGTGTTAGAATGAAAAGAGGGCTCTAGCCACGTGCTTAGATCTGTCCCCCAATTTTACGAGGGTGACAGGAAACTGGGAGGAAGCACAAAGGAACTAGATGACAGAACCAGGGCATGAAACAACTCTGGTGGCTGGGAAGATGGGTCAAAACCAACAAGAGAAGGTTTAATAGGATGGTATTTTTTTAAAACATCAACTGAATAAAGAAAGATGTTTAAAAAAAAAAAAAAACTTGTAGAAGGGCTGGTGGTGATTTAACAGATCGATGGGTGTCAGCAGTGTGCTAAAGCCACACAAAGAGCTTGCGTCACTGGCAGAGATGTTCAGAGCCCAGAATGGAAGTGGAGATAACCCACTATTCTGTGCTGTTCAAACCACAGGGCCTTCTAGAAACTCTCTTCGGAAAGATAAATCTATCAGAAAAGAACATCCCAAACATGGAAGGATTTCAAGTGTTCCATTTAGAAAAGAGAAGGGAATATGGAGTGGGAAAGCTACAGAGATATCGAATCAGCTGTC
This sequence comes from Delphinapterus leucas, assembly GCF_059928025.1. Lineage (NCBI taxonomy): Eukaryota > Metazoa > Chordata > Mammalia > Artiodactyla > Monodontidae > Delphinapterus > Delphinapterus leucas. The sequence goes on along the minus strand of NC_143142.1, from coordinate 9,922,359 downwards.
ACAGAGATGATAAAATAAAAAGTAGTAGCTCTCTCACAGAAGTGTCACAAGGACTATAGGAGTTAATTCATGGAAAGTACTCAGAAAGGCACCTGGCACATAGTACATGCTAATTAAACATTAGTTATTTTGATTACTAGTCAAGTGATTTGATCATTAATCAGTATTAACCTCCTACTTTGGTTGGAAATATGAGACTACACCCTGTTTTCAAATGTTTCGACGTAATAGAACCAATGGTTGGAAGTTACAGGCTTTAGTTTACAATAAGAAAGGACTTTTCAAGAGTTACAGGTGCCAGAAAAATGAGCTGGGATGTCTAAAGTCACTCTAAATTTTGATACTGAGGCCAAGGTTCACCGAGGCCCACCTATGAGGAGGGTTGGGGAAGGGACTCTCTACCTTGGAGGGGGATTAACTCGACAGGATTAGCAAGTGGACTCTGAGCTCTGGCATCACGTCCAAGAGACTAATCGTGCCTGTAAAGGGCAGTGTCAGAAAAGCTTCTGAGGCCATTTCTGGCCCGAGAGAAAAGATCTGGGAGAAAGATCCGTCAGTGCCCAGGACAAGAATAATAAAGGGAACAGCGGTGCAAGTGCTGGGAATTTGCACTAAATGACACACAAAAATTCTTTCCAACTCTGAGGCACTGATTCTGACCCCATTTACAGGAACCTGCACCTGATGGAGGGGAGAGCCAGGCTGAGCCCCCGGTCTCCTGCTTACAGAGGGCCCACCACAAGCCAGCATGCCAGCTGCGTTCCGGACAATAAAGATTGTTCTTAGTCCCCTAATGGTTTCGGCTGTCAGTGAGATCTGCCTCCCATTCAATGGCAGCCAGACAGACATCTGCTCAAAAAGCCCTCTGTGAGGTGCAGAATGGAGAACTGGAAACGTTCCCAGGTAGTTTTAGAAGTGAGAACAAGGGAACTGAATCAGGATTCCAGCCTGCTCTTCCTAGCCCTGCCATTGACTCACCATGTAACCTCGGACCAAAGCACTGAGCTGTTGGGGCCTCCTTCCTTGAAAGGAAAAGAGGACAGGCGAGAACACTGACTATTTCTGTTCCTCCTGTTTCCAACAGGTGCCTCAAGTGGGGGTGTTACCTATTCATTCCAGATAAAAGACCATCATTCTCTATCTGACCACCGGGGTGATTTGTCAATTTCTATTGTAATGTTCTTAGTGTCACCTTTGGTGAATTTCCCACCCACGTGTGTGTGTGTGTGTGTGTGTGTGTGTGTGTGTGTGTGTGTGTGTGTGTGTGTGTGTGTGTGTGTGTGTGTGTGTGTGTAATTGATTTTATTTAAAAACTTTCTGTTGTGGTAACATATACATAAAATTTACCACTTTAATCATTTTTAATTGCACAGTTCTGTGGCAGTAAGTACATTCACATGGTTGTACATCACCGTCAACCATCTCCAGAACTTTCCAAAACTCCCACCCATATTTTTTAAAGCCTCATTCTATAAAACATTTTACATTCACCTGCAAAATTTTCACCACACTTTTCGAACTTAATAGTATAGTCATAATATTTCTACCAGCAGAGCCCCTCAGGGGCTACAGGTAGCACACAATAAAACCTCAATTCACCAGAATAGATAATCTGGCTAATTCAACCGTCAGGCTCACTATGGCTTAAACAGAACACTCTTGGAGTCCAACTTCTCGTGAAATATCTTTATAAAGTGCATTTGTCCTGATAGGTCAATTCTAATGAACAAAGCCAAATTATCAGTGATTCAACCAAACCAGGGCTTTGGCTGGGAGTGGGAAGTTGTCATCAGTTTAAACAGAGATTTTCAGAATTCTGTTAAAAGGTACAGGAAATAATATAAGGAATGGATTGGTTTAGGAGACCAATTTGAGCTTTTCGTTTTGTGTCTCAAAAGCAGGGCATCATTTTTTTAAACTGAATTAACTGGGTGTTCAAAAGCCTTCATGAGATTTGGCACTCAGTGTAATCTGATCAGGTCTCTGCCCCGTGCACAAAGCTAATTACATGGTTGTCCTATCAGCCTGCAAACGTCATGTACTTTGGACATAAACTCTAAAGAAGAATTTAACTCAATATCCATGTGCCTGCATATTTAATAAACTTCCACTTGGCACAGACTCGCTGTGTACTAGACACGCCATTAAGCACCATTTGGGAGGACACAATGACAAAGAGGACCCCGGCCTTCGTGCCACATTCTTTTAACGTGTTAAACACCTTTAAGAAAGTATCTGGGACTTCTCTGGTGGCGCAGTGGTTAAGAATCTGCCTGCCAAGGCAGGGGACACGGGTTCCAGCCCTGGTCTGGCAAGATCCCACATGCCGCGGAGCAACTAAGCCCATGCACCACAACTACTGAGCCTGTGCTCTAGAGCCCACGAGCCACAACTACTGAAGCCAGCGCACGTAGAGCCCATGCTCCGCTACAAGAGAAGCCACCGCAACGAGAAGCCTGCACACCACAACGAAGAGTAGCCCCCGCTCGCCGCAACTAGAGAAAGCCCGCGCGCAGCAACGAAGACCCAACGCAGCCATAAATGAATGAATAAATAAATAAATAATAAAATAAAAAGATATAATGAAATAAAATTTTAAAAAAAAAGAAAGAAAAAAAAAAGGAAGTATCCGATGACCACCTTACTCTTCCTTGAAAATTCCACTTTGAAATCTGAACGCCTTAATTTGGATCTGCCCACCTGAAGACAACAGATATTCACTTGAGAGTCCACCTGGCTCTATTTGCCCGGCGTTTTACACTCACCTCTTCCAGAAGCCTTTGTTTGAGCTCTCGTTCCGTCTCCAGCTTCTGTTGTAAACTTCGGGCATTCATTTCAAGCATGGCGTGTTTCTTCTCCAGGTCATTGAGCTGGACATTTGGAAAAAATTGGCCGTGACACCACATTTAGTAATGTCAGACGCTAACAACTTCTGCAAATATCCACAAACCTTCTCAGGTAAAGAATAATCAAGTTCTAAAGGTCAGAACATAAATACTGGTTTTTTAAAAGTATATCACAAATGTCCATGTCATAGATAAGCCTTATGTGCGTTATTCTATGAGGAGAGAATATTATTTCTAAGGGATGGGTCATATGTAGGAGGATGACTTCTCAAGAATTTATTTATCTGACATGTTTTGGCTGAATTAAATAATCACATTCTGAATGCTTACTACTCGCATAGGATAATATCAGGAGCTTTGGATGAAAGGATAGACAAGCTCTCTCAAGGATCTTACATCAGGTCACAAAGGCAGAGGGTGGCGCCATAACTAGACACGTATACAAATAGTGACTGCTTTGTCAGGTGAAGATTTTGATAAGAGGTACGGAGAAGAGAAATTCATCCTGAAAGACTAGTCGTCAAGAGAAGATGGGGTCAGAATGTCTAGAGTCTTAAAGGATGGGTAGGACTTTGCTATAGAATACTTTAAGAACAGTCAGGTAAAAAAAAATATCCTTCAAGCTAAACACAAAAGGGTTCATTTATCTCTAAATAATATATTTACTTTCCTCATGGTCAAATAATATATTTACTTTCCTTATGGTTAAAAAAAATAGTAAGCCAATACCAGGAGGGTTCCTGAGTAACAAGCTCTAGCCTTGAATCTGATCATATTATTTCTATGAAATTCTGGTAAGAAAATAATCACGGATGTCCATAAAGATTTATGTTCATCACAGTGTTATTTATGATGGCAAAAACAAAAAAAATGGAAGAAACTCAAATTTTCAACACAAGTGGAATCATTAAAATAGGTGCCTCGGGCTTCCCTGGTGGCGCAGTGGTTGAGAGTCCGCCTGCCAATGCAGGGGACACGGGTTCGTGCCCTGGTCCGGGAAGATCCCACATGCCACGGAGCGGCTGGGCCCGTGAGCCATGACCGTGCCTGCGCGTCCGGAGCCTGTGCTCCACAGCGGGAGAGGCCACAACAGTGAGAGGCCTGCGTACCGTCAAAAAAATAAAAAATAAAAACTAGGTGCCTCTGTGTAATTGATGTTTCTAGAACTACATGTTCAGAAAAGATTCACTAATTCAGGAAAAGACCCTAGTTATGTGATGTTTACAAAAATATGTAAAGCTGTTTATATAGTAAGAACCTAAATTTATAAATAAATATTTATATGTATATACAAATTCACCAAGATAACAGTGATGACAGCTTACCAGTCATTTTTTTCTTGACTTTTCTGTGGTTTCTATATCTTCCACAATGACCCCAAATAATCACTTTTATAATCATGAAATTACAAACTTACACAAAATTCAGAGGTTAGATTTCTACTTTATATTATGTGTGTGTGTGCATGTGTGTGTGTGCAAAAGGGTGTGTATGTATGAGGCTATGCGTATACATGAAATTCCTCGGACCTTTTGTTATCTATAATATTGAAGCACCTATTCGAAATCTCTTTTAAGATTAGATAAAAATCTCCAAACACTGGTATGTCACTTTGTAAATACAGAATACAGAGTGCTAGGTGGACAGAACACGTGTATTTCCAACGTGAAATACTGAGAACCTGCACCATCCTCAGATCCTACCGTGTCCCTGGACTTAGAACCCAGAGAGGCTGAGGCTTCCTGTCATTGCAGCAATGGGATGAGCATGAGTCCTCAACACTCCCCGCTCCCCAAGGATGTTCGACATTAGACCCATGAAGGCGTCTAGAAACCAAATGCCAGAAAGCAAGAGTGTTGTGCACCCAGATCAAAATCTCGACCTCAGGGGCCCTGAAAGGCAGATGTGAGGAAGTCACTGACCGACTCTGACACCCTAATACCTGCCCCCCTCACCCACGCTACTGGCAACAGAGGGCGGCCCACGGGGAAGCATAATCGCACGACTCTGTTTATGAAACATGCTGACCATTGATCGCATGTGACTGTGTGTCAAGCATACCTGCTAAAAGGAGGTGCACACGTGTATCTAAAGGGCAGGAGGGACAGGGGCTGACCTTGTCGGAGAGACTCTCGGCCTTCAGCTTCTGTTCCTTGAGAGCCTGCTGCAGGGCCAGAATCTCAGCCTTGTGCTCCTTCACTGCCAGCTCGACCACCTGGCGCGACTCGGTGATCCGCTGATCGGCCCTCGCCCTGCGGGGAAACATGGGCACGTTCAGAAGCCCCACCATCGCCGCCCTGCAGGAAGGGAGCGGGTCCAGCTCGGGCCCTGCTAAGCAACCAAACAGACTGTGGGCTGGCGAGATGCCCAACCCAACACCTTGTTCTGAATTATGTCTTGTTTTCTGACCACGTTCAGAGTGAAGATGTGACCCACTTTAGGCCCTGGGTAAAAATACTCTTCACAGGTAAAGTTCCTGTGAATATATATGCACTTGGAAAGGCTGAAGGCGATAAGGCATCTTTCCAAATGCAACTGGGTTGGAGAAGACGTCACAAGACTGTCACACCCTCCTACAGGAGCAGGAAGGGAATGAGGGCCTGCTGAAGGAACACAGGGTGCAGAGGGCCACGCAAAGCCCCATGTGAGCAAACACTTCCTCTCCTTAAAGTATATGCAAGAGGTGAAGTGTTCTGGGTGCTCCTCAAGAAACTGAAACTTGAACCTGACAGATGTATCAATATCTGTAAATAAGGTGAAAGAATAGAAAAACTGGAAGCAAACTAGAAAAATCACCGCCCCTCCCCCCTTTAGGTCTTATGCTTTGCTGCTTCCACACCTGGGCTTGTACAGGCTCCTCCACTGGCAGCTCTCCTTCCCCACCCGACAAATCCAAATCTTACTCAGACTTCAAGGGTAAACTCAAAGACCACGTCCACCATAGAACCTTTCCCAGTTTCCCTCTCAGAAGCAACCTCTCCTTGTTGTCCCCTAAGCATAAAGGTATTTCTCGCCTGGCACAGCCCACTCTCTATTTTAGGCGTAGTTCACCTCCTCCAGTAGACTCTTAGCCTCTTGAAGACAACAATTAAGAATTATATTTTACTCATCTCAGGTCCCACATAATACCAAAATAGAGGGAGGAAAGAAACGGGGGTGGGTAGCCAAGATCTTTCACAATTGCCCCTGAAAGTGTACATGAAACGTCTTCCCAAGCACAGTCCATGATTACACCTTCCACGTGTGATTGTGAATTTCTTGATGCTATGGTCAGATTCCGTCCCCAAAACTGTCTCTGAAGGATTCTAGAAACAGCTGGCATAAGAGCTGGACTTGCAGGTGGGAGGGAGGGGGTCTGTGTGAGGGCAGCCAGAACGTATGGTGAGGACGGGGGAGCCCAAGAGTTTGGAGGGAAACAGCAACAGAAGGTCTTAAACCAGCAGCCCCCTTACATCAGCAAGTACCCTGAATGGGAAGATGTCTACAAGGGGAAGATTTTTACCAGTTTCTCTTGAAACTTAAAGGTCCTCTTTGCTTCCAGTCTTTTCTAGTTTGATTTAGCACAGATTATACATCCAAGACAGTGATGGGTCTACTTTATGATCAAGCAAATGTGGGAAATACTAAAATGAATCTGATAGAGTCCTAATAAATGATAAATATTTCCAGGTATAGTTTATCTTGTTTACAGAGTTCAGAGTGGACTTCCCTGGTGATGCAGTGGTTGGGAATCTGCCTGCCAATGCAGGGGACACGGGTTGAAGCCCTGGTCCGGGAAGATCCCACATGTCACGGAGCAACTAAGCCCGTGCGCCACAACTACTGAGCCTGCGCTCTAGAGCCCAAGAGCCACGACTACTGAAGCCCGCGCGCCCTAGAGCCTGTGCGCCACAACTACTGAGCCCATGCACTGCAACTACTGAAGCCCACGCACCTAGAGCCCGTGCTCCACAACAAGAGAAGCCACCGCAATGAGAAGCCCGTGCACCGCAACTAAGAGTAGCCCCCACTCGCTGCAACTAGAGAAAGCCCGCGCGCAGCAATGAAGATGCAACGCAGCCAAAAAAAAGGAGTTGAGAGTAATGCAGGACGGCAAGTTTCAGAGGAAGGTGATATTAGCGAGGTTATGGGGGGAGGGATAGGATTCAGCTGGGCAGACATGAAGCCATGGGGCGAATACCAGCCCGTAGGTGTCTCTGCACAAACTAAGAAAGGCACGTTTTCTTTAAGACTGTTTACTTCCATCTGTTGGTAAACTGTCATAATATACTGATTTTGTTAGTGCAAAAACTGCTGCTGTGAGCTGTTAAACTGTCATAATAAATCTTCATATCTATGACGTCTTCAGTGCAAACAGCATCCCCAGCAGCATGCAGTACACAACCCTCACACCTGTGACCCCGGCAGGAAGGGAATTCTATGCTGGGAGGACTGTGGGAACACAGAGAAAAGATACTACCTGAAATTATTTCCTACCAAGAAATGGAAAAAAAAAAAACTGTTCTTATAGAGCAGTTGTTCTCAAACTGGGGGTGATTTTGCCCCCCAGGGGACACTGGGCAATGTGTGGAGATGTTTTGGATTGTCACAACAGGAGGAAGGAGCCACTACTCGGGTTTAGTGGGGCAAGCCCAGGGGTGCAGCTCGGCATCCTACAGCGCACAGAAGAGTGCCCGCAACAAAGGATCATCCAGCCCGAACTGTCAATAATGCCAAGGTTGGTGTAGAAGGCAAACTTGCATCACAAATGACCAGGATAGAAACAGTGATGGTCTTGCTACATGGTCACAATGATTAGAAACCCGAGAAAAGAGTTTCTACAAAGAAAGCACTGAGATATTCTCCCTGCTGACTCCCAGGGCCCTGCATGGGGTAAGTGGTCACCATCTACTGCCAAATGGCACTGTCTGTATTTACAATGAGGATGACAGACCCATTCTGGTTTGCACAAGAGTCTCCCAGTTTTAACACTGAAAGTCTTATGTCCCAGGACACTGCTCAGTGCTGGCCAAGCTGGGACAATCGGTTACCCTGCTGGTAGCTCTGAGCTGGATCCTGCTGCTGTCACCTGCCATTGGCTTTCTACCAACAGGAAGTCCCACCTGCTCTGCTTCTCAGTGTCCAGCATCCTCTGTAACTCTCGAACCCGACACTCAAACTGGGACTTCTCGTCACCAAGGACGCTCCTCCAGGCCTCCCACTGCCGCTCTTTTTCCAGCAGCTCGTCGTTCAGGGCTTCCAGGTCCATGACCTGCTCCTCCAGCATTGTGCAGGTAGTCTTCAGAGCCTCCATCGTCTGCAAATCAGTATCACTGAGTTGTGCTTTGTATCAAATGAGGATTTCCCAGATGTTACTTTTGTCAGATCAGTTTCAGAAAAGCAGGAGTTTCTAACTATGGTCTGAAAGACACTATCTTTTTCTCCTACAGAATGAGGGGACCAGACAAGAATGGATGAAGGGCCATTTCAGCCGTCATCTTATAGAAAGAACCAGGAGGAAGACCAGGGAAAAGAGACCACACTTAACAATAAAGTGGCTCGGGAATTCCCCGGCGGTCCAGTGGTTAGGACTCTGAGCTCTCACTGCTAAGGGCCAGGGTTCAATCCCTGGTAGGGGAAATAAGATCTCATAGGCCATGCGACACAGCCAAAAAAAAATTTTTTTTTAATACATACATACATAAAAATAAAGTGGCTCACAGAAGCATTCTATTTTTAATGGTTTTAAATCAAAATCAAAAACAACCACACAAAGGACTTCCCTGGCAGTCCAGTGGTTAAGATTCTGCACTTCCACTGCAGGGGGCACGGGTTCCATAGGGATGGTGGGGAACTAAGATCTTGCATGCTGTGCGGAGCGGCCAAAAAGCAAAAAAAAACCCCCAAACCAACTAGACACTTCTAAAAGCCATTTTTAAAACCCACAAGCCTTCAAAACACAGACATGGGCTTCCCTGGTGGCACAGTGGTTGAGAATCCGCCTGCCGATGCAGGGGGCACGGGTTCGTGCCCTGGTCCGTGAGGATCCCACATGCCGCGGAGCGGCTGGGCCTGTGAGCCGTGGCCGCTGAGCCTGCGCGTCTGGAGCCTGCGCCCCGCAACGGGAGAGGCCACAGCAGTGAGAGGCCCCCGTACAGCAAAAAAAAAACCAAACAAACACAGACATGATTATAAAAAAGAGCCATTTTACTGGACAGGCTCAGTCTGAGAACCCTTGGGGGAGATGCAACTGGCACCTCCTCTAAAATCTAAAGGGGTTCCAAGTTTCCTGGGGAAGTCTCTGACATTGTTTACAATCCTTACTTGCTTCTGGCTGGTGAGCTGCATCTCCCTCTCCGTGATCTCGCGGCGGAGATGGTCTACTTCACTTCGCAGCTGTACGATCTCATCACTGGCGCCAGAGGCCTCATCAAGTTGTTTGGACAAGTAGAAATTTTGGTTGTTGAGCTCAGCATTGTCCTCCGTCAGCTGGTTTAGCTGCTCCTCCAGGTCTGTGATTACCTAAGAGGAAAGGAATCCGGTTACGTAGCAAGCAAGTTGATCTGAAATGAGAAATTGCTTCTAGAGCCATCAGCACTTGAACCTACATGATAATGACGATCAGTGTGCAGCTCACGTTTGCCCATCCAACCCCTGTGAGCCAAACTCAATCTCCCACACCCGCCCCCTTAGCGCCCAAACACACATATGCTGTGGGAGAACAAGAAATGTCTCGGATTCTTTTCTGACTCAGGATTCATCGGGAAAATATGGTAAAAACAAATCAATCAAAAGTGCCTGCCATATGGAAGGGGCAACTTTAAATGAGATCAAGTTCATGGACGATAATAGAATGTGGAAAATGCAAACGGAGGAAAGAGGAATAGTAGGGAGATGGGTATCACAATCTGCTAATTAAGCTAAAACGCCCAGGACAGCATCTACAGGACATCATCCTGGGAAACCGTCTTAGAAAGCAAAAGAAAGTTCTTATCACGGAAGACTGAGTGCAGGACACTAAGAGTTATTTTAATAATATTTTAGGTAATAAATTTAAGTTCATGCAACAAAAGAAAAAAAAAATTTAAGGGACTCTCAGAATAATCCTGAAAAATAATACTGTATGACAGCATCACTTTAAATGGTTCTTATTATGCAGCTGGCTATCAGAAAGTGGGAAGGCATGTATATGAAATTGTCATTTTACTGAGAGAGATTTAATCTGGTTTTACTAAATGATTTCCCTGCTCAATGGCAGAATGATTTCAATTTCAGCGCATTTAGCTTTCCTGTTCTCTTTGCTGAGGTTTAGTGCCAGCACTTGCAAAGGGCTTTTATATATAATACTTTAGAAGTTTAAGGGCAATTTTCTAATAATAGCTGGAATGAGGCGCACTGGCAGTAAATTAAATTTTACATAACTAAAAGGAGTAAATTAAAAGGAAATGCCTCTGAGCCTATGGCTGTTTCCCATTTTCAAACCCAGAGTAGACTTAGTTTCTGAAATGTTGCCACTGTTTCCATGACTAACTCCCTATTTTAACCTACTTTGACTATCAATTAAAAAAAAAATCTTCCCAGGCACATAGAATTAAAGAACGTCAATTAAGTAGATCTGTTCAATGTGGCCACAGCTTTTCATTTTGTTAACTGTGCTGATGAGCTTTTAATGCAGTAAGTGGTCTAGTAATTTGTATTTTAATATCAAAAGCCATGTTAATTCCTACGGTTTGTGTAACGCTATCAGCTACAAGAGGAGGAATAAAGGTTATCTGGTCAGGTTCTTGGCTAAACCTCCTTCATCAGGGTTAAAAGAAAAAAAAAAAGGAAAAAAACTGCAAGTCTGTCACTCCTAGCAGGCACTTCTGCCTCACAGGGAACCCTGTATCACCCTTTGTGTGACGTGGTTAAATCTCCCGAAAGCAGAAACAATGAGTAAACAATGCAGTAAACCCATTCCTTAAGATGGTTTTCCTCCTAGACTGCAAATGTCTCCACTGTGCTTCCTTCTACCTCTGCCCCCAAAGGAAAACAAGACTGATGCGGCAAACTGGCCTGGAAGCTGCGCTATAAAATGGATTCTGGAAGCCCCAAATAAGCCACCTTGAACTTGGCTGGGTTGGTTTCTCCACCTGACACGGAGGTAAATACTATATTGACTACCTCCTCTGTTGCTCTGGTTTTAATGTTTTGGCTTTTTCTTGCGTGTTATTCTACTTTAACACATCATGTGAAATACATGGGATAAAAATTGGTGACCAAGATGTTGAGGCACCAATGGTGCCCCATGGGGAGCAAACAGACTACAGAAAATCTACCCACATAAGAATATATATGCTGCCAAAATAATTTACTTGTCATTCAAAGACATATTTAAGCCTTTGGATACCTACTCCCTTTCTTTGACTCATGAAAAAAAAATGCAATTTATAATAAGCCCATTTCTGTCACTTCTTCTCCTCCTCCCCAAATTAGATTATAAAGTGCTAAAGAAGAAACACTCGAAAAAAGTCAGGGAGGTGCCAAGATTACTACTCTCATTTCGACTGGCCACTGGAGTAGGAAGAGTCCTTCTATTTCCTGTCGTCACCCTGTTTTCAAGGGGTCTCTGACTTCTGTTCACACTTTGTGATGATTGGCTCTGTATTCTGTCATCATCTCTATGTTGCCTGTTTGACAAGAGGAGGATTAGGTGCTTGCACGAAAGCAGCCGAGGCCTCATGAAAGCATGTTAGCGCATTCGGACGTTTCGTATGTCCTTCCTGCCCAAAAGCCGTAACACGTTGAACTTGTGGCTCTGTTGGAGTTGCCAGAGTGTTAGACACACACAGATATTGGGCGGACCTGAGACACAGGCAGTAAATTAATGATCTCCATGGTTTTAAAAAAAAAAAAAAGAATAATGGGCTATCTGTGATTTTGAACCAGGTTATAAGCAAAGAGAATTCTTAGGTCTACTTTGTGGGTATATTCTCTCCACACCAAGGGCAAATGATCTGTTTCCTGTATTATGAGTCTCTTAAGCTTTCAACCCCAAGGATAGAAGGCAGGAAAGATAAACTGCAAGGCTGATTCCATCTTAGTGGTAAAAAAAAGATGAGGGAGATAGCTTCATAATGCAAGGGCCAGCAGAGCTTTCTTCTATGCTGTTTTTACAGATAAGAGATCTTGGTACAATTCTAACAGAAAACAGGGATATAAAAAAATTATCTACTCTCAGTGTCCAAAAAAAATTTTTTTTAAAGATCTCTATCAGTTGCTTTTTAAGCACACCTCGTGGTTCCGAGATACATATGTTACCTCTTACACCTGACTGGGCAACCAGCAGAGGGAACGTTACCTGGTAAATGTCCAAGAGCATGTCGGGGGTGAAGACACCAGCCAGACCATGAGTATCAGGCTGAAAAGACACAGGGCTGACATCTTATTTTAATGCCTCATTCCTTCTTGAAGGCAGCTATTTGCATATTATTTATTTTTAATCTTATAGCTGACAGATTGATTCATAATTAAAACCGTGTCATATGTTGGCCCACCAACTCCTCTCCAAAACAGACTTAGGTAGGGCTTTAGGTGCCAGATTGAATCAAGTCCTTTTTTTAAATCTCTTCAAAATATAGAAATGGCCTGAGCTCGAAAATCTTACTGCTCATGAGCTTATTAAAAGCTGCTAACTGGGAGCTCCAATTGATTGAGCTATTATAGGAGTTCCCACCGGTAACAAAGATGACATTTGCCAGCGGCGACAATCCTGGACAGCACCAACAAGCAAGGAACATCTATCGCGCTCTCCTAAAGTGTCTATAAAGCAGCCTTTGAACTTGCGAAAGTATAACTGAGATCTACCATTGCTGCCAAGTGTTGTTCTAAAGTGGTGGTTTTCAAACTTTTTTAAGGAGCAGGACCGTTTTCTACACAAGATTCTGTGGTAAATCCAATATAATAAAATGATAATAGCAACCAACACTGATTAGTGCATTCTGTGGGCCAGGCCCTGTACAAACACCAATGCACCATCTAATTCTTGCAGGAACCCCAGGTATTATTACCAAGTTTCGGATTCTATGACTCAGTGTTTCCTAGGTTTTACTGTTTCCGAAATCTGAATGTATATTGCAGCTAAGCAGCTGTCTCTCTTCCCTCACCCAGCCCCGCAAAGAGCAGTAATTAAATGAATTATGCATCTTACAATCAATGGTGTATTGGAATTGAGGACATACAATGTCATCTCATTTCATGGACAAAGAAATGGAGCCTCAGGAGTGTAACATCACATAGGTTACCAAGAGACCAATTTAGAATCTGAACCAGTCTATCTGACTCTAGAGCGTGTGTTTTGGACCTCCAAGCTACCCAGCTGCCCTAGCTGAAATGTGGGTGGGGATCACTTTCTTGGGTTCCCCCTCCCACTGGGAGAGGCCCCCAAAGGCTTCTTCACAGAATGCCAGGGGTAAGTAAAGGAAGGATTAGAAGTCACTGTGCCAGAAAAAGCAAATTGGAGGGATAAAGAGAGTACAAAAGTTACATAAGAAAGTAACCAAATTTGTTCTACATATTGGTATATTCCATTAAAACTACACTTGCAATTTTAAAAATGCGGGGGGGAGGGAGGATTACAAAGGCACACAAGGAAACTCTTGAGGGTGATGACTATGTTTGTTATTTTGATTGTTTTGCTGATTTCACAAATATGCACACATTTCAAAACTCATCAGGTTATTGTACTCTGATTATTCCTTAAGCTGTTAAAAAAAAAAAAAAAGATGAAAAAAGGAGAAAAGAAAACTCCAGATGAATGGAACAGGATTACTGATGTACACATTTAAAATGCATCCAAGTTTATTTTAGGAAAAAATAGTAATGTTAAAAAAAAAGTCACAGTCCTAAAATGATCTATATTTTATTCAGTGATCATTTATGAACATGTATGTAATATAAGCAAATAACTCTTGTGTAAAATAAGAAACCAAGATAATAAGAAACTAAAAAAGTAAAGCAAAAGAGTAGAGGAACAGAATGCATCAATTCCTCAAGGAAGGGAAGAAATCAACAGATAATGTTAAGGCAAGCTCACCCTAGATCCAGCCACTGGCAACAGGAAATAGACCTAAATTCCATCTGCCAGGTACCTACTAGAATGAAACAGAGGCACGTCCCATGACCTAGCTATTCCACTCTTGGGTATATGCTCATCAGAAACAAGGCCTTATAGCCGTCAAAGGACCTGTACAAGAAAGTTCCTAATAGCTTTATTCCTGCCAGAAACAACCCAAACATCCATCAACAGGAGAATGGATAAACAAACTTCAGTTCTATACGCACACTGGAAACACAACACCGTAATTAAAATATAACAAAATCTTGATGGATGCAACAACATGGATGAACCTCAGAGACAATTTAAGTAACAAAAAAAGCTAAACCCAAAAGACCACATCTTCTATGATTCCATTTATATGAAGTTCAAGAACAGGAAAAACTAAGGTGTGGTATCAGAGGTCAGAATACTGGTTACCCTTAGGGCAAAGGATGCTGATGGGAAGAGGAGAGGAGGGAACCTTCTGGGAGCTGAAAAGTTATGTATCTTGATCTTTGTTGTGGTTACACAAGTTGTCTATACACATACAAATCCATCCAGCTATATGCTTAATATTAGTTGCACTTCATGTACTTTGTTGTGTGCATTTTATATCTAAAAGAAGCGGGGGGCAAGAGGGGGGAGCATATACCAGGACTTAATGCCCCATTTATAGTAGGTAAGGAGGAAAGAAGGAGTTCATTACAAGAAAAGAAAATATGCCTATAGGAGGTGGAGGGGTGTTTCTGGAAATTTACAGATGCAAACAATACAAATGGAGACAAGCTGACTGAGAACTGCCTAAGGAGGTAACAGAGCAATGAAAGGACCAAAGAAAGGAGGTAGAACCATGAATAAGGACAACATCCCTCCCTTCTGAAAGGGGCCTATTTTAATCCCTCTCTCTGATCAAAAATAGACTCTGAGTTTCCACTGATCCTACCCTATTACATAACCTATGAATGATGCTTATCTGCTCCTGGAATTGACTTCTCTCAATAGAAATAACGACTCCCAAAGAGTCCTAGATTCTGAATTTGCATGTTAGGAAGCCAGATTTTGCCTGTTAGGAAGTTAACACTTGTAGATTCCCCAGGAGAAGAACTTGTTGGTCTTCCCTCTCTGTAGAGGCAGTAGGGTGGAGAAGCCTGACATGTCTAACTGCCCCTCACCATCTGGGGCCAGTCTCAGACAGAACCTTCTAGATTGGAGAAGGAAGGGGAGCTCCAATGGGACTTTTGTTGCAGCTACTGAGATCTACTAGTGGTTCTGCAGTGAGAATTATTTTGACCATTCCAACAAGCCTTCCCCAAACACGAAGAATGGTTTAATTTTTTTTAAACTGGCAGGAACACAAGACACTGAAGTTATCTGAGGCTCAGAAACTTCCAAATCAGTTTGACCGCATTAACTGCTTCAATTTGAAAGTTTATATCAAAAATCAGTCACTGATATTAGAATGAGATGTCCCCCTTTCCTTCTCAGTTTTAGTTTCATGTTATTTTCATCATCTTTGGTTAATACTCACAGTACAGCTGTTACGAAGGGCATCAAATTTGCGCTGGATTTCATCTCTATGTGCCTAAAAGGTAAGAAGTTGATTATAAATTTTTCATAGGGTGGAATACAATTCTACATGCTATGGGTCAAATAAAGAAAATCACAATTGGTCTAAAAAAGCATAGAACGCTGTTGCAGCTGCCCCAGCAACTTTTTTTCAAAGAATTAATCAAGTCATACCCAACAGGAGAAGCAAAGTTACAGGAATACACAATGCCATTAATAACATTAACTATTTAGACCACACATCACACCCTGTACAAATACATATTTAACATTCAGATTAAAACTAGGCACTAGTGGAAGAAAGGAAAAAAACATAGGATGAAGTTTTACTCTCCTTTATTTGTCTTCCTCCCCATTCTTTTTTTTTTTTTTTTTTTTGCGGTACGCGGGCCTCTCACTGTTGTGGCCTCTCCCGTTGCGGAGCACAGGCTCTGGACACTCAGGCTCAGCGGCCATGGCTCACGGGCCCAGACACTCTGCGGCATGTGGGATCTTCCCGGACCGGTGCACGAACCCGTGTCCCCTGCATCGGCAGGCGGACTCTCAACCACTGCGTCACCAGGGAAGCCCAGACCAAGAATCTTGAAGGCCAAGAAAAGAGTTTGGATTTCATTCAAAATGCAATTAATTGGAGGCCAACAGAGGTTTTAAAATGCGGAGTGACATGGCCTGGTTGTCGTTTTGTGGATGCTGCAGGAAGAACAGATCAAAACAGGACAAATGTAGAAGGAAGTTCAAAAACTACTGAGGAGGTTGCTGCTGTCATTAAAGGAAGAGAGGATGGTGGCTTGGAGTTGAACGTGACAAAAGATGCAGAGACGTGGATGGAGGTGAGATCTCTTTTGGAAGCACAGGTAATAAGACTTGTTGATGGACATGGGGGCCAAGGGTTCCTTAACGGACTTTTGATTTGGAAGGCAAGGTAGATTACGGCACCAGTTGCTTAGCTATGAAAGCCCAAAGAAGAATCCAGTTTGAGGCAGAGGAAAAAGTGGTCCTTCGCTTTAAAAAAAAAATAAAAAATAATCATCTCTATCAGAGATTAATAAGTAATAAATGCTGGAGAGGGTGTGGAAAAAAGGGAATCCTCCTACACTGTTGGTGGGAATGTAAATTGATGCAGCCACTATGGAGAACGGTATGGAGGTTCCTTAAAAAAATAAAAATAGAGCTACCATATGATCTAGCAATCCCACTCCTGGGCATATATCCAGAGAAAACTCTTAATTCAAAAAGATACATGCACCCCAGTGTTCATAGCAGCACTATTTACAATAGCCAAGACATGGAAGCAGCCTAAATGTCCATCAACAGATGAATGGATAAAGAAGATGTGGTATATACACAATGGATACTACTCAGGCATAAAAGAAGAATGAAATAATGCCTTTTGCAGCCACATGGATGGACCTAGAGATTATCATACTAAGTGAAGTAAGTCAGACAGGGAAAGACAAATATCATATGATATCACTTATATGTGGAATCTAAAGTATGATACAAATGAACTTATTTAGAAAACAGAAACAGACTCACAGACATAGAAAACAAACTTATGGTTACCAAAGGGGAAAGGGCAGGGATAAATTAGGAGTTTGGGATTAGCAGATATAAACTACTACATACAAAATTGATAAACAACAAGGTCCTACTGTATAGCACAGGGGACTATATTCAATATCTTCGAATAAACCAAAATGGAAAAGAATATTTTAAAAAAAGTAGCTGAATCAATTTGCTGTACACCAGAAACACAATACTGTAATTCAACTATACTTCCATTTTTTTAAAAAAAGAAAAAGGCCTATAAGAGAAGTAAGTCAAAAATTCAGCACCTAGCCTGTCAATGCAGGGGACACGGGTTTAAGCCCTGGTCCGGGAAGATCCCACATGCCGCAGAGCAGCTAAGCCTGTGTGCCACAACTACTGAGCCTGCGCTCTAGAGCCCACAAGCCACAACTACTGAGCCTGAGTGCCACAACTACTGAGCCCGAGTGCCACAACTGCTGAAGCTGCGTGCCTAGAGCCCAGGTTCTGCAACAAGAAGCCACTGCAGTGAGAAGCCCGTGCACCGCAATGAGGAGTAGCCCCCACTCGCCACAACTAGAGGAAGTCCATGTGCAGCAATGAAGACCCAACGCAGCCAAAAATAAATACATACATACATAAATAAATAAATTTAAAAGAAAAATTCAGCACCTAATTTAGCTGTGATGTATTCTCTATACATGTCTATTTTGCCATAGATTTATATTTTAAGTTTATAACAGCAGATTAGCCACTGCAGAAAAAGAGATTAGTGAACTTGAAGACATAGCAACAGAAACTATCCAAGATGAAATACACAAAGAAAAAAAAAAGATGTAAAAAATGAACAGAGCATCAATGAGCTGTGAGACAACTCCAAGGAGCCTGATATACATGTAATCAAAGTCCCTGAAGGAGTGCAGGAGTGAGACAGAAAAAAATATTTGAAGAAATAATGGCCACAAATTTTCCAAAGTCAACGAAAAAATAAATCCATAGATGCAAAAAGTTAAACGAGCCCTAAGCACAGGAAACATGAAGGAAATTAAGCTAAATCACATCATAATCAAACTGCTTAAAACCAGTAATAAAGAGAAAAAGCTTGGGCTTTCCTGGTGGCGCAGTGGTTGAGAGTCCGCCTGCCGATGCAGGGGACACGGGTTCGTGCCCCGGTCCGGGAAGATCCCACATGCCGTGGAGCGGCTGGGCCTGTGAGCCATGGCCGCTGGGCCTGCGCGTCCAGAGCCTGTGCTCCGCAACGGGAGAGGCCACAACAGTGAGAGGCCCGCGTACCGCAAAAAAAAAAAAAAAAAAAAAAAAAAAAAAAGAAAAAGCTTAAAACCAGCCAGAGAAAAAAGACAAGTTACTTATAGAGAAACAAAGAGAAGAACGATTTCTCCCAGTGAGGTTGGAGGGGTTTTGGAGGGGAGTAAGCTAGAAGACAGTGGAGCAACATCTTTAAAGTACTGAAAGGAAAACAAAAACAAAAATCTGTCAACCTAGAGTTCCATACCCAGCAAAAATGTCTTTCAAAAATGAAGGCGAAATAAAGACCTTTCCAGACACACAAAAGCTGAAAGAATTTGCCACCCACACATCTGTACTATAAGAAATGTTAAAGGAAGTCTTTCAGGCAAAAGATGACAACCAGAGATTTAAATCTACACAAAAGAATGAAGAGGACTGGAAAAATGTAAAACAAAACAAAAATCAGTAACTGTACAGACGGACTTACAGATTCATAAATTAAGAGTTATCACTTAGAATCAACTCAAATAATTAGCCCCTATTTTCATGAACTAATTTAATAGATTATGAGTTTTTCCCCAAAACTCTGTTTTTTGCCTAATAATGGTATGAGAGATTTATTAATTTAATGGGGCAAGAATACACTTTATCCAAATTAGGAACGTGGCTATTTGTATCACTGATAAATCTCATCTGTGAGTATCCTAAAGGAAGAATCCTTAGGTTAGTAAACTCTAGAGCAGGAATGAACAACTTTTTTCTTGTAAGGATCAGATAGTAAATATTTTTGGCTTTGAAGGCCACTCAGTCTCTGTCACAACTACTCAACTCTGCCCTCACAGCACAAAACCACCCACAGACAATATGTACACAAATGGGTGTGATTGTGTGTCAATAAAACTTTACTTAGAGGAAGCAGACTAAATTTGGCCCACTGGCTATAGCTTGCCAACCTCTACTCTAAATGACTATTTGGTGTGAAATTACTCAGACAGAAACAGGAAGCTGAAGGTGGAGTTAACTTCTTCAAAGCCTAAGCAATGATTATAAAAAAGCTTTCTGGCCTAGACTGAGGGATAGAAGACCTGTTGCACTTTCTGACTAATAGAAAAGTTTCCAAATAACACCACACCAGTAGAAACTTGCCTAACTGCCCCACAGTAGCCTGAAATTTCAATCACTAATATTTCTATTATAATTTACCATCATGAGGCCTTTGGATCACTCTGACACATCAAATGACACTCCTCTTTGAGGGCATAATGTAAGGAACTACCATCATTATGGCTTTTGATTTATTATTGACTGAAACATAAACACAAAATGTAGTCGTGACTGTTGTGACTGCTGGAAGTACTGTAACAATCATTGAACTGATCTGAGCTTTAAAATGGCAAGAAACATGTTTTATGTTCCTTTGAAATAAGTTGTAAAACAAATGCACAAAAAGCAAAAGGTCACATTATATATAAAGGTAATCAAATATGTAAGACAAGCTTTGGATTCTCTCAATGAAATATCTGAGTGTTAATTAGGTGTTAGAAGCTGCAGGGAATGAATATTTACCCTCTTAAAAATTACTGAGGACCCCAAAGGGCTTTTGTTTATGTGAGTTATATCTATCTCTATTAACCACATTAGAAGTTAAAGCAGATTTTTTCAAATATTTATGATTTCTTTTTAAATAAAAGTATTGCTTTTGCACCATCGGTGCAAATGTTAACACAATGAAAAACGCCACATGACAGCTTAGTATTATTAGGAAAATAACCTGAACTTGGGGACCCCCCACGGGGCCACAGACACCCCCCACAACTTGAGAACCACTGACCTAGGGGTTGGGTGGCAAGAGGCAGAAGGGACAGGCTGCATCCTGGAAACCAGAGAGGCACTCACTTTGGGGAGTACTTATGTCTTCTTTAATTTTAAGGAAAGTTACAAGAGGAATGAAGAAAAGAGAACTATTATGCAACCTTGATGAGAGAAAATACCTGTAGAACTGTGAAAAGGAAACAGGTGTTTAGGTGTCTGACCGCCTTCTGGGATCCACGGTCAGGATCCTAGAACACAGGCTTCCACACATCCACCCCTTTCCCTGGGAAGGCAGGCACCAAGCAACACTGTCACCTTAAGTGACCCAATTTCACATCTCGCCTATCATGCCGATGGGTTACTAATTCAATACAACAATTGATAGTTATGTAAAAGAGAAAAAGAGAGCGTGCACTGACTAATGATTTTAACAAATCAAAGAGGATGACTCTGGGATCCCACCATCACGCTCTGCTGGGAGAATCCCTTTCTGGAGTGTCTCTAGCTTTTGACTTGATTATTCAGCATTAGTCATTTAACAAAATCAGTAAAAGAATGTGAGGACAGGGACATGAAACGTGTTCGTGGGGCCATGCTGGTGGGCACCAAGCCCACACGGTTCCTCTACCCCGCGGCCCCATTCAGAGCAACGCTCCCATCACATTGCACGTCTGCATGCAACGAAGTGTGCAAGCTCAAATTCTCTTCCACAGAAGAAGGCACTATACGGAATCTTTTTTTTTTTTTTTTTAAGGTTTTTTGATGTGGACCATTTTTAAAGTCTTTATTGAATTTGTTACAATATTGCTTCTGTTTCATGTTTTGGTTTTTTGGCCCCAAGGCATGCGGGATCTTAGCTCCCCGACCAGAGATTGAACCCACACCCCCTGCGCTGGAAGGCGAAGTCTTAACCACTGGACCGCCAGGGAAGTCTCTACATGGAGTTATAAATTTCAATTCCAGGTGGAAAATTCTCTCTTCCACCAATAAGCACTGAAGCATCTTAAAAGCATGACTTTTTGTTTAAATCTGACTCTCTTGTTGCTGTCCACCTTGACTCAATCTCAGCTTTTAATGGCCAGTGAATTTCAATGCAAATGCAATTGACAGGGTGGGTAAAGGGAGAGTGGGAAAAAAGAAAGCCTGAGGAAGACCAACAATGGCAACTGGTGGCCTCTGCCACACTTCTTCAATGGAGAGCTTCCATTTAACTGTGCTCCATCAATTTTTGGCCCAGAGGCAGAAGCCAAACAGGGTAACTGCTCCCCTCCCAGGTGAGGAGGTGGCCACCTCTTAGAATTAAAGCAACAATAGCCCATTTGACTATTTCCTTTTCTTGATAAAACAGCCTGCTATGAAGCAAACAAGCCTCCTAGGAGATCATTTTAGATCCAGCTGGTTGAATTTGATTGATGCTTACGTTGGGTCTGAACTTGGACCAGAACAATGAGAGAGGGAGAGTCAGGGTACTGCATCTGTGACCATTTTCTCTCTCTCTCTCTCTCTCTCAGAAAATACATTCTTCAGAACAAATTCAACAAAGCCATTCAGGCAACAGCCACCTGTGGCCCATGGCCAGATTTATGGGACATAATCAAGAGGAGGGGAGAAGAAAAACCCACAGCCTTCAAACTGAACTGAGGCAAACTGATGTGAGGTTTGGATTCCTGCATGATGGGCTTACGAACAGCTGTTTGACCAAAGGCACTTTCCTGTCATCATTGTGAACAAGCCCTATTTTCCAAGGGATCCTCATCTGTGAGAGTCGTAGAGTCCTAGTTTCCAGACCTAGGGAGGTTTGTTTCTTTCTTTCTTTTTTTTTTTTTTTTTTTTAAGATGCTCTGAGGCAGTGATCTCATCTGACTAAATTAAGTCGTGACTTGCTGCCGTGCAGGCGTCCAGCAGCCATTAGACACAGCACATTCCAACCAGCAGCAAGACAGGACTGAAAGGCTAATTTCCCCACAGATAAACAGCAGCGACACAAGCTCTACTGTATACCCTCCTCCTTCCAAACGGGCAGGGTAAGACGCGTGACCACCGCCTCCCTCCCAATTCCAACAGAGTAGAGAGGTAAATGTTTCCTTCTCCTCCACTCCAAGGTAAAAGGATTTGAGGAATTACAGGCCAGTCCCCTGGGGAGCAAAAGTTAAAGACACAGCACTAGGCGCACAGTGAGGACTCATTAAGTACAGATTAAACGACTGACGTCTCCTTCTTTCAGAGCTGGGGTGGTTCATGTGGGGGGGAAATATTAATATACAAGGCATTAAATATAATAGTGGTTGGATTTTAGGTGTCTCTTTTAGCAGCTAAGAAATGCCATCTGGCTGTCTCTCTCCACATCCACCCCACTCCAGAAAGTGTATACGCCTTCTTGGCGTATATATTCATTTCATTCTTACCTCCATTTTTTTCTTCTATGACTTCTTTTCTCTTAGACTTTTCTTTCTTATTCTATGTGTTATACTGTTTCGTATCTTTCCAAGCTGTTTCCAATCCATTTTTTGAAACAGGGCAGAATATAAACAAAGAGACACTAACTATTTTCTCCAAACCAAATACTGGGGGCACATGGCATCATTTAATGAGTGTTTTCATAGAGAAAACATTGGAAACTAAGGTTGCAACCAATATCTGAACTTGGCATAAGTCCTGGAAAATCTACGATGCACAAGCATCTTCTACAAAGGAGCTACTCTGTATCCCCAGAATCCTGGAAGGCCCTGTATCCTGGGCTGGTCCATAAAGACCCTGGCACTCTCAGATCATGTTCCCAATTTTGTCCCCAAACACCCAACAGTGGTAGATAACTTCTAAGAAGGAAATTAGTTTAAAAAAAATATATATATATATATGTGTGTGTGTGTATACGTATATGTATATATGTGTGTGTATACGTATATATATATATGTGTGTGTATACGTATATATATGTGTGTGTGTATACATATATGTGTGTGTATATGTGTATATATATGTGTGTATATGTATATATGTGTGTGTGTATATGTATATATATGTGTGTGTATATGTATATATGTGTGTGTATATGTATATATATGTGTGTGTATATGTATATATATGTGTGTGTATATGTATATATATATGTGTGTGTATATGTATATATATGTGTATGTATATATATGTGTGTGTATGTATATATGTGTGTGTGTATACGTATATATATGTGTGTGTATACGTATATATATGTGTGTGTGTATACGTATATATATGTGTGTGTGTATACGTATATATATGTGTGTGTGTATACGTATATGTGTGTGTGTATACGTATATATATGTGTGTGTGTATACGTATATATGTGTGTGTATACGTATATATGTGTGTGTGTGTATATGTATATATATGTGTGTGTGTATGTATATATATGTGTGTATGTGTATACGTATATATATATGTGTGTGTGTATACGTATATATATATGTGTGTGTGTATACGTATAATATATGTGTGTGTATATGTATATGTGTGTGTGTATACGTATATATATGTGTGTGTGTATACGTATATATATATGTGTGTGTGTGTATACGTATATATATGTGTGTGTATACGTATATATATGTGTGTGTGTATACGTATATGTGTGTGTGTATACGTATATATATGTGTGTGTGTATATGTATATATATGTGTGTGTGTATGTATATATATGTGTGTGTGTATATGTATATATATGTGTGCGTGTATGTATATATATATGTGTGTGTGTATACGTATATATATGTGTGTGTGTATACGTATATATATATGTGTGTGTGTGTATACGTATAATATATGTGTGTGTGTATACGTATATGTGTGTGTGTGTATACGTATATGTATGTGTGTGTGTGTATACGTATATATGTGTGTGTATATGTATATATATATGTGTGTGTATATGTATATATATGTGTGTATATGTATATATATGTGTGTGTGTATATGTATATATATATGTGTGTGTGTATATGTATATATATATATGTGTGTGTGTATACGTATATATACACACACACACGTATTAGTTTTAAACAGGGTAAATCATAAGCAACAGAAGCGCGTGATCATCTGCAGAAGTAGCCCCACCCTATTAGAGGTGTTTAGAGGTGTTTGCTGATGGAGACGGGGACAGGATCCAAAATGAATCAGAATGAATAAGATACCCATTTGGTACCTATTGAAAAAGACTCTGAACATCAGCTGCATTGTGCCCTGCCCACAGAAGGGGTTACCCTGACCAGCAGGCATGAGCGTGCCCGTCCGCTTGGCAAGTACAGTATGTTACCATTAGAAATGTATGCACTTGGTTGATACCAGCCATTAAACTCATTCAGCTCTCTATGCCCAGAGTCCAGGTCCACCAAGCAGCCTTCCAAGAGAAATGGGATTTATAAGTAGATTTCTCTGAAGGGGAAGAATGTGAAGATTATCCTGGTCAACTTGGCGGTTGTATTTCCCTCTGTAAAGCTGGTAAATTGGCATTTTTACATGTAAAATTCTGTCAGTTTTGTTAGCCTGGGTCAGTCCGTGTGAGAAGGATCAACTGTGGGAGATTGGCCAACGAAGTCACATTTTGAGACTTGCAGAAAGAACTAAGGTCTAAATCCAGGGGCCGCCCACCAACAATATACCTCCTGAGAACACTCTTCATGTGAGCAAACCAGTCTCTCAGAAAAAGCAGGGAAGCCAGGTCCCTTTTAGAGAAACAATCTCTCATTCACTAGAATCATTTCCATCCAGAACCTACCAAATGCATACTATAAAGACTCGAAACAGGATCTACAGCTTGAAAAAAAAAAAAAAGGAACACAAATGAGGTTAACCAAAACAAAAACAAAAATATGGTAGAAAGACTACTGTAAGATATAAGATTATTATTTTTTTTATGTTTATTGAAAACTAAAGTAGGAGACCCAAGTAAACAGACTTTGGTTAAGCTAAAGTTTAAAATATAGTGATGATTATTTTAAAAAGAGGGAAATGCATAAATAAAGGAGGGACTTTTCAAGATCCTTAGGAAAGCTCAGATATTGCCCAGTTGATCTAGTTTACTAATTCCAAAGAGGAAGCAGCCTACATAAGCCAATTTTCTTCCCATTAAGCATCTCTCTGGTTTATTTTTTCTCTCTTGGCATTTCTGAGGGTGAGCAAATATTCTCAGCTCTACACTCATCCTACCGTGAGCGCCTGGATCTCTTCTTCTGCTTCCGCTGTTGTCTCTTCCAGCTCTGTCTTTGCCTGGCGGAGCTGGCTCTCCAGAGCTGCCCGGGCTGCCTGCAGGGCTGTCAGCTGAGACTCGCGCTCCTGCAGAGAGAGCTGCAGCTCCGTGAGCTGACGCTTGAGCTCCAGTTTCTGCTCTTCATGCTCTAGACTGACCTGAGACAGAGAGAGAGATGCTCGTTGACCTTAACTGAAGAGAAAGCCAAGACGCAACCTGCCGTGCAATCTGCATCTTAAATTTGGTCATGGAATCAAATTCTCAGCACTCAACCGAGAAGGAAAAAAAATGCAATAAAACAGCTCTGACTTCGTTAAGTCTCAAAAATCAACAGGAGTGAGAACACATAAGAGTATATACAATGTATATTATCAATACAAACCATCCCTTCCTTTCATATATTTGAATGCTTGGGAAAGCTTCTAAAAAAAAAAAACCACACAGCAAGAATGCCCTATGAAAATGATGATGGTTGTTCTTATTAGAAAAACGTTTAAAAGTAAACAGATATAAATAACATTGTATTAGTAACAAGGACACCTTTAGAATGGGAGTACAAGTGGAACAACAGACTGAATTCTACTTATTTTAAATATTTCTGCTCTGATTTGCTCTGATTAGGTAACCCAAACGAAGGTCACATTGTGTACTAATCATTCTCCCCTCCATCTGCCCATCTATCCATCTATCTACTCAACCTTTTGTCCGTTCAAGAAAAATTTACTTAGGACTTCCCTGGTGGTCCAGTGGGTAAGACTCCACGCTCCCAATACAGGGGGCCCGGGTTTGAATCCCTGGTCGGGGAACTAGGTCTCACATGCATGCCGCAACTAAGAATCCATATGCCGCAACTAAGAAGTCCGAATGCTGCAAGTGAAGATCCCGCATGCTGCAACTAAGACCCGGCACAGCCAAAATAAATAAATAAATAATGAATAAATAAATAAGTATTAAAGGTACTCACTATTAACATAAAAAATAGAAAAAATAAAATTTACTTGGTAAATTCTGTGTAAAAGGAAATACGGAGATGAAAAACAGTCTCTGCCTTCAAGTTGGGGAGAAAAATAAAAACCAACCATTGCCATACATTGTGGTCGAGTGCAATGGTCAGGAGATGCAGGGATGTGATGGGAACACAGCAGAGGGTTAGGGGAGGTGACTGGGGATCTCTGTGTTGAAGAATCCAGGAGCCAAACAAGCAGCTAAGAAGGGAAAGAAAAGACCAAGCAGAGGAAGCAAGACGTCCAAGGCATGGAGATGTGGGAGACCCTGGCACATCTGCTGACATCACCAACACTGACAAGCTGTCCTAGGGACCAGACCCTGTGTCAGACATGGGGATGCCAAGCAAATAAGAGATGCTTGCTGCCCTTGGAGAGCCCACTGAAAGCGAAAGTGTACAAGCTAAACATGAAAGGCCACGGGGACCCAAAGGAGACATCCCACCCAGCTCCAAGGGGATGGAGAAGGCTCCCTGGAAAAGGTGACACCCAAGTCCCAAAGGCCATAGGCACGAAGAGGAGGAAGACTTTAAAAGATTCAGCCTAGAGAACTGACAGGATGTAGTGGCTAACTCAGAGTGGGACAGAGAACAAAGGACAGAGAGGAGGCAAATGTGACACCTACGTTGCTGGGCATCTGAATTACACAGACAGTGAGGCCACTGGCCACGACAGGGGACAGGAGAGGAAGGGTCAATCTGAGGAGAAGGGTAAGAAATTCACTCTTGACACGTTGAACGTGAGCTGCAAGGGAGACATCTGAGTGGAGGTGTCCAGTGTCTACTGGGACAACAGGTCAGAAACTCAAGAGACAGGTCTGGGCGGGTCGGCTGGATCTGGGAGCCCTTAACAAGTCCACGGCAGCCGAAGCCAAGGCTATGATCTCTCTCTAGTGAGGATGACGAGGAGGACAATGGCTGCGGCGGTGGCGACAACGATGATGTGACAGCAGCAGGTGCAGTACCCATGTACAGCGTGCCAGGCACTGTCTTCACCCATTTCATCTTCCTAACAACCCAACAAGGATGGTATGACTATGACCTCTATTTTACAGACAAGCAAACTGCGGCCCCGAGAGATTCAGGAACTGAGAAGATGTCACACAGCTAAAAAGTGGCAGGGTTAACTACTTACTGTTGGTCTTATTAAAAGGCCAGCAGTCGGAGGAGGCTGCGACTCTGCTAGCATGCCTGAAATCTCCCAAGGCCACTTGGCAAAACCATGAGAGGCCGGTGACATCACTGTCACAACTTCAGGAGGAAGTTGGGGAGCAGAATGCTGTCCGATGCAGGGAGAACCCAGGGGCCCTGCGCCACACACGCTGCTGGAAAACTGCTAACACTGCACCCACAGGCTGGGGGGAAGGACGCCCAGGACCCTTGCAGGTGGGTCAAACCCGAGGCTGAGGCCTCTACCCTCAATCTCAATGGCAGCAGGTGGCAAAGAGAAGGCGGACCGCCTGGCTAGATTTAAAGCTAAACTCCAGGAGAAAATATGTGCAAACAAAGTGACTGACAAGGGACTAATCTCCAAAATATACAAACAGCTCATGCAGCTCAACATCAAAAAAACAATCAACCCAATCAAACAATGGGCAGAAGATCTAAAGAGACATTTCTCCAAAGATGGCCAAAAAGCACATGAAAAGATGCTCAACATGGCTAATTATTAGAGAAATGCAAATCAAAACTACAGTGAGGGGCTTCCCTGGTGGCGCAGTGGTTGGGAGTCCGCCTGCCGACGCAGGGGACACGGGTTCGTGCCCCGGTCCGGGAGGATCCCACGTGCCGCGGAGCGGCTAGGCCCATGAGCCATGGCCGCTGGGCCTGCGCGTCTGGAGCCTGTGCTCCGCAACGGGAAAGGCCACAGCAGTGAGAGGCCCACGTACCGCGCAAAAAAAAAAACAAAAAAAAAAACCAAACTACAGTGAGGTATCACCTCCTACGGGTGAGAATGGCCACCATCAAAAAATCTACAAACAATAACTGCTGGGGAGGGTGTGGAGAAAAGGGAACCCTCCTGCACTGCTGGTGGGAATGTAAATTGGTGCAGCCACTATGGAGAACAGTATGGAGGTTCCTTAAAAAACTAAAAATAGGGCTTCCCGGGTGGCGCAGTGGTTGAGAGTCCGCCTGCCAATGCAGGGGACATGGGTTCGTGCCCTGGTCCGGGAAGATCCCACATGCCATGGAGCAGCTGGGCCCGTGAGCCATGGCCACTGAGCCTGCGCATCCGGAGCCTGTGCTCCGCAATGGGAGAGGCCACAACAGTGAGAGGCCTGTGTACCACACACAAAAAAAACCAAAAAACAAAAAACTAAAAATAGAGCTACCATGTGATCCAGCAATCCCACTCCTGGGCATATACCTGGAGAAAACCGTAATTCGGAAAGACACATGCACCCCAATATTCATTGTGGCACTATTTACAATAGCCAGGACATGGAAGCAACCTAAATGCCCATCGACAGAGGACTGGATAAAGAAGATGTGGTACATATATACAATGGAATATTACTCAGCCACAAAAAAGAACAAAATAATGTCATTTTCAGCAACATGGATAGACCTAGAGATTGTCATACTAGTGAAGTAAGTCAGAGAAAGACAAATATCATATGGTATCACTTATATGTGGAATCTAAAAAGAATGGTACAAATGAACTTATTTACAAAACAGAAATAGACTCACAGATGTAGAAAACAAACTTATGGTTACCGGGGAGGGGGAAAGGGGGAGAGGGATAAATTGGGAGATTTGGGACTGACATATACACACTACTATACATAAAATAGGTAACTAATAAGGACCTACTATAGAGCACAGGGAACTCTACTCAATACTCTGTAATGACCTGTATGGGAAAAGAATCTAAAAAAGAGTAGCTATACATGTATGTATAACTCGTTCACTTTGCTGTACAGCAGAAACTAACACAGCATTGTAAATCAACTGTACTCCCATAAAAATTTTAAAATAAATAAATAAATAAAGCTAAACTCCAGACTCCCCTGGAGCATATACAGCCCTGAGCCCCTCAGGAAGCATCCTAAATTTCTCCCACCGCCCCTGTGGGGCTGGCTATACTAACTGGAGAACAAAGCACCACGCCTTCCCTGGGGCAGGTTAATGCCCAGAGGAGCTACAGCTGCAGGGCAGACACACAAGAGAGACATCTGTGGGAAGGGAAAGCAAAAGACAGCCAGCCAGCGTTCCCACGCTCAGAGAAATCCATCCGAGTTATTTACACTCACACTCCTAAGGTTGACACTACAGGGAAGTGTGGTTAAACTTACTGAAGAGTAAAACTATTGCCTGGATTAGATGGATTAGAAAAGTAAAACCGCCGCCTAAGGCTTCTGGATAACCTAGAACAATGGCCCTCAAACTCCGGAAGCATAAGCATCACCCAGGGCACTGGTTAAAAATGCAAATCCCTGTTCCTCACCCCCACCCCACCCCGATTCCATTCAAAAAGCTGAGGGAGGCAGCCGCCCAGGAATCTGCATTTCAACACACAGGCCATGTGGTCCTAACAGAGAGGGGTCCACACCTTGACAACTCCTGCCCTTGGGAGAAGTGGCCTCATTTTAATACTCCAGTACAAATGAAGACATTCCTAAGCGTCAGAATTCAAGGTTTGGTCCTTAACTAAAGGCTGTCCGCTTAATGGTCTTTGCCTTAAGAGAGATCATCTCCGCTTTGAAGAATTCCATCACAAATATTTGAGCCCAGTGTCTCTACGCCCAGCCGGGATGTCCCACTTCCAAGGACCACCCTCCTGAACTCCGGTCCTGCCTCTGCCAGTGCCAGCTAAACCCACCTGCTAGGCTGACAGCCCCCGAGATCAGGGATGGGTCTGTCTTGTCACCACCGTCTATCTGGCTACTAATTAGCACACAGCAGGCATTTGATAAATACACAGTGAGCCATGTCAAGTCACAGCTTCAGTCAACCTCAAAAGGTTCACAACCAAATGTGTGGTATTTCCCTCCCCAAACCTGGCTGTTCTTCCCAGCGTCCTTATATTGGGTTGGCCAAAAAGTTCATTCGGGTTTTTCCATCTTATGTAAAAACCCAGACGAACTCTTTGGCCAACCCAATACCTCTGAAGCAAATCACCTTCCATCAGACAAACCTAGAGTTTAGATTTCTCTTTTAGTCTCCCACTGTCATGGGGCGGCAGGGGGCGGGGGGGGGGCTCTGTCACTGTCATTAAGCCATACTATGTGCTAAACTCCGTGCATGGACACAGTCATGTGACCCTCGATGAATCAGGATACAGGAGGAATCACTTTGCCCCCATTTGAAGATGCACCAATTTACGTCATCCTCACGTGACCCCATGACGGAAATACGTCTTCATGGCCGTTTTACAGATGAGGAAACTCAAGCACAGAGGCGGTAGGGTAGTCTGCCCGACCCGAGGTTACCAAACTCCTAAAAAGGGGAAGTGGAATTCTAACGCAGACCCCCATGGCCCTGTCTGCACTCTTCACCACCACACACAATGGCTCTCATGTAAGTACTGATTTGTGCTTGACACTTGGATGATTGGGGGCCCCTGGGTCCTCCAACAAATAGCCTCGGGAGATCACCCCTCACTCTCACCTCCCTCAGCCTGGTCTCCAGCTCCAGCAGACGATTCTTGTCGCTGTGGTCTTGGTGGCTGATTTTTTCCAGCTGCTCCTCCAGCTTCCGGTTCTGGGCCTCCAGTTTCCCAGCCTGTGTCTCCAGGTAAAACTTCTGCTGCCTGAGTTCTGAAATCATTTCTTCCTGGGCCTTCCTGGTGGGGGTGGTGGGAGGAGCCAAGCAAAATCACAGTCTCGTTAGAGGTGAGCATGTCCCCGCAGAAACACGGGCAGAAGCGGAGCGAGAGGTGCATCTGAGCAAGTGGACCACACTCGTTCCCAGGTTAGCGCCGCCCTGACCCGGCCTTGTGTGCACGGCCCCAGCATGGGGACCTGGGGCCCATTTAGTCCCCACCGCTCAGAGTCCCTCGTCAATGGGATTCAGTATGGTCAAGGGGGATGCAAGAGATACTATCATTTCACTCCTTTGGTAGACCTTTTTGTTTTTCCAGTTTGTAGAGGAGAGCAGAAAGGGCCTCCTGAGAGTACAGGAGCACCCTGACGACTCACTAAGACAGGCCCTGGGGAAGAGAGGGCGGTGAGGAGAAAGAATGCTACGCCTTCTACTTCTCTGTTGACCTTGCTCACCTCTTCACCAGGCCGCTCAGAAGCTGGAATGACTCAAAGATCGGACAGCGGCCTACCAAGCTGGTTTAAACTAAGATGGGAATGTTTAAGATCTCTTAAGGAGATTGTAATTCTTTGGGGGAAAAGATTAAGATCAAAGTGCTCCCGGAACACAGGAGAGTCTTTGCCAAACCCCAAAACTCACCCCCAAGGGCCCAACTTCACAACAGCAAAATGGATGGCCCAGGTGGGCACACCCGAGATCACCTCTGGCTGATTGCAGGAGGAAAGTCTGGGGAACGAGGTCTCCAGAAGCAAACTGTAAATTGCCTCTTTAGAGAGAGCAAAACACTCTGTGACGGGGTGGTAACTTGAAGCATGTAAGAAAACACAGCTCAAAAGAGAGGGCCGGGAGAGGGAGACCACTTCAGAGAGGGCAAAATGACGTAAGTATACGGAGGCTGGGCCCCGCCACAGGAGTCGTTAAAGCCACTCCTGCTCCGCCGACAGAAGAACAGAGTTTGTGCCCAGGAGAGAAGACCAAAGCGGAATCAAGCACACAGTTAGAATCTGAACACTTACATGTTCCTCTGGGTAAAGAGACTGCTGTTTGCCGCAAGTTTATTGGCTTCCGACAATTCCACTATCCTCTGTTCCAGGGATCTGATCTTGGAATCCATGGCGTTGATCATCTGAAACACGGGGGATCTTTGGAACCTCACACACAGACGGTAACACCGGAAGGAGAGGGAAGTGGGCCACGCAAGTGAGGAAAAGTGTCATCTGAAAGGCAGGCCATCGGACCAGAGACTCAACTAGCCTGTACCCTGAGGAGCGTAGATCTCACTGCTCCAACGATGGCACTCATTTGTTTTATCAAACGGAGACTGCATGTCCCCTCACTAGCTAAGGGGCCTGCAGTAAGCACACGCGGGAGGACCTCGTGAGGAACCTGGCGTTCCGTGAGTTGACAGGCCTCGTGAAATCCCTGTGTCGTCCACATGCGCCCTGAGCCTGCCACAGCCTCTAAACTTGCATCTGCAAGTTCCTATTTCTCATCACCCACGAGCTTGTCATTCTCTGGGTGATTCCTTCTCACCCAGCCCCTACTGTCCTAGATTCTCTGCATCAAAGCTTCCCCAACTTAATGAAGCATAAGAACTGGCCAGGGCAGGAAAGGGGTGGGGGGGGGGGCGCGGGGTGCTGGTTAAAAATATTACTTCCCAGGACCCTCCTTTAGAGATTCTGTTGTGAAAAGTCTCGGTAGGGTCTGAGATAATAAGTAGATTAACAAGCACAACAGGGGAAACTCTTAAGCTGCAAGTCTCTGAAACATCTGCCTACACAGATTTGAAAGGAAACGAGATGCCTAAGGGAGGCCACAGGCCACCGGGCACTTCGCCGGGGAGGTGGCGGGGGGTTGGTGTGTTGAAAGACAGGGTTCTAGTTGACACAGGTCAGCGTGAGTTCTTAAAGAAGGGCGTGAAGGGCAAAACTGGCCACCCCGAGCCACCACTGCCGCTGCTTTTACGAGAAGGGGTTGCAGAGAGAACTTTCTGTTAGCAGCAGACTCCACAGGATAAAACAGACCAAACGGACTCTTCTCTGGTGGGGGACTCCTGGCGTGGTTCACACACCCTCCCTTGGAAACCGGCTTTGTGATTCTGTCTACCTACCGCTTTCTGCTCGCTGAGAATCTTGCCCTTCTCGTGGGCCTCCTCTTCGTGTCTCTGCATCAGATTCTCCAAAGTCTCCTTGTCGGCTAGGTCTTTCTTTATCTGATTGTCCAAAACCTGAGGAAAAACAAAAGGAGAAGTTAGTGTCTGGCAGACTAACCAGAGGCACTGGAGAAACACAGGGAAGGAGGGGAAAAGCAGTGAAGAAGCCACGCTGCCCCAACTCCGGGGCAGCGCGAGGGAGCGGGGGTCTGTCTATCAGCCAGGATGAGGTTCAGAAGTATGACCATCAAATGGCAAGTAACCAGAGGACGTGAACTAAGAACTTATTTTTAAATCAGCAGCCAAAATGACCTGAGAGGTATAGCCAAAGGGGAGGTAGACTCCAGAATGAGAGGGAAAAAAAAAGATCTCTCTAGAGATCTTACGATTTGCAGCTATTACCTAGGGGCACTGTTATCGTAGTCAATGCGCCAGTAGTTTTCAGAACACTGCTTGCTCTTAATTTGTACAAAATTAATCTCGTTATCTCCAGGCTGTGTGTGGAGGGATGGAAAGCTGAAGACCGAGGAAGTCTTTGTGACCAAGGCTGACGTTCAGAAACAGCCAGGGACGAGTGGATTCTGCCCACCGATAAAGCAGGTGGGGAGTCGATAGACTGAAGAGACAGCATAAAGGAAAGGGGAAAAAAAAAAAAAAAGCCTCTTTCCTCCGTTCTTTCCTCTGATCCAGCTGGGGGTGAAAATAAAAAGTCACTGGAAAGAGAAATCTTTCCCAGGGGAAAAGAAGTCATGTGTTCTCAGTGCTGAGAATGCCACTGTAAGCACCTACTGTTCCCAAGAGGAAAAAATAAAACAGTAATGGTGTCACCATCCACCGGCTTGATCTAATGTTCTGTGAGGGACACACACAGCCCCACCAGCTGCCAGAACAACTGGCGAAAAAGAGAGGAGAAAAGGAAGGCAACATCATAACTTGCCAAGCCTTTGACCACGACCCTGTGTTTCTCATCACTGTGGTTCTCTGAATGATGGCGACTGCATCTGATACTGGGAAGAAAGCCCAAAGAATTGGGGTCACAGATGGGAACTGAAATCTGCCTTTCCCACATTATCTATTGTGGTGGGTCCTTCGTAGCTCATGGGGACACAGGCCCTGAAAAGAGCCAATGAACAGGGAGGGGGTCCACATGATAAAGAAAGGAAAGAACAGATTTCAAAGAGGACTTTAAACTAGAACTGACTGATGAAAAAAAGAGAGTGAGAGTTGGCAGAGAAGGATAAGAGGTGGAGGGCGGGGTCCTGGGAGAAGGGACGAACCTCAAGAGGGTAAGTGGCCTGCTCTCCTGGACGTCAGGGCACGATTCTAAAATTATGAACAAGAAAAGGACAGAATCTGGGGTACGATCACAATTATTACCAAAATGGCCTCACAGGGGACAGAACAGGAACACAAAGCAGGGCAGACTAAAAAGAAATGGTTTCATAAAGGTGCCAGGAGGGAAGACAGAAGAAAACAGATCTCTCCCTAACATCCTCTAGGATCTATAAAGCCAAGTGCTTGCCATCTAGAAGGTAGCAGAGGCCACTTAATGTCCAGACCAGGAATGCCCTTTTTTTATGCAGTGCTAAAGCAACGAAGCACGTTTTCAGGATGACTCTGCTCAAACTAAGACCTCCGCTTTGGCAGTGGTGGATACCAACATAGGTAAGTGTGAGCCACAAGGAACAAGCCTTTCTCAAGGATGTACACATCCCGGCTTTGAGTGGGTTAAACTGACAGGAGGATGAACAAGAAGATGCATGGGAGGGAAGCAAGGAATTTGTTTGAAATGAGAGATTCCACTGTAGACATTTATATCAATTGAAGGTATCGATAGAACATGGCTTTTTGACAGAAAAGTCAATATACTGACCCAAATTACAGAATGAACTTGCAAAGGTTATTTTCATCATGCAAAGATACCAGTGGACTACTGTATACATTCTCATAATTTTCTGAACGTCAGTTTATCTCAAGGATAAAAGTCTGGACACCAAAAAGGATTGGTAGGTAAATGCACTAGAGTAGAGGGTCACACTAAAACACAGTGTGGTCCCTTCTGGGTTATTTTCCTGGTATTTCTTTCAATGAAAGATAACCAAAAGTAGCACGAGGGGTAAAAGAAAGTAAGTGTCAGGGTAGTGATGGTGAAGATGCTATCTGAGCACGTACATGTGTGGTTCTCCAGAAAAGGAACAGCCAACTCTTTGAGAATACCAACCAAATCAATAACATGATCATCACAAAAATTAAAAGCCTCCTTCACTGTCTGACTTGGAAGGGAAAGAGACAATATTTGAGATGGTAATGAACAATGTCTGATTCTCAAGAAAGTAAGAATCAGTTAAAGGCTCAGTCCAAAATCATAATGAAAATGTGATGTGATTTCAAAAGGAAATAGATAGGCTGGCAGTCATTTCTGATCACTGAACTTATTAATAATAACTGAATTGAAATAATAATTTCAGTAAGTAAAATAATAATTGAATTTATTATTTTATATGATAGGCTGGACTATTTAGGCCAGTTCTTC
Source organism: Delphinapterus leucas (assembly GCF_059928025.1). NCBI lineage: Eukaryota > Metazoa > Chordata > Mammalia > Artiodactyla > Monodontidae > Delphinapterus > Delphinapterus leucas. The sequence continues at coordinate 9,886,623 of NC_143142.1, read as the reverse complement.
TATGAACAATGATTTAAAATGCTAGAGAGAATATGGAAAACATTTTCCCAAAAGCACCTAAACGTTGGCAAGAAAGTAAGAAATTACAGACTAAAATCTAAGTGAAAGCAAAAACCCAGCTATTTTGAACTTGAGGCATTTGCTGAACCAGATAAACTTAAGCTTCATTTTTAATTGCCTCAAAGGGTAAGAAGACAAAGAAGTCAAAGCCCAGAGCCACCCACAAGGTGGGCACACATTTTCATTCAAGGCCTCAAAGAATTCTCATTAATTTTCCAAGGAAAACGAGCAGCTGACCAGGCACACGAAAAAGAGAGACACCATGGAAAAGAGCCAAGAGAAACAACAGAGTAGAAACAGACCTTCAGATACTGGAATCATCAGATACAGATCATAAAACAACTATGCTGATGCGTTTAAAGAAGCAGAAGATAAGCTTCAAATCAATGCAGCAAATAGAAAGTTATTGACTTAAATAATCTAGTAAACCTGGGGAAGAACCAAACAGAATGTCAAGAAACAAATAGATACAATAACTGAAATTTAAAACTCAATGGATGGGGACTTCCCTGGTGGCACAGTGGTTAAGAATCCACCTGCCAATGCAGGAGACACGGGTTCAGGCCCTGGTCTGGCAAGATCTCACATGTCACGGAGCAACTAAGCCCGTGCGCCACAACTACTGAGCCTGCACTCTAGAGCCTGCGAGCCACAACTACTGAAGCCCGTGTGCCTAGAGCCTGTGCTCCACAACAAGAGAAGCCACTGCAATGAGAAGCCCCCTCGCCACAACTTGAGAGAAGCCCATGCACTGCAACAAAGACCCAACACAGCCAAAAATTAATTAATTAATTAATTTTAAAATACCTCAATGGATGGGTTTAACAGCAAATTAGACAGGTAAGGATTAGTACACTGGAAAATCAGTTAGAGCTTAACCAGAATGTAGCACCAAAAGACAAGGAAATGGAAAACACACACACACACACACACAAAAAAGATAGATTGGTGGTAATCTAACACATGTCTAATCAAATTCTCATAAGGGAATTAAAGAGAGAAGGGGAAGAGACAATACTTGAGATATAACAACCAATAATTTTACAGAATTGATTTTTTAAAATATATACATATATTCCAAAGTCCAGTATATCTCAAGGAGGATAAATAAAAATAACTCCACATCTAGACACATCACAGTAAAACTTCAGAAAATTAAAGATAAAACAAAGTTTTAAAAGAAAAAAGAAAGACTGCTTTTAAAGAAAGCAACTGTTAGACTGACAGCTGACCGTCAACTGCAATAATAAAAGCCAAACAATGGAATGATGTCTTCAAAAAGTATTAAAAGAAATAGCTGCCAACCTAGAATTCTATCCCCAGTCAAAACATCTTTCAAGAACAAGGATGAAATAGAGACATTTTCAGACACACAAAACAGAGAGCCTGGCACCAGCAGACCTTCACTAAAGAAAGTCCTCAAGGATATACTTTATAAAAAAAGGAAAAGAATTCCAGGTCTAAGATGCAAGAAGGAAATTAAAAGCAAGGAGATGGTGAATCTCTCTAAATCTAAATTATCATGGACTCAGTGACAGTGGATCAAAAAACATTTTAAAGATGGAATTGAGACACATGATGATCAAATTTTCTTAAACAATAAACTATTTTTGAACTTCTGATATCCAATCCGCCCCAAGGATAACACCCCAAGACCTCCCACCATGGCCTGAGGACAGCATTTACCACGGAGAGTCCTCTGTTCTAGCAAGAAGTGGCCCAAAGTGCCTGGGAAGAGAAAGGAGCTACATGGTGCTATAGGAGGAAGGGCAGGGAAGACTGTAAAGTGTCTTTACTTTAATTTTTTCCTCGTAGTGCTGTTCTTTCTGTTTCAGGTGCACCTCCAGGTGCTGGGCTGAGACCTGGGCTTCTCGGTGCTTCTCCTCCAGTTCCTGGACACAAAAGAACAGACGGTCAGGTGTGCGAGGGAAGGACGGAGCCGATGCATGTCAGACGTTCACAGGAGACACCACTTTGGCACAGGCACCAAAGGCAACAGGCATCTGTTTCTTCGTGACTAGCCCTTAAGGCTCTTGGGAGAGGAAACCACCACCAAGCCCTGGCCCTGGGTTTTCCAGCTCCGAGTATTCACACACATAAACACATGGCTGGTGGGCTGGGACCAGAAATCTGTCAGTGCGACAGGTCAAACAAAGGCAGCTCTTCATCCCTGCCTAGAGAAGTGAGAGTGACGAGGCAAGACAACTTGAAAATTCAGTACAGCACAAAGCCCCTGACCACTGTCTTGACGGCCTTAAATGAGGAAAGTAATGTCAATTTAAGTTTTAAGTTAATTTATTATGAGGATAAAATAAATTTTTGTATTTTCCTCTTTAACAAAATGATTGCTCAGTAACCCTAGCTAAGAAGGAAAACTAATATAACAATTCAAACACTTTCAGTTTTGAATGATTATTTTAACTGACTGGTAATATGGAGCATGTGAATATCTGGAGGTGTTCATATGATATCATGTTTATATGAAGTTTACATGATATAATGCTAATGGGAACAAGGCAGAACATAAAATTCACTAAAAATGACATAAACGTGTACACATACATTGAAGATAGGAAGAGAACGTGGAGTAATATAAATAGCTCAAATGTAATGTCCTCTTCATTCTCTTATCAAGATTTCTGCTTTCAAACAAAATTGTAATTCATTTGGAAATTATACCAATTCATTTGCCAACGTATTATAAACTGATCGTATAAAAGGCAGCATTCAACTCACCAAAACATTCTCTAAATGAAGCTATCTGCGTTTACATTAATTCTTATGAATCTGGACCCATTAGTTAATTACTAATATCAAAAGTCATTACTCCAAGTTTTCATCTCTTCACACTATCTTCAAATTTTCCTTTGAAATGGAAATAATTATGAGAATTTTGAAGAACGAGGAAATTATACAGGATATGCCCATAAAATGGAGAAAAGAATAATTTTAGATTCACACACACATGAAATGTTACTGATTAAGCTTTTGAAATTCTAAAGTCTGCAAGCATTTGACTTTGCTTTGGGGGCCAGTAAAGTATTCAATGTTAAGACCAGGTGCACAAGATCTACTGCAAGCTAACAGATGTTATCTTGAAAAGTTGAATGTAAACAGGATTTTTAGTAATAAAAACATACTTTAAGGGCTTTATGTATATTAAAGGGTCCCTGACAATGAGGTCTTTTATTAAAGCAAAAGACTCTGCTATAATGAGAACCCCAATTAGCTGTTTTGAAAGTTCTTATCAGAATAGCAAATATTTTAATGCAAATAATATTTGGGATGTGTTTCCGAGCATCATCGTTATGTAACAGTACTAAGGACCCCTCTTTGCCCATATCCCAGATACTTCACAACCTAAGCACCAGGTTCTTGAGCAAAAGGCACCTTCCGATAAATGAAGTCACGACCACAAAGGTACTCGGACAGGTGGCAAGATACACTTGGAAAAAGAAATCTGCCTACTTTTTCTTTATTTTAGAAATCACTTGATAATCGTCTTGTCTTAGTTTCAGTCCTCCTAAGATAGCACAGGAATGGAAATCAATCTGAAAACAGGTCAAAAACTCAGATGCCTGAGACTGACAACCTTAAGACCAAATTTCCGGTCTACTTATACCTGGGAGTTTACAACATATAATCCAGGAATGCAGAACTCCACACTCCCACATTTTAATTGGCAAGTGAACCTTGGAAAAGCAGACATTCTAAAACCTGACTTCTTGACAGTTTGGCATTTTTTGTTGTTGTTGTCATTTTTTAAAACGTTATCTTCTCTACATGTGTTGGATCAGATTCTTCAGTCCTGTTATGCAAACAGTACTGTTTGCTGCTCTATTCCCAGCTCCTAGAACAGTGCCTGGCACATAGTAGAAGCTCATTAAATATTTGTTGAATGAATGAATGAACACATCACCATTACAGAGAAACACTTTGCAACCACAAGACTTAACCACGTCGTTTGCACCAAGCAAGGGGGTAGCAGTGGTGGAATCTCAGTGGGAATTCATTTGATTCACAGTAAAATTCACACATTTGACAATCGCCAAGAGATACTTGGATGATGGAACAAGAGAACAGATAGACTGACAATCACATTTGCCTTTGTGTGTAGACATTATCTATAAAGACTGTGTGTCAGAGCAAAACAATTTAACCGGTTTCTCTTTTCACCTGTGTGTTCAAGAGTGCCCACACGACTCATGAATATAGACAAACAGAAATGTAACGTTTTGAAGGGTTGGGTTTTCTTTTTTTTTTTTTTTTTTTTGGTATTAAGTATATAGGCCTGTAAGTCAGTCATTCTTGAGTTCATATAGTTGCTGGTGACTCGTTTCCCAGAAGTGACGCAGAGGGAGAAGACAGAGAGAGGGAGGTGGAAAGCACCCCGCTCACCACCTTGTCTCTTTCTGGTGCAGAGGAATGCCCGACTACTCCAGAGTCAGTCCTCGGGGCAGGGAGGAAAGGGCTACAAACAGGCTCCCCAAAGTGGCATCAAATTCTTGGTTTGGGGACTGAAATCCAAGGAGAGTCCTTTAAAGGTTCACCTGCCTTTCACCCTGGCAAGAGCAAAACTTTGACACGTCGGCAAGCACCACCCAAGCCTTCCTTGATTAAGTTAATTTGGTCGTCAGAGCCGAAAACAAAATCATCGTGGTTACAAACCTAAAAAACGATCTGCTACCTCTAAGGAAAGTGAAAATAATAATAATATTAAGCACCAACTGGAGCAGAGAAAGTGAGTGGGTGAACACGGATCTATGACAAATGCTACTCCGAAAAAATCTGCGTGACTAATTTCTTTCCTCTGCAAAACCAAGAATCTGGGTGTCGGTCTTAAAGCCCTGAATCCCTACACCTTTTTCAAACGGGCATTTGCAACTTTAATGGCCATACAAAACTCTACTGATAGAAGTACGTAAATGCTCCTGTAAAAACGTATCGGAAATGACAGCGTGTGCACGTTCGCGTTTTTAAAAGTCAGGCAGTAGCAAACAGAGCAAAAAAAAATCATACTGATGGATCTGTTACCATTGCTGAAATGTCCAGCCTGTGGTTATTCGTGCTAGTCTCTGACGTGGCGTCCGCTAAAACCACTTCCTCTTAATTCACCTGCCTGGCGATAACCTCCCCTGTGACGGTGGTTGGTTCTTCTGTTGACCCCCTTCCCTCTACAACCTCTAACCTGTTATCTTTGAACTTGTCAACTTTGGTTCCTGCTCACCAGAATTTTATCAGCCATCTGCTGGATCTGTTGGGACTTTGTCTGGATGTCATCCTTCAGTCTGTTTTCTCTACGCTCCATGGTCTCTAGCCTCTTTACCTTGTTCTCCAGAGAGTGGCGGCGTTCCTGTAGATCGTGAATCAATCAGAGAGTTTTAATGGGGTAACCGCTACGGGCACGACGCCTGCGCCGAGGGAGGGGGCCCTCGGGAAGCGTACGCTCGATGCGGGAAGAGAAGTCTCAGGCACCCGAAGCCACGGTGAGGAAAACACAGTTCTGTGATCCGAGGAATACTTGCTTGTGCAGGTTACAAGAGTGCATTCATTCATTCAAATATTTACCAAGCACCTACTATCTGTGAAGTGCCACACTAGGCATCGTGGAAAACACCGAGAGGAAGCGGACAGAACGCCTGCCCTTGGACGAGGTAAGATAAACACGAATAAACACGATAGGGGCTAAGAGGGCCAGGGCCGTGAAGCTAACGGGTACAGAGGGCTGTGGGAGGGTGCAGGCCGGAGGGAGGGCTCTGAACTGAGCAGGTGAGGGGATGTGGACGCTGTGGAGAGGGTCGGGATGTGGGAGGTTGCAGGGGAGAGGGCCGGAGGGGAGTGGGGAAGGCCTTTCAAAAAAAGGCGCAGCAGGGCTTCGCCGGTGGCGCAGTGGTTGAGAGTCCGCCTGCCGATGCAGGGGGCGCGGGTTCGTGCCCCTGTCCGGGAGGATCCCACGTGCCGCGGGGCAGCTGGGCCCGTGAGCCATGGCCGCTGAGCCTGCACGTCCGGAGCCTGTGCTCCGCGACGGGAGAGGCCACGGCGGTGAGAGGCCCGCGTACCGAAAAAAAAGGTGCAGCAGCAGCCGTGCGGAGGTGGCCGAGACCAGCGTAGGCCCCAGGTGGAGCGTAGAGGGGCGACTGCAAAAGGTGTAATAGCGGAGGAGCTGGAGAAAACGGGAAAGGGGGGCATGTGTGGGGCAAAGGGCTGAAAGTCTCATGCACCTAAGATGTAGGGAAGCCCTGAAAGGTCTGGGATGGGGCACGGGGTGCTGATGAGCCTAGAGTCTGAGGTCCACGAGTCTGACCCCGTTTCAGCTAGATGGGAGGAAGGTGAGCCTGGAAGCAGAAAGCCGAGAAATTACTACATTCACCAGCTAAGAGGAAGAGGGCCTACACTGTGGGGAGGCCTGCAGAAATGGCCAGCAGAGGGTGGACGGTGGAGACAGTGTGGGTGTATTTCCAGGGCCCAGGGAGAAGCAGCAGATGTCAAGGTGTCAAGCCTGGGGTGACCAGATGGATGAATGGGGGCCCTGACCGGTGTGAGGAAGACTGAGAAGGCAACCCAGCTTGTCGGGGAAGATACTGAGTTCATCCTAGATCGGAGGCACTGTTCTGACACCCAGTCAAGATGTCAGGGGAGCAGTGGGAAATACTTCCTGGATCGTGGGTGAGGCTGGCCCCAAAGAGACGTAGGCAAGTAGGTTCAACGCCAGCACTGCGATGGAGAAGCAGAAGGCCCAGGACAGGGGGGTGGTTAAATCAACTGACACATCCGTTCCATGGACCCATCACCCAGGCGTCAGGGGAGGCGGAGGGCGGCAAAGGGGAAACGTCCCTCTTTATTCTATATTCTTCAGTTCTATGTTTTTCACAATGAGAAAACACTCGTGTGTTTCCTGTATAATTATATAATTGGTTTCAACAACAACAACAACAAAGAATTGGACAGAGATGTAGATCTGGGAGTTATCAACACACACAGGTCACAGCTGAAGCCTCGAAAATTAATATATTATTAACACCATTGGGGAGAAGGTGAGGAAAAGCAAGGGTACCGAGGGAAGAAAAAGGAACCCTCAGGGACGGCATCACAGTTCATCTACATAAACGTGAATCCTCCCACACGGGCGAACGGGTCAGAGGAAAACAAATAGGAAGGAAAGGTTTTACCAAAACATCTTTCTACTCAGAGCTGCTGTGACAAATCCTTCTCCCCTTTGGGGAAAATGGTCCCAAACCTCTCGGGTTTCAAAGGGACTGGCGGATGGGACAGCGGTTTGGATGAACAGGAGCAGAGAGAGGGTGGTCCCGAGGTTTCTTCCCCTGCACAGCCGGAGGCCAGGCACCTCGGGAGCCAGGAGCTGGAGGTCCCCTGCTCACCTCGGCTTCCACCAGCTTCTTCTTGATGCCTTCGGAAGAGTCCTCGCGGTTGTGCAGCTTCTCCAGCTCGCGCTCGGCCCGCTCCTTCGCCTGGCGAATGTTCTGCAGCAGCTCGGTGGCCTCCGTGCTGGCTTTCACGGCCTGAAAGGAGAAGGAACGGGGGAGAGATGGCCCAATTTATCCATGGAAAAAGATGGGGACCATCTCCTAAACAGGAAAAAAAATCGGGTCACACTGAATGGATATTTTTATCCATTTTTCAAAACATATAAACGTTTCATTTTATTCTGTGTTTCGTCTGTCCTAAGGTGCACTTATATTTTTCTTTTTAACATCACTGAATTTGGAAGGCATCTACGATTAAAATTGATGGTGTTTTTTTCTTTCTTGGGGTACAGAAGATAATGGGGTACCGGACAATCATTAGCATCTTAGATTCAATATAACATAATAAATGCAAACAAAAAGGTCTCGGGTTCATCTGCCCAGGTATTAATGTATTTACCCTGGACTGTTAATTGTCTCCCTATTTAATCATCTCATTTGCTGATTTTCCTAAGGGGAATCTGTACTACTTTTACAAGAAAACAAGATAAAAACTATAAACTTTTTTTTCTCAAATAAATACCTATCAAAGGGCATAACCACCACACTGTTCATGGTGACTCGCAAATTCATGTTTAAAGAAAAAACAGCGAACCCTTTTGAAGTTAATTTTTATTTGGATCTTAACTGTACTGCAGCTCTTCCAGCATCACAGTAAAGATCTGAGTGTAAGAAACCAACAACTTCACTCATTTGCTTTATAGTTTTAAAACGTGAAAATGGCAAGGGAACTCCAACTTCGAGACCAGCACTGTCCAACGTGGGAGCTGCTCCCCACATGTGCCCGGTGAGCACTTGAAACATGGTTGCTGTGACTGGGAAATTAATTCTAAATTTTACTTAAGTTTAATTCATTTAAAAACTGAAGCAGTGTACTTTTTTTTTTTTTGCGGTATGCGGGCCTCTCACTGTTGTGGCCTCTCCCGTCGCAGAGCACAGGCTCCGGACGCGCAGGCTCAGCGGCCATGGCTCACGGGCCCAGCCGCTCCGCGGCATGCGGGATCTTCCCGGACCGGGGCACGAACCCATGTCCCCTGCATCGGCAGGCGGACTCTCAACCACTGCGCCACCAGGGAAGCCCAGTGTACATGTTTTAATATCACTACATGCTGCAATATTTTGTATATAATGGATTAAGGAAACTATATCATTCAGAGGATTTTCCCTTTTTTAGTGTGGCTACTAGAAAACTTAAAATTACATCTGAGGCTGACATGTGTGGGTTGCTTCCCACTTCTACTGGAGAGCAGAGTTCTAGGAGATATGAATCCTCACACAAATTTCTAGCTGAAAGGCTTTCAGTAGTGAGCTCAAGAATAAGTAGGAAGGGGACAGATGAATGGATGCAGAAAATGTGGAATATCCAGGCCATGGAATACTATTCAGCCTCTGAAAAGGAGATCCTGTCACATGCTGTAACATGGATGAACCTCAAAGACATTGTGCTGAGCAAAATGAGCCAGTCACAAAAGGACAAATACTGTATGATTCCATCCATAGGAAGTACCTAAAGCAGTCAAAATCATACAAGCAAAGTAGATTAGCAGATGCAAACTATGATATATAGGATGGATAAACAAGGTCCTACTGTATAGCACAGGGAACTATATTCAATATCCTGTGAAAAAACATAATGGAAAAGAATATATATATATGTATAACTGAGTCACTTTGCTGTACAGCAGAAAGTAACACGACACTGTAAGTCAACTACACTTCAATAAAATAAATAGAATGAAAAGGAAGGAGGGGGCCGGAGAGAGAGAGAGAGAGAGAGAGAGAGAGAGAGAGGGAGGAGGGAAGGAAGGAAGGAGGGAGGGAGGAAGAAGAAAGGTGGTTACGAAGGGTGGGGGTGGGGAGATTAGCATTTGGCAGGTAGAGAGTTTAAGTTTTGTGAGATGACAAAGTTCTCAAGATCTATCTCACAATGTGAATATACCTGACACTAAGGAACTGGACACAAAACAAGACAGTAAATGTAGTATGTTTTTAATAACACAATTTAATGTTATATGTTTTTAATAACACAAAAAGAAGGAACTCTTGGGGCTTCCCTGGTGGCGCAGTGCTTGGGAATCTGCCTGCTAATGCAGGGGACAAGGGTTCGAGCCCTGGTCTGGGAGGATCCCACATGCCGCGGAGCAACTAGGCCCGTGAGCCACAACTACTGAGCCTGAGCGTCTGGAGCCTGTGCTCCGCAACAAGAGAGGCCGCGATAGTGAGAGGCCCGCGCACCGCGATGAAGAGTGGCCCCCACTTGCCACAACTAGAGAAAGCCCTCGCAAGGAAACGAAGACCCAACACAGCAAAAATAAATAAATAAATTACTAAACTCCTACCCCCAACATCTTAAAAAAAAAAAAAGAAGGAACTCTTTTAAACACATTCACAAACGTTCTTGACATGAAAGGCCACATTCATCCTGGCCCTTTCTTTAGCATTTCCCGTGTTCACCTAAAGGAAGGGCCCTTTGCACACACTGTGCCCAATGCCATAAACCCATCCCACATCCCATCCCCAATCACCTGAGGACTACTGGTCCCTCCAGGTTCCCAATGCACAGGAAGACTGCCGACAGTCTCTGATTGAAAGCTGTCTGGGTCGTGAACAACACAGGCTTCTCCCATGCAAGATGGGGACCTGGTCCCCTGAAGGGAGACGAGACAGCCTCTTGGGTTCTGCTGTAGTACAATTGGAGCTTTGACTTGAGAGTCTCACAGAGCTTCGTGGTTTTTTTTGTTTGTTTTTTAAACAAACACTGCTTGACATGTCTCAAAAGGAGAAAGTATATTCAGAACTCTTGTATTTTCAGGTAATAACTCACTCTCCCTTCATTTTCCTTGGTGCTGGGTGACTAATTCTCCTTTGATCTCCTGTGCTCCAGGACAAAGCAAGAAGTATGTGGAAATGGGAGTAAGTTCCCCAAAACATCACCTCAGGCTTACCTTTTCCAGCTTCTCTTGGAGCTCCTGAATTTTGAGCTGCTGCTCAGCATTGATCTGTGATTAAAATCCCAGGAAATAAAGCAAAAAAGGCAAATTGGCATTAAGGCCTTGCTACATTTACTGCAGTCCTATTTTCTTGAGGTTTCTGTTGGGGTCTCTTTGTTTTGTTTTCTAATACCTACTGATGGAGAGGAAGAACAGTAGCCTATCAGAGAAACCTTTGAATGTCTCAGTGCAAACCTCCATGTGGACTATTTCTCTAGAACCAGCAACACACATACAGATGGCAAAAAAAGAGAAACAAAGTCGCCGGTACCCTAAAACAGTAAGAATTTTCCCATGTGTCTTACTGAGTGTCTGGGTTTGTGTGTTACTGTGAGTGGGCCTGACCAAAAAATATGAGGTGTCTTCTATCCCTTTTAGAAACATAGCTGAAGCTAAACATGGTCATCCAGAGACTGACCATCAAAATAAACCCAGAAGACAGTTCTCTATTCATCACAAGTGTATTCTTAACCAGTGACAGGCCACGGAGAGCAACATTTAAGAGGCTGTCTACCCAAAATCACGATACCAATAATTGAAAATACCTTCTCCAGTTTGGCATATTCTCCCACTTCAGGCTTCCCTTGATCTTTAGCCTGTAATTTAAAAGATACAACATATTGGAAAATCTCAAGAACCTAAAAGTCTTATAAGACAACACTACAGGCTCTCTTGGTCTCTGTGGCCAAAATAATGAGGATGATGATAAAAAAAAATTAAGTATCTTCTCTAACCAAGACCAGGAGGCTTTGCAGGGCACCCCATTATTTCCCAAACGTACACTCGTGAAGCTAGGATTCCCTTTATTATTGCTAAGATCATCCATGATTCTACTCCCAAAACACCCTCCCCGGCAGGGAGCTGGCTACCTTCATCAATTTATGCTGACATTCTGTTGCTTTCCGCTTGAACTCTTCGGCAGCCAGCCGAGACTCTCTGAGCTCCGATTCATAGAGATCACTCCGTCTTCTGGCCGAAACCAGGTCCTCTTCCAACTGATTCATCATTAACCTCATTTCTTCCACTTGAGCCTGGTACTCCTAAAGAGCAGGCAATGGAAGGAAGGTGAATTTTGGAACTCCTGAAAGGAAAGATGGGAGGTGAAGATGGAAAAACACAGACCACAGAGGGAAGACACAGTGAAGAGAGATCGGAGAGAATGGACCTAGAGAAAAGGTGAGTAGAAAGATGGGGATAAGGGCAAGGTGTGTGGAGGACGAGGAGGGAGAAAAGAATATTAAATCTTTAAACTGTTTTCATCTAGATCATGAATCACTAGTAACACCATTTGGAACAAATGTGCCTATACACAATAAGATCCTTTGAGCAAATAATATCGTACAAGAAGTGCAGAACCTTAAGACCTTTGTAACACAGGAGAGCTGGAAGGGATGTACTTTAAACAACCAGGATAATCTGCTTATGCGTAGCTTTCCTCCAAGGGTAATCATTTATACAGATTTGTCCTTTAGAAGTTATGTGCGCCTAACACAATTAGATATGGCACTAGTTTTAAAATTAACCTTTCAGATGGCACAAGGGGGTAATTGGAAATCTCAGTGGAGAGAATCTTGGAAGGTGAAACTCATCATGTCAGTTTCTCACCATTAATTTTTCTGGGCCCCAAACTGCATGATGAACTTAACGCTGCTCTTGAGAGGCAAGTCACCCTGAAATTTGGAAGAGTCAGGAAACACTGGCTCTGATCAAAGTAACTTGTGAGAAAGACTCTGAAAAGAGAATTACCTTGTTCCCTTGAGCAAAAGCCTTTAAAGTAATCCCAACAGCCCAACCTTTTCCAAATTGAATTTCTAAAATCAAAACAGGACATCTGGGGCTTCCCTGGTGGCGCAGTGGTTGAGAGTCCGCCTGCCGATGCGGGGGACGCGGGTTCGTGCCCCGGTCCGGGAGGATCCCGCGTGCCGCAGAGCGGCTGGGCCCATGAGCCGTAGCCGCTGGGCCTGCGCGTCCGGGGCCTGTGCTCCGCGGCGGGGGAGGACACAGCAGTAAGAGGCCCGTGTACCACACACAAAAAAAAGGCTTGGTAAAAAATAAAAAAAATTAAAAAAAAAACAAAACAAAACAGGACATCTGCATCAAAGTTTTCCAAAACTGATTTACCAGAAGAAATGGGCAATGGTTTCGAAAACTTTGGGGCAAAGTATGAAAATATTCTGTTAGCAAAAGCAAAGCTTATATATATAAGGATTATGAATGAGCAGTTTATCCAATCCAAGGTGGCGGATATAAAATGAAAAGAATAAAGAATTAAGACTGTCTCTGACCTTCGCAATGTACAGTGATCATCTCTAAGATCCGTTCCCCCAAGAAATAACTGAAGAGGGATCAACTGAGCAAGGTTATGCTTTTAACCAATAAAATGTCTTTTTTCTTCTTTCTTTTTTTAGTAACAGAATATAAAGTAAACCTTTCATCCTTTGTAACAGGCAGTCCCCCCAGTGCACACTAAAGGGGAGGTGACGTCCTTATGAAAATAGATAGTTTTCACGTAAGCACATCTCTCTGTATTACTGGTACAGCGGAAAGCAGAAAAACTGAGCACAGGATGGAGCCTGGTCTCATTTCACTCCTTCCCACCCAAAAGCGTACAGTCGTCCCTCGGTATCCACAGGGGAATGGCTCCAGAACCAAATCCGGTCCACAGGTGGTTGAAATCGCAGACATGGAACCCGTGGATACGGAGGGCCGACTGTATTGTTATTGAAGGTCAATCCTACAAGTCATGGGGCGCCAGGTTTTCTGGACGATGCCCACTAAGTGGGTGGTGCTGGGTTATATAAGCAAAGGTCTTTATAACCTACTGAACAATTATCTCAACTCACAGAATGGAACGTGAGCCGGTGATGTGAAACAGTACACCCTCTACTTGGGGTTTTTCTAGACCCCTCGGCCAGGGCTGTGTCATGACTTACTATGACTTTCATAGCTCTGGGTATTGTGCCTTCCTGGATCCCTTCCTCCATTAAAAAAAAAAAAAATATATATATATATATATATATATAAAATATATATATATTATATAATATATATAATATATATCATATATATTATATATATCATATATATATAAAATTCTATTTTACAATAGCATTCATATAAAGACAAAAACATTACCTATGAAAACCGTTTCTTCTACCTAAAACTCATTTTTTTCTTCTTCTTTTAGAGTTTTAAAAAATCCAAAGTACCCACAGGCACAAATACCAAGCTGTGGAGAGAGCAAAGAGGTAGGAAGCACTCTTGGCCATCTTTTATCCTTGAGCTCCCTTGTCTGACTTAAACTTATGTCGGCAAGAAGGGAACGTAATTTCTGTGTTTTGTCAAGAGTGAGGACAGAGCGCTGTTCCCCCAACATCTCTCTTTCCTAAGCCATCAGCGCCCAGGGGGAGGAAGGCAAGAATCAGGCAACATCTCTGTCAGCAATCTGAGCTCTGGGGGCACCCAGCCTGCTACAAGCATCAAACAAAATTCCACCTCATTTATCGAGCCACTGTTACTCTGCTGGATACTTCAAGGAAATCCTATACATCCAACAGCTGACCAAATCCCTGCTTCAGGAAAACTCTGAGAGAAGATAATCAGGTCAGTTCCCAAGGACAGCTGAGAGGCAGCTGTATGTATCTCAGCATGGGCTGAACTGTGGGTCACAGTTGAACAGGATCAGAATGGGGAACCGTGGACAACTTTTGGGTCCTGCCTCGAGTCATTCTTTGGAATGGAGCTTCAGAATTTTGTGGGAAGGAAGACACGGTCCTAGTCAATCAGAAATCCTGAAACCCAAACGCCTTCTGTGTTACCTGAACTTCTGTCTCCCTTCCAGGGATGGGGGGGGGAGGGGGGAGGGGAGGGGTGGGACGAAATCAGCAATTGCTACTGATGGAGCATGAATCTAACCATCATGTGAGACGCTTAGGTGTTTTTATTTGTTTATTTAATTTTTGGCCACTCCACGTGGGATCTCAGTTTCCCGACCGGGAATAGAACCCATGCCCCCTGCAGTGGGAACGCAGAGTCCTAACCACTGAACCACCAGGGAATTCCCTAGGTGTTTTTATTTTAAACCAAATTCAAGTGCTCCATTGGGGGTAGCTAAGCAGAAGCAACATATTTAAATAAACAGCGGTACAGAAATTGGCTTTGAGAGGAAGAGTGCGGAATAAATGGCAAACCTGGGAGGAATTGACAGGCTGCAAACCAAATACTAGGAGTTTGCGGAAAGTATTAAATGCTTTTTCCTGGATTGCAAACATCCTGCTCTCACCAAACTTACCGAGAGTCATTTTAATAAATCCTTCTTCCGATGAGAAATAAAATCTGAAACGAAGAAGTTTTCTCCCCCTCAAAATGGAACGCTTAGCAGTCATTAAATCTAAAATTCCACATTGATGCCAACTGTGGTATGAATCACAAAGGACATTTCTTTGAACTCAACCACCAGCATACACCTTTTCAAAGTGTCCTGATAATTCTGTTTCTATGGAATTTCACAGACACCAGCTGCTCCCTCTGGTGGCCAAGCACAGCTTTCATTTCCCCAGGATGCCACCAAAAGCAAATTTCCAACCACACTGAACTAATGGGAGAAAAAGAATCCTACCTCTTGAAACTTTTAGGATGAAAAACTGTGTTGATAAAAGGGGCAATGAGTCAACTGTCAAAGCAGATTTTTTCAAACTGTAGGTGTGACCTTCAAAATCTCTAAGTTAGTGTTGTTGTTCAGAAACCTGACAACCAATTTGCACCATTTCCTATGGACGTTTATTCAGAACACTTTTATCAAGCAAGAGGATATTAACCAATGATTTAAAAAGTATTAAGGTGATAATGAGATGATGCCAACAAAACATCCGAAACAGGAATTCTTTCTGTAAAGAACAGCTAATGAATCAAATTATTTGCCGGAGTTTCTTGCATTAGCACCACCCAGATGGCTAAGTGTGCGTTACCCAGAGACGAAAATGTTCATTTCCATCACTGTTTCCACTAGATTTTCTGAAGTGAATGAGAGTTGCCTGGCAGCTGATAATTCAGCTCTCCGATTGCTCAGTGCATTCTCTTCATTAAAGTTTCTATTCACAGTTTCTTCAAAGGACCAAAAAAAAAAAAAAAAATCCATGCTAAAAAGGAAACAGTGAAGTGAAATAAAAATGAACCATCTAGAAAGAAACTCCTTTTAGAAATAGAGGGGGTAAAAAAAGAGAGTAGGCTTTTTAAAGGTCTGGATTCTCTTTTCTGAACACACAAGGGAGGGCTTTCTGTAGTCAGATTTGCCGTGTCAATTCTGACTCGGCCTTAACTGCTCAAACTCTTCTTCCAGGATAAGTCTTTAGATAAGTAAGACTATGAAGTACCCTGGCTTTTCTCAAAAACTTAAAGTGCATCTGAAAAGCTATGAAAACATTAATTTTTTTTTTAATGGTCTAAAGCAGAGGTTGGCAAACTCTTTTGGTAAAATGCTAGATAGGAAGCAATTTCAGTTTTGCAGTCCATGTGGTCTCTGTCACAAGCACTCACCTCTGCCACTGTAGCATGATTAGCAGCTATGGGCAGTACCTAAATGAATGGCTGCACTGTGTTCCAATAAAACTTTATAAACACTGAAATTTGAATTCCATATGAAATATTCTTCTTCTTTTGAGTTTTTTCCCCCGTTTAAAAAATGCAAAAGCCATTCTTAGCTTGTGGTCATGAAAAACAGGTGGTTGGCCAGATTCTCACCCACAGGCTGCAGTTTGCCCACCCCTGCTCTAAACCTACACCTTCGATTGAAAAGAGTAGCCATCATGGGGTCCAGACTTCACAAGGAGCTAGACAGAACAAGGACTCTGCCATTTATATAAATCATGGGGAATCTAAAAGTTCCAAATGACCTACATAACTTTCTCTCCTCACCGCCCCCCCTTCCCTCTCTCTGTCCCTCAAACACCTCTCCTGAAATGAGAGGTCCGGTTGGTGCCCTGCTCCCAGGCAGGGAGCCATACCTGCTCTTTGATTTCTTGGAGCTTCCGGCTCTGCTCTCTGATATCGTGGAGAAGCTGCAGTGCTTTGTCGTCCTCCTGGGACACCTCCATCCGTGCTTGCTCCAAACTTCGCTTTAAGCTCTGCGGAAAGCAAAATTTTAATAGGGTTGTCCTGTGGATCCTGCCCTGTTTGAAAAGATTCATTAAGGGAGCTGCAGGCTGCTTCGCAGACACCAAGATGGTTTCAGGTGACGGGCCAAAGTCGACAACTTCCGGTGAGTCGCTGATTCCAGGTTTCATCCTGTAAAACCCCTTGGTTCAAGAAACATCATCTCAAACCTTATGACCTTATGGATCCAGCCTGAAACTGCATCCGCCTGTTTCCTACCTGCCCTAGCAGATACTTACTTGTACGTTCAGGACTAAAAACTAATAAGATCCCTTAGCCATGAAACCATCATTGGGGTGGCTACAAAGTCGTTTCTGGAATAGCAGTTATTCGAGGACTGTCAAGTATATATCCCTCTTTCAAAGTAGCAATGACTTCATTCTCTGCCCAGGTGCCATTTAAGACTCCAAGCAAACTATTTCCACCTCCTGGCTTACGTTTCCTGGACACCTTTCATCCAAAAGGTTCCCTCAATGCTTCAGTGACACTGAAATATAGATCTGAAATACAAAGCTGAATAACTTTACCCACCACTGAAAGGAGGCCAGATCTGAAATGGAAACATAGCAGTTATTCTTAATCAGCCACGCTCTATAGATTTCCTCTCCCTTGTGAAAAAAAAAAAAAACACTTGAAAAATGTGTGATTCAACTTGTTAAGACTGTACATTAAAAAACACCTGAATGAAAAGTTTTAACGAGACAATGGAGAAGACAGTCCACTCTTGTGAAGGAAAGAAAAAAAAAAGTCGCATGATAAAAGATGACAGAGGGTCTGGGTTTTAAAGGCTGAGTTTTGCTTGTTGCTGCGCTGGTTCTAGGCAATGGAATATTGATTTGGGACAGATTCAAAATACATTTTCTTGCACTTATTTGGGAGCTTGGTTCCTGAGGCTGACTGTGCTGGACACGAGGTGGAGCAGAGAGGTTGGGATGGGAGATGCTGAGACCCTCTGCAACGCCGTCTATGCCCGTCTCCAGGCTCCTACCTGGACTTTCTGAGCCTGATCTCAGGCCTCTGGGCCCTCACGCCCGGCTCCCGCTACTCTGCACATCACAGGTCTTGCTCGTGCGTCCTCCCTCTCTCTCCTCTCTGCCCCTGGCTGTGATGTGCCTCATGATGCTGTCACGAAACAGGATGAGACACACACGACGGGAAGTGCCCGCTCCGAGGGAAGGGGGCTTTGGGGGGAAGGCTCACACTGCACTCTGTGATGTAGGTAGCAAGGTCCTGCTCCAGGAGGGATCTCTGAGTCTCAGAGGCCTTCAGCTCCACCTCCTTCTGACTAAGCACAGCCTCCACCTCTGATACTCTCCGATGTAACCGGGTCATTTCCTGCTCCATCTGAAATAAACACAGCGACACGTTAAAAAGGCCCGGGGGGGCGGGGGGGGGGTGTTCATCAGGAGCAATCGCATCTCAAGCCGCCTCTGAGACCACCTGGTGGTCCCAGCTGGCGCTAACTCGCCAAAAGGCTGGGATGGAAATACCATGGTTTCTTCGCCTGGGAGCGCACAGGTCTTCGTAAGGGCAGTCACCAATGCTAAGTCACTCCTCTCATGCAAGGCTGGGTTCACACTCGATCACTTCTCTAACCCAGTGAGCGAGGAAGCCACAATCACCATTTTTTTCACCTGTTTGCTTTTTTTGGGTTTGGTTTGGTTTTTTTGCAGACGTCAGTTTAATTTTATCCCAAATCCATCTTGATCCCCCCCATCTCCTTGCAAAGATCTAGAGGACAAATCCAGGACAGGGCAAGGAGATATGGATTCGTCTGCACTCTTAGGAGTCCCAGGCAAGAAGTGACTCTTATGAGCTTCCAGAGAGCTGCCCCTGGGCAGAAACAGTGAGCGTTAAGAGACGTTGAGCATAATCAACACAGTGGCCGCAGTTACATAAGCAGGAGTTTTTAAAGACTAGGAAGAGAGACTTCGCATCACTCAAAGCAGATGGGATGCATCTCGGCCACAGGTGAGGACCCACACCACCTGCCAGAAGACGCAGACATCTAGCTGGGTCATGCTGAGGAACTGGCCGCTTTATATCCAGGGCCTCCTCTGGTTAAGATTTAAAGGATTTACGGCAGCGTCAAGGCCCGAATTCATCTCCCTCTGAGCTGCCGGAGGCGCGACTTCAGCGCGGGAAGGATCAGGTGGCTCGGCGCCAGCGGCGGCCCCGGGCGGATCCCTTGGCATATATTGACGGGAGGCTCCTGCAGCAAGGAGGGAGGCCGGCTGCGGAAATAAATACCTTGTGACACTTGTCCTGGGAGTCCTGCAGCTCTTTGCTTTTGATGAGAAGTTTCTTTTCCATGGAGCTAGTCTTGGCAGGGGAGTCCAGACTTGACACAACAGACCTGGATGGAAGAAAACCAACGTCAAGGAGGCGGGTGGGTGGGCCTGAAAAGCTGCATTCAGAAACTGCGGCAGAGTTTGGGATTAGCAGATGCAAACTATTCCGTACAGAATGGATAAACAACAAGGTCCTGCTGTATAGAGCAGGGGAATATATTCAATACCCTGTGATAAACCATAATGGAAAAGAATATGAAAAGGCATGTATATGTATGGGTAACTGAGTCACTGTGCCATACAGCAGAAATTAACACAACATTGTAAATCAACTGTACTCCATAAAATAAATTAAAAAAAGAAACAAGAAACACTGCGGCAGAGGCCACAAGACCTGCCAGCATCCTTGGCCATCAACACAGCTGGCTCAAGCAGCTTCTAATAACACCAAGGCCATGAGGCAGAGAGGTGGACAGGACCAAGAACTCTGGAAGCAGGAGAGCCTGAGTGTAAATTTAGTCACCGTTGACCTGAGGCAATGATTCAGCCTCCCTGAGCCTCTGTTTCCATTTCTAGGAGGTAGAACGATAATAAAAGGACCTACCACAACAGGAGAGCGTGGGCATTAAGTACACGGCATTTGTGCTGATACGGCTTTATTCACTTACTCACTAAACGGATGTGTACCGTGCACCTACACTGCTCCAGGCACTGGAAGAGCAGTGGACAAGACAGACACGGTCCCTGCCCTCCTGGAGCTGACATTCTCAGAGGGCACACAGAATGCATCAGGCAGACACACAAACTAAAAGGTTACAGATGTTGCCAAAGAAGGAAATGGGGTGATGTGCTATGGCAGAGGAAATGGATCAGGGGCCTGCTTCTCTGTGCGGTGACATCTGAGCTGACACCTGAAGGATGAGAAGGCGCTGACCCTCCAAAGCTCTGAAAGGAAACAAGCTCCAGGGAGGGGGTGGATAACGCCAAGGTCTTGACGCAGGACTGAGCTAACACATCAAGTGCCCAATGGTATCAGTTAACTATACTGACCAAATTGTTGTTTATTCCATCCCCAAGCTAGCCAGTTTGGTTCTGTTTCATTTTACAGAAACAGCTAACACTAATTATGTTGGCTAAATAATGTCCCTCCACCAAGATGTCCACATCCTAATCTCTGGAACCTGTGGATCTGTCACCCCATGTGGCAAAGGGGACTTCGCAGATGTGATTACGTTAGGATTTTGAGATGGAGAGGCTATCCTGGATTACATGCGGTGGGGGTCCAACATAACCACAAGGGTCCTCTTAAGATGGAAGCAGAGGGAGAGAGAGAGGTGACGACAGAAGTAGGGTCACAGTCAGAGGGAGGCTGGAAGATGCTACACTGTTGGCTGTGGAAACGGGGGAAGGGGCCACAAGCCAAGGAAACTGGGCAGCCTCTAGAAGCTGAAAAAGGCAAGGAAACTGATTCTTTCCTAGAGGCTCCAGAGGGTGCAGCCTTGTACACCTTACTTCCAGCCCAGTAAAATTCACCTTGGACTTCTGACCTCCAGAAATATAAAGTAATAAACCTGTGTTGTTGTAAGCCACTAAATTTGTGGTCACTTGTTACAGCAGCCAGAGGAAACTCATACACTTACTGACCACCGATTCTGTATGCACGGTTCTGTCCTAAAGCGAGGCATGTTTTAACTCTTTAGTCCCCACAACGACTCTATGAGACATTATTCTCATTTTATAGATGAGCAAACTGAGGCCCAGAGAGCTTAAGTAACCTGCCAGTTAATAAATGGCTTCTGTTGGTCCCAATAGGGAACTGGGGTACAGAGACTGACGATGCACCTGATATAACACTCAGGATAGTATCACAAAAATAATGTAGCGTGACCTCCTAAGAATGGGCTAGAAGGATGCTCTCTCCACAAGGACGTACTTACCCACACACATACACATAACTCACACACCCTGCCTCATTCCTAAAAGCAGTTAATTATGGGTGGAGGGACTTTCCTGGTGGTCCAGTGGGTAAGACTCCATGCTCCCAATGCAGGGGGCCCAGGTTTGATCCCTGGTCGGGGAACTAGATCCCGCACACATGCTACAACTAAGAACTCCGCGTGCCGCAACTAAAGATCCCGCATGCCGCAACAAAGATCCTGTGTGCCACAACTAAGACCCAGCGCAGCCAAAATAAATAAATAAATAGTTTCGTTTGTTTTAATCTGTTTAAAAAAAAATTATGGGTGGAGATAACAGTTCTCATACAGGGCAGCTTCCCTCAGTGGTTGGCACCCTGGGCATGAACACTGGGACTGGTGAAGGGCAGAGCTACAGAAATAGCTGACAAAGGTTCTTCTGCACGGAGGGGCATGTGGCAGAGCCCACTGCTGCCCCATTGTCCGATTTTTGTTGCCTTAGTAACGGGGTTGCAGGAGCTGGTTGTCAGAGAGCACTTGCGTCCTACCAGCAGGTGAAAGTTCTGCTTTCCACTGCCCCAGACTACCTCCCTGCCTAAAAGAGGTCAGTTCCCTGCAGCAGCTGAGGTCTCTCTCCTCACAGCTCCCAGCCCAGTGACAGGGGGTGGCGTGATGGTGCTGGCTTGCTGTACCCCAGTGACAGCTCCCAACACACATACTGTAGGGCAGCCAAGTGAGTCAACACCCAGAGTCATGCAGCTCTGTTCAAAATCTGACCTTGCCACTCACTCTGTGAGCGTCGATTTCCTCATCTGTAAAATGGGGATAATTCTCAACCTACTTCCAAGAGTGCTTATGAGGATTAAGTGAGATAACCCACGGGAAGTCCTTATCACAGTGCCTGGCACATCATGAGGGTTCAATAAATGTCAACCGTCACTACTATCACTGTGGTTTCTATCATCATTACCTTTGCAACGGTGTGAGCAGCACATGCCTCGCAGGCCTAAAACCCTTGCTTGAAACAGTGAAACTTGGGACTTCCCTGGTGATCCAGTGGTTAAGAACCCGCCTTCCAATGCAGGGGACACAGATTCGATCCCTGGTCGGGGAACTAAGATCCCACATGCCACGGGGCGACTAAGCCTACGTGCCACAACTAAGACCCGACACAGCCAAGTAAATAAATAAATACTAAAAAGAAGAGAGAAAGAAAGAAATAGTGAAACTCAGGGGGCTGAATTTGCTCCATGCTATTATTCACATTAGAACAAATGTTGATTATTCACAGAAATGGGCACCGGGGACTGAAATCCAGAAATAAATCTTTTTTTAAAATCTCACTTTGGGCTAAAAATTTTAACCAAGTTCTGCTCCCCTCACTGGCCTATTTTCTACCTAAATCTAGTCAAAACACATACAAACACATTTTTTTTTTTAACGTGAGATGAAATGGGTTGCTTGGCACGGCCTTGAGTTGCCTTCGCTATTTCCTTTATTCCTGATGTTATTCTGGTGGGTGGGCTAGAGAAGACCCGACCACCCAAGGAGGGAGGGATGATCCACAGACCGGGTCCCGGTCCTTCAGTCATCAGAAGTCACCCACACTGACACAAGTCAGGGATGACAAGAGGGGCCATGGCTCTCTGGGCCTGAGCACAAAACCAGCACCCCTGGAGAAGAACGATTACATGGGTGCATGATGATGGGACAGGAGGTGGCTCTGAAAACTTGATGACACGTGGAGGGCAGGCTCCAGAGGGGTGTAAAGTGTGCTCCTGTGGGTACAAAGCCCACTGCTTATTCACCCAAAAAGAGCCTTTCTAGGTCACCTGTTAACGGGGCCCAGAATCAGGGAGATGCGCAGCCCCCATCCGCTGACACGCACAGGAGACGATGCACCAGCCCCTCCCCGTCACCAGAGTCCAACTCCCTCATTCTGCTATTTTGATGCTTGACAAATGTTCACTGTTTAGAAGTTCTAAGTATGGCAATTAAGTCTCTTCAGAATAAAGGTGCTAAAGAAATCTTTTTTTTTTTTTTAGAATAAATAAAAATTACATCTAAAAAAAAAAAAAGCTGGGGGCTTCTCTGGTGGCGCAGTGGTTAAGAATCCACCTGCCAAGGCAGGGGTCACGGGTTCGATCCCTGGTCTGGGAAGATCCCACATGCCGCAGAGCAACTAAGCCCGTGCACCACAACTACTGAGCCTGCGCTCTAGAGCCCACGAGCCACAACTACTGAAGCCCGCGTGCCTAGAGCCCATGCTCTGCAACAAGAGAAGCCACTGCAATGAGAAGCCTGCATACCGCAACAAAGAGTAGCCCCCGCTCGCCGCAACTAGAGAAAGCCCACGCAGCAACAAAGACCCAACGCAGCCATAAATAAATAAATAAATAAATTTATTTTTAAAAACTATGGTAAGTTTGCTGTGACTAAACCCAGGTTGTAGCAACAATCCCGTAAACAGTAATGGGATTGGAGGATGAGGCTGGGGGATGAGGACAGAAGGGGGAAAGGTCACTGCAGCTTTCTAGGATGACTCTGGTCTTCAGATCGGCTACACATTAGAATCACTTGAAGAGCTTTTTAAAAATTACCGATGTCAGCCAGTGAAAACACTCGTGTGACAGTATAATGGTGGATACACGTTATCATACCATTGTCCTTACTCACAGAATGTACACCACCAAGAGTGAACGCTAAATAGGGAGGTTCAGTGATTGTAACAAAGGCACCCCTCTGGGGGGGATGTTGATAACGCGGGAGGCTGTGCATGAGTGGGGGGCAGGAGGCATATGGTAAATCTCTGTACCTCTTGCTAGTATTGCTGTGAGCCTAAAACTGTTCTAAAAAAAACTAAAGTTAAAAAAAAGAAACTGATATCCAGGGCCCAACCAGACCAATTAAATCAGAGACAGAAAGGGTGGGAGTGGGGCCTGGGTAACACCATTTTTATTACGCTCCCAGGTGATTCTAACGTACAAACAGGCTTGAGAACCATGGTGCTAATGAGAACAAAGTACGGTGATTTAAGGTCCAGGCATTTAAAACTCACAGTATGACCGCCCCCAGCATTTGCTTCCAGGTGGCGCTTTGGTCAGGCCATTTAACTGGTGCCTTTTGGTCACTCTTTCAGCGGAAACACAATTTTGAAGTTAATCATGGTAAGCTACGAATTTCAAGAAAATGTACAGATTTCAGACACTGATTAAAGACTATTCCTACCCCCTCCATTTTAATAAGTCAACTAAAATATACCATTTCCATGAATTTCTATAAAAGAAATATACTAGAGACAGGTATGGCTCAACTTGACGTATTTGTATTCTATTTATTTTTCATGTAGACACTTAGGCCAATTCAATCACGAGTGTCAATGATAAGTAAGCTCTCAATATGTACTTCTTGAATGAACAGATTCCCCCCCAGTAGATATTATGAAATATTATCACAACTTACTTACTTTTTCTAGGATTTTCATTATCCGTCCTTCTGACTTTGAAAGCAAGAGCAAATTATTGCTGACATCTGTACTATTCTAGAATTGACTGCGATGTAAATCATAGCTTGAGAGGCCTGATCCAAAGCTGGCCTCAGAGCCACCGGACTATTACCAAATTCAACACTGTCCTCTTCAAGTAGCAACTCTGCTGGTCTAAAATCATCCTGAAAAGTACCATTTCATCAAGCGTGGTAATATTTAAAGAGCCGGTGCTATTGTTTCTTTAAGAGAAGGAAAGTACAAAAAATCCTGTAATTGGTTGTAACTCTAAAGCTATCGGAGATGGGCATGGAATTGCTGTAAAGAAACTATTTCTGTTGACCCTGAAATGGGACAGAGTCTACCTACTAACTTAAGAAAGAGTTGCCAGGGCTTCCCTGATGGCACAGTGGTTGAGAATCTGCCTGCCAATGCAGGGGACACGGGTTTGAGCCCTGGTCCGGGAAGATCCTACATGCCGCGGAGCAACTAAACCCGTGCGCCACAACTACTGAGCCTGCACTCTAGAGCCTGCGAGCCACAACTACTGAGCCCACATGCCACAACTACTGAAGCCTGCGCACCTAGAGCCCGTGCTCTGCAACAAGAGAAGCCACCGCAATGAGAAGCCTGTGCACCACAACGAAGAGTAGCCCCCGCTCGCTACAACTGGAGAAAGCCCACGCACAGCAACAAAGACCCAACGCAGCCAAAAACAAATAAATTTAAAAAGAAAGAATTGCCAGAATTCTCCTTTGTTCTCAAAATTCTCAAACTTCAACAGATACGGGCATACCTTGTTTTACTGTGTTTTGCTTTATTAAACTTAACAGATATTGGGATTTTTACAAATGGAAGTTTGTGCAACCCTATGTCAAGCAAGTCTATTGGCGCCATTTTTCCAACAGCATTTGCTCACTTCCTGTCTGTGTCACATTTTGGTAACTCTCACAATACTTCAAACTTTTTCATTATTATTATACAGTAATTCCCCTACATACGAACAAGTTCCATTCTGAGAGCACGTTCAGAAGTCCAATTTGTTCGTAAGTCCAGCAAAGTTAGCCTAGCTACCCAACTAACACAATCGGCTGTATAGTACTGTACTGTAACAGGTTTATACTTTTCACACAAATAATACATAAAAAACAAACACAAAAAATAAAGAAAAGATTTTTAATCTTACAGCACAGTGCCTTGAAAAGTACAGTAGTACCAGCTACATCACTGCTGCTTTTACACTTGCTTCTGGACATCGGGGGCTTGAAATAAAGACACTGTACTACTGTACTCTATACAGTCCTGTAAAGTACACAAAAGCACAACCACTAGTAGAGGATGCACGCATGTGACAATGTACGCCAGACACGTGAACTAACTTATGTCATTGGACATTCGAACATACGTTCGCATCTTTGAAAGTTCGCGACTTGAAGGTTCGTAGGTAGGGGACTTACTGCACTTGCTATGGTGATCTGTGATGTTTGATGTTAGTACTGTAATTGTTTTGAGGCACCACAAACCACACCCACATAAGACAGTGAACTTAATAAATGTTGTGGGTGTTCTGACTGCCTCCCCTTCCGGCCATTCCCCATCTCTCTCCCTCTCCTCGGGCCTCCCTATTCCCTGAGTCACGATACTGAAATCAGGCCAATTAATAACCCTACAATAGCCTCTAAGTGGTCAAGGGAAAGGAACTGTCACAGGTCACTCACTTTAAATCAAAAGCTAGAAATGATTAAGCTCAGTGAGGAAGGAATGTCAAAAGCCGAGACAGGCTGAAAGCTGGGCTTTTTCGGCCAGTTAGCCAAGTTGTGAATGCAAAGGAAAAGTTCTTGAAGGAAATTAAAAGTGCTCCTCCAGTGAACGCATGAATGATAAGAAAGCAAAACAGCCTTACTGCTGACGTGAGGGAAGCTTTCATGGTCTGGATAGATGATTGCGCCAGTCACAGCATTCCCTTAAGCCCAAGCCTACACCAGGGCAAGACAGTGATTCCCCTGATGGATCTGGGCAAAGTGAATTGAAAATCCTCTGGAAAGGATTCACCATTCTAGATGCCATTAAGGACATTTGTGATTCATGGGAAGATGTCAAAATATCAACATGAACAGGAGTTTGGAAGAAGTTGATTCCAACCCTCATGGATGACATTGAGGGGTTCAAGGCTTCAGTGGAGGAAGGAACTGCAGATGTGATGGAAATAGCAAGAGGACTAGATTTAGAAGTGGAGCCTGAAGAGGTAACTGAATTGCTGGAATCTCATGACAGAGCTTTAATAGATTAGGAGTTGATTCTTATGGATGAGCAAAGAAAGTGATTTCTTGAGGTGGAATCTACTCCTGGTGAAGATGCTGTGAAGACCACTGAAATGACACCACAGGATTGAGAATATTACATAAACTTAGCTGATAAAGCAGCAGCAGGGTTTCAGAGGATTAACTCCAGTTTTGCAAGATGTTCTATTATGGGTAAAATGCTATCAAATAACATTGCACACTACAGAGAAATCATTTGTGAAAGGAAGAGTCAATCAGTGTAGCAGGCTTCATTGTTGTCTTATTTTAAGAAATTGCCACAGCCATCCCAGCCCTCAGCAAACATGACCCTTATCAGGCAACAGCCATCAGCATGGAGGCGAGACCCTGCACCAGCAAGAAGAGTACGACTCACTGAAGTTTCAGGTGATGGTTTGCATTTTATAGCAATCAAGTATTTTTTAATTAAGGAATGTACATTGTTTAGACATAATGCTATTGCACACTTAATAGACTATGGTATACCATAAACATAACTTTTATATGCACTGGGAAATCAGAAAAAATTGTGTGACTTGCTTTATTGCAATATTTACCCTACTGCAGTGAATACTGTGATACTCCAAGGTACACCTGTATTTTTTGACCACCTTCTATGAGTGAGTGTAAGATAGATAAATAGAAAGAAAAGAAAAAAATATATATATATACATCCCTTATACATCAGGGAGAATATAAAAGCCCTGTGATCCCATGAGAGGTACGTGTGGACCAGTGGTTCTCAACTGGGGCAATTTTGCCTCCCATGACAGGTGGCAATGTCCGGAGACTTTGCTGATTTTCACGACTGGGGGTGGGAGTGCTATTAACATCTAGTGGGTAGAGGCTAGAGATGCTGCTCAACAATTCTACAACCCACAGGACAACCCCCCACAAAAAGAATTATCCAGCCCAACACGTCAATGGCATCAAGTTGCAAAACTCTGCTGTGGAGGCTATGAAGTTAAGGAAGCCACAATTCCTGTCCTCAAAGAAGTAGCAATGTAGGAGAGAGAATTAATGCCACCATCTTTATTATCAAGAACAGCGCCCATTTATTGAGCACAACGTCAGGCACTGTGCTTGGTACTTTAGGGGTAACCTCACTGAATCCTCCAACAATCCTCTAAGGAGGGCATTATTATCCTATGGCACTGAGGCTAAGGAGCAGCTTACCCTATGGCCTCTACATTCTCCTATCAACCACATTAGGATGACTAGGGTACAGGTGATGGGCAGGAGAGCTGGGTTTTGGTTCAAAGTTGGGCTCTGCAACCCATCAAGTCATGGGAATCCCAACCCTGCTACTTTTTGGCTGGACGGCCTCGGACAAACCCAAGAAAAGAAACCCAAGAAAACTGCCCCAGAGACTCGGAGGAGCGAAGTCAAAGAGGATGGGGAAATGGATCGTGCAAGGGAAGGTAGCTTCTACCCGTGACTAGCTGCGTGCAATGCTGGGAGGGCCGACTCCAAGGCCGGGACAGCCTGGGTACCCAAGAACATCCATATGCCAGGTCAGTCCACAGCCACCCCCCAGAAACGGCTCAACTCACGCACGAGAGCAACTCTTCCTCCATCACTTAGTGGCTCGGGGGGTAATTAAATAGGACAGTACAGATTTTACAGGTCCAGGCTGGTTCATGCTCTGGGCTCGATGAGATGCAGTACAATGAGGATGCTAACAAAAGAATATGCAGCCTGCCCACACATTGCTTGCCTACTCCTCCTGGCTGCATCTCTGATACACAGCCCGTTGTCCCCATGGAGAGAAAAGGCACTTCTGAGCAGCGGGTGCATGCAGCCACCCACCCACACACAGCAGTGCTGTCTCTTCAAGCACAAAGCCAAGTTTGGGTTTTCCTTTTTTTTCCAGCTTCTATTTTCTAGAAAAATTTACTCCGAAATCAACATCTCTTCCTGATATACACATGTGCTTTATAATTATAGAGGTCCAAAGAGTATTAATAGAGGTAATGGTATATGACACAGAGGGAATGTGGGGCTTGGTCGTTACTGCTGCAGCAGAAAGAACGTTTTCTTAAAATGTGTTCGATGTGACCTAAAAATTGCTTTTACATGTAACCTCAACGTTTAAGGAAAAATGACAAGATGCAGTTTTTTCAATGTCTATAAATAACTCCCATAACTCAAAAACAATTTCCTTAATAAAGCTATCAACAGAATACGTCATATCAAAAGAGAATACAATCTGTATTTCCAACCTAAAAGAAGGTATATGTGCTGAGTTCTCTCTATCACTACGGTAATAACTAAGATCATGCTTAAGCATCAAGCCATCCATTTATTTCCTTAGGAAGAGAATCCCAAGCCTGCAAGACATGCCTCCACATCACAGATCACATCGATCACAAATCACAGATATTCTTGAGATAACCAAGAATGGATACTGGAGGCTAAAATGAGGGAATCGAAATTAGCTCAGTTGAGAGCTCTACCTTAATTGTGGCCAACGGCACTAAAAATACATGCAAGCGCAAGATGTAATATGGTGCAAAAAATAAAACACTCATCAGCATTCTGTTCCAAAAATATATTGGCTTTTAAGATTGAGCATTCTGAAATTTATGAACTAACTTTATAAGCCCGTTTAAAAATACACACTGGTGTCCATCATGAACACTTGGAGATACAGTAGTCCCCGCTGATCCACAGTTTCACTTTTCATGGTTTCATATACTCATGGTCAACTGTGGCCCAAAAATATTACATGGAAAATTCTAGAAATAAACAATTTATAAGCTTTCAATTGAGCACCGATCTGAGCAGCATGATGAAATCTTGCGCTGCCCTGCTCTGTCCCACCTGGGACGTTATTCATCCCTTTATATAGCCTATCCATGCTGTATACGCTACCGGCGAGCCTAGATACAGTTATCGGATTGACTGTCGAAACATCGCAGTGCCTGTGTTCAAGTAAACCTTATTATACTTAATAATGGCCCCGAGGCCCAAGAGTAGTGATGTGGCAATTCTGATACCCTCTTACTGTGTCTAATTTATAAATTAAACTTAATCATAGGTATGTATAGGGAAAAAAGTATATAGAGAGGGTTCGGCACTACACGTTGTTTCAAGCATCCATTGGGGGTCTTGGGACGTGTTCCCAGAAGGTAAGGGGGGACTACTACCCCAAATATACCGCTCTTCTAAAAAGCTTCTGAATCTAGCTAGCTTTGGGGCACCTCCTTGCCAACCCACACACACACCACACACAGAGCAGTGGTCTCCAACTGAATTAGAACATATGCTTTGGAATGACTCAAGAATCATGTATTAAAACTCACGCTATTAATAAAAGTATAGTTACGTGATTTCTAATACAGTCCCCACCTCTAAGCCAGTGCCTAGCTTCGCAGGTAAATTTCACTGGTATACCACCACCTCTTGCCTGGATGGCTGCAGTAACTTAACCCATCTCCCTGAAGCCGACTCTTGTCATCCTGCTGTCCACCACACCGTGATCAGAGGGCCTCTCTGTACCATGAGAACCAGACCCTCCACGTCCCTACTCAAAATCCTGCAAAGGCTTCCTGCTCATTGCAAATAGAGCAAAATCCAAAACTAAAGGCCCTGCCTACCTCTTCTCGGACCACTTCCCCCGTGCATCCGGAAGCTCTGGCTACTCCAACGTGCTTTCTGGACACCCACTGGACACCCATGGGCTAGTGCCGGCCTCAGGGACTAAAGTGCTGGTTCCCAGCCATTGCCCACCCAGGTTCAGATTTCTTCAGAGCACTTCCCACCATCTGAAAAATGTCTTACCCATGAACTTACTTATCTTCTGTCTCCCTGCACAGAATGTTAGCTTCCCAAGGGCAGGGACCTTATCTATCTTGCTCACTCATGCCACAAGGCTTAGAACTACATGTTTTACAATGAACGAATGAATGAATGTGCCAAGCACTTCTGTGCCCCAGGCAGTCTCAGTTTAAAGGTCACAGTGGGACAAAGAGATCCAAAATAAGAAGTGAGCTGAATCAATGCTGACTTGAGAAAGCGCTCTGGCCCTCACACGGGAAATGCTCAGTATTGGTTCTGGATGGCACTGTCACGATGACACACATGCTGTCCCACCCAGGGGACGCTCAAGCACTGGAGGGTGGGTAGGAGTGCGTGACCTCCAGGCTGGCCACAGCGCATGTCCACCTCCCCCAGCACCGAGTTCCAGACCCCGCTGGAACTAGGTCCTATCAGGAGCCTGCAGTGTGTTTTACAGAAGGTATAGCCAACCAACACATCACAGACTCCATTTTGAGTAAAAAATTGGATAGAGACATTAGGAAATCTGTCAGGCACCCCCATGGAGCCTGATTCTCTCAATGGGCAGAAACCAGCAAGATGTCTTTATAAAGAGGAGCGGGGAAGAAAAGAGACTCAAAAGCACCCCTGGGCCCATCTTCACCCCTAAATAACAACAACAAATATGAAATGAACACTCACTCTGCTCCCGGCACTAACACTACATGCTCTGCGTGACCCCACGATAAACCCAGCAGGTTGGCATGAATAACCCCCACTTTATACGTAAGGGAAGTGATGCTGAGAGGTCAAGTGCCTTGTTCGCACAGCTAGTGAGGCAGGGAGCCTTGACTTGAACCTACATCTGCCTGGTCCCAAAGCCTAGACTTGCAACATTCCGTCCCCCAAAACAAAGAATGCTTGTATCAGCTCTAAAGTTAAAAGCTGGAAAAGTTGGCCATCGACTGCCACACGCATGGTGAGTGAACTTAAGAAGTAACCCAAGCGGGCTTCCCTGGTGACGCAGTGGTTAAGAATCTGCCTGCCAATTCAGGGGACACGAGTTTGAGCCCTGGTCCAGGAAGATCCCACATGCCGTGGAGCAACTAAGCCCGTGCGCCACAACTACTGGGCCTGCAATCTAGAACCCGCGAGCCACAACTACTGAGCCCACGTGCCACAACTACTGAAGCCTGCATTCCTAGAGCCCGTGCTCCACAACAAGAGAAGCCACCGCCTGCGCACTGCAACGAAGAGTAGCCCCCACTAGCCGCAACTTGAGAAAGCCTGCGTGCAGCAACGAAGACCCAACGCAGCCAATAAATAAATAAATGTTCCTTAAAAAAAAAAAACAAAAGAAGTAACCCAAGCTTCTTGATCGGTTTCCTTATCTGTAAAACAACGGGTTACCACTGGGATTAAGTAAGAATGTTCATCAAGCCCTTAGAATAGTGTCTGGTACAGTGAGTTCTCAGTAAAGTCATCTCTTTCGCCTTTATTATTAGGCTAGTCCGTCGATCCTGCACAGTCTAGCAGAGTCAGGATTGTTAGAGACAGGGCAGTGTAGTGGTCCAGGCTATGGGTCTAAGTCTCAGATCTGTTACTACCTGCAAAGCCTCAGGCAAGTAACCTAACCTTGCTGAGCCTCAGAGTCCTCCTCTGTAAAATGAGGATAATACCAGCTACCTCATACAGTTATGGTGAGATTGTGACGACTTAATGAGACAACGCACGTGAAGGAGCATTCGGCACAGTGCTGGACGCACAGGAAGTACTCAAGAGACGACAGCGTCCATGAGCAGCTGTATAAACTGTGCAGAAGAATTGGAATAATCCCTGGCCACTTCTAGTTCAATCTGACAAATGTTCACTGAAGGCCTGCCAGAGGCAAGGCCCCGCTGCATGCAAAGGGTGGAAGACACCATCCCCAACCTCGATGAGCGCTGAGCAGCTGGGCCAGACACAGGGCACAAGGAGGAGGGGTGAGTGAGAAGGCAGGCTGGGGTCTTGGCACATCAGGGTTGAACACCCAGCTCAGGAGTGGTCATTAATTCTGTGCACATCGTGATGCTACTGAAGGGCTGAGCAGGAAAATGACATCATCCAACATGTGCTTTGGGAGAATTCCACCCTCTGTAGAGAATGGATTAGACCGGGGAAAACGGGAGGCAGATGAAATCAGTCAGGAGGCTACTGCAGTAGTCCAAAACTCAATGAGGGGTGGCGGTGAGGACAGAAAACCAGGCATACACGCAAGAGGCACAACTTCGAAAACTCGGCAACTGATGAGATGGTGGGGGAGATGAAAAATAGTTTCTTGCCTAGAAAGGTAGAGAAAGTGGTAGTTTCTTAAATGAAATGAGGAAAACTAAACTGGCACCGAGTGGCTTACTGAGTGAGCAAGTGAGTCTGTGCTGGGAACAGGGATGGAGAGACGCTAGTAGGACATTCTGGTGATGATGAGCAGGGCACAATGGGAGGAAGGCCATGGGGGGGAGGAAGGCCATGGGGGGGAGGAAGGCCATGGGGGGGAGGAAGGCCATGGGGGGGAGGAAGGCCATGGGGGGGAGGAAGGCCATGGGGGGGAGGAAGGCCATGGGGGGGAGGAAGGCCATGGGGGGGAGGAAGGCCATGGGGGGGAGGAAGGCCATGGGGGGGAGGAAGGCCATGGGGGGGAGGAAGGCCATGGGGGGAGGAAGGCCATGGGGGGGAGGAAGGCCATGGGGGGGAGGAAGGCCATGGGGGGAGGAAGGCCATGGGGGGAGGAAGGCCATGGGGGGGAGGAAGGCCATGGGGGGAGGAAGGCCATGGGGGGGAGGAAGGCCATGGGGGGAGGAAGGCCATGGGGGGAGGAAGGCCATGGGGGGAGGAAGGCCATGGGGGGAGGAAGGCCATGGGGGGGAGGAAGGCCATGGGGGGAGGAAGGCCATGGGGGGAGGAAGGCCATGGGGGGGAGGAAGGCCATGGGGGGGAGGAAGGCCATGGGGGGAGGAAGGCCATGGGGGGGAGGAAGGCCATGGGGGGAGGAAGGCCATGGGGGGAGGAAGGCCATGGGGGGAGGAAGGCCATGGGGGGAGGAAGGCCATGGGGGGAGGAAGGCCATGGGGGGAGGAAGGCCATGGGGGGAGGAAGGCCATGGGGGGAGGAAGGCCATGGGGAAGTGAGAGTTACAGTCAATGGACTCAATGAGATCACCCCGAACAGGCTAAAAAAACAACTAAGGTGGAGCTTTAGGGGATGGTGCAACATCTCAAGGGCGGCCTGAAACAGACACGGAACAGGGAGAACAGCAGTCAGAGAGGAAGGAGGGAAAACCAAGTTTCCATAACGTGGAAGAGAAGAAAGGAGAAAGTTTCAAGACACACGTGGCAACTAATGGTATCATGTGGTGGGGTGGCAACCACTAAACACAGTGGCTGGGTGGAATCCGTGGCTTCTGAGACAGTGATTTTCATAGAGTTGGAGAGGTTGGAAAAGAGGCATTGAGGGTAGGCTATTCTTTCAGGAAGTTCGTCAGAGAAAGGAAGGTGAGAGAGGTCAGGAGACTCAAGACAAGTAAAACAGAGAGAACCGAGAGAAATTCATTTAGGGGAAGGGACACTTGCCAAACTGGCACCGAGATTGGGAACATACAGCACCAGTTAGTCAATTACTGTCTTCTTAAGGGATCCGAGGCAACCATGCGAATCAGCATGTGTAGACCAGCAAAAAAAGGCAGATCTTCTGGAGCCTAATCCTCAGGACTGGGCTGGTAGCGCTTGGATCGGATTTCCTGAAGGTACCTTTAAGACAAATGAGAAGGCGGCAGAATGGTCCTGCCAGGCCTGCGAGGCAAGCACACACAGTCTAAATAGAGAACAGAATAAGGCAAGAAGAACAAGATGTGCTTGACTTAGAGAAGAAACTGAGCAAGAGGAGAAAACCCCACAAAATACAGAGGCAAGTCTTAGGCACCTGGTCGGGATGACTGTGGAGTGGAAACAGCACAGGGCACTTTAGGGCAGTGTCCACGGGCGGGAGCTGGGGAAGGTTTTGTAACTGATTTGGGAGTACAGACGATGCATACCTTTGGGAACCAGAGCAGATTCTGCTACTGTTCAAACAATCAAAACACAGGTGAGGCTGTTTGCCATAGGGGTCTGTAGGCAGTGCGCACAATGACAGACAGCCTTGGGCTGGAGGTGGAAAGGAACAGAGTTTTTAAGGGAAGATCACCCCCCCAACCCCAAGTATTTCAGTGGAAAGTAAGAAGGACTGATGGGAGAGTTCAGGCCATCTTCCGCTGGAATAAGTCCTCCCGGCATGGACGGTGGGAAGCAGTGAAGTACAAAACGTAGACATCAACAGACACGGGTCTCAGACTCGTCAACAAATTGAGAGCTGCGGCCATAAAAATGACTTGAATCGATTCACCCAGTGCTTACTGAGTGCCTTGTCTTTGATAGGCCTGAAGGGATAGTGAAGGGCAAGGTCAATGCAGTCCCCTGTCCTCGCCAAGCTTACACTCAAGCAAACGAAAACTCTTGGGGAGAGAGTGTGTATGCATGTGTTCATGTACACACACACACAAAGTGAGAGCCTCTAAATGAAAAGAGGAAGAAGGCATAAACATCCAAGAGCTACACAGTCCACCTACTCAATAAACTTGCAGAGGCTGAAAACAAGCCCAGCCTTTCCACCGCCGTCAGCTCTCATCCCACCCTGCCCCACCCCACTGCTCAGTCACTGCCCATGATGGGCCTCTGCTTCTGAAAAGCACGTGAACCTGGGGACCCCACATAAATGTGCCCATTTCTCTTGCCTGTGGCATTTATTTGGCAGCCTAGCACAGTGGCTAAGAGACCCTGGAGCCAACTTGCCTGGGTTCAAGTCCTGGCTGAGCCGCCGGGAGCCATGTGACCTTGGGCAAGTTGCTTAGGCTCTCTCTGCGCCTCCGTTTCCTCACTTGTAAAATGGGAATGACGACGGTACCTTCCTTGGGAGCTGTTGTGCAGTCTAAGTGAGTTAACCTGTGTAAAGTGATTGGCTCAGAGCCTGGTACAGAGTCAGTACCCTGCAAGGATAAGCTGCTCTTATCTCCCTGCCCACCTGAAATTCTATGTGCCTCTCCACTCATCCAAATCCACTGTCTTCTAAGAAGTTGAGGCAAATATTCTACCTTCCATTAGTCCACTTATAAACTCAGTTCCAACACCTGTGTTTTCTGAGGGTCTATGATGTCCTGTGCTCCAGGAAAACCAGGGTGAATAAGACCCAGCCCTGCCTTTGAGATCACAGCCGACGTGGGGAAACAGACAGATATTCCAACAAAGGTGATCACTGTACTTTGGCAAGAACTGGGAATTGGCATTACCCATTAAGTGCCCCCATGTCAGATTTTTTGCCTTCCCCTCCCACCTCTCCTAAAGCACTTAGACATCCAATGTTTACATGATATTCTGCAGTCAGGGTGTTTGCTTTGTGTCCCATGAAGTATTTCACACATATACTTGTTTAACTGGATGGGAAGGAACCCATTCTGGGACTGGGCCTTCAAATTCTGGCCCCAAGTCCACTCCACCCAACAACCACCTTTAAGCTACAGGGATCTGGAGGCTGCACATGAACTTGTGGTGGATCAGGATGTTCAAGCATCACTAGCGGAAAGTTCTCAGGGCCTGGGGAGCTGGGTTTCTGGTCTGGCATGACTTTGGGCTATTTAATTATTGCTGAGTTCTTTCCATATCTTCTTCACATATATAGAAGGGCACAATCCATATAGAGACTAGTGTAGTGGTAATAACAAAAATAATAACAGTGGACATTCCGTGTGACTTTTCCATGTGCCAGGGACTAGAACAAGTGCTTTACGTATTTCACATAATCCTCAAAACAGCCCTAAGAGGCAAGTATCATTATTACCTCACCTTGCAGTTGAGGAAACTGACATATGCAAAGAGACTTCAGTAGAGCAAGGAAGAGGCACCCGAAACTGGTTCTCTGAAAATCTGGAAAGGCATTGGTGGAAGCCATTTTTCACTCTTCCACAGTCACAGTGTTTGGATGGCTGGTTCCAAGAATAAATTTTCAGATCCACCCAAAAGGAAAGGAAAAAGCCCTGAGTCAAAAGAGAAAGCCCCCAACAGGGGGGCTAAATATAGCCTATTCAGACACTGTCATCCCACAGATTCCAGTCTCATCGAAATCCCATTGGTCCTCTAAGATTGCCAGCGTCTCCAAAAGCATAAAACCAGCATGCGTAAAAACTAACACAAAATATAAAACCAAATGGCTTTTTCCTTCTGGAGTTTATACTGAAGGTTTGCAGAGATGCACTGCTTCTAGGAAGAAGGAGAGGGACCTAAAAAAAATGTACCCCACGCTGAAAGAGGAGGGAGGAGGGCTAGGATCCATTATATTTTTAAACTTTTAACACACTGATTTCTGTTACTATCCCACCAGTGTAAAATTCAAGCCAACAGAGGCTCAGAGCAACACCCAGGCATTCAGAGCTTAGGGATTTAGTTTGGGTCACTGTTGGTTAAAAAGAAAGAGGCACCAGATTTGCACTAACTTTGCCATCATCCCACCCCAAAGATGACCAAAACTAGTTCTGTAGGATCTCTCCCGTGCCCTCCAACTCAAGCTGCAAGGAATTCCCACTACATCTCAGACACAGAATGCTGAGATCAAGATTCCTGTGAAACCTAAAATGACGCATTCAATGGCTGGCTTAAAAATAGTCTGGGGTCCCAAAAAAGAATCCTAAAAAGTGATGAGCAAATGCAACAATTAAAATCATTCTCACTGCCAGTCTCTGTGAAAACTCCTCTTTCATTCAGCTCCACCTCTGAACATTTAATTCTTTTCACTGGTAACAGATCTGGGGTCAGTTTTTTCCAACGCAGTAGAGCAGCATCTGTAATTTCCTTGGTGGTGTAAAGAGTGAGTAACAGTACAGGTAATCAATGTGTGTAAATAAAAACCCGTGATGCTGAAACAGGGAGGGGAGAAGTAGAAACTCAGAAATACCAGGTCCCTGGTGGCAATGGTGGCGTCCCAGAAAATTCCCCCCAACCTCCAAATGAATTTTGTTAACTATATGTTTACAAAACTGCAGGGGCTTCTAAGTAATTTCATCACTGCATCTTTTCTATTGAATTTCTAAACAATGATGATCCAATACGTCCAGGGTCACCTACATCCAACAGGTGGGGTGAATTTCCAAAATGATGTTGGAGGTTCCACCCATAGGGCTGTCCCTGGCAGAATAAACAAATCTAACAGCAAGATCACATTGTAAGATATAAGATGAAAGGAGATCATTCTGATTCCAGCCCCAAATTGCCACGGAAAGGGCAATTAAAGCTCTCCCACCCAAAGACAGGAATACTTCAATTCCATCTTCCACATAAAAAATACATGGTTTTGTTTGCATGGACTTTTTTTCTTTTTTATGAGAATCTTAAGCATTCTGTCGGGGCATGAACAGAAGCTCATTTTATGCTCTAGAGATATATTTTGAACTACCAAAGGTAAAACAGCGTATCTTCCAATACAGTGAGCAATATAAACACAATCTAGGGGGAAAGGATCATGAGTAAATTAAAACAACAAATATTTATCGAGTGTCTGGGCCTTAATACTGAGAGGCCCCTATCGGAGAGCTCCCTGAGCTTTCTGTGAGAAGCAGAAAGATGCAATTACAGTCTTCCTGAAGAATAAGCAATTAATCACACACCGCTTCCGATTAATTGCAATGCCTGAGAGCCCTCACATCATTCTGCCTTTGCCCCTGAAATCTTATTCCCTCACGTCCTTCCTGGTTTTTCAGATCATTGATTAGCACCCCAAGCAAGCTTTCGTTCTGAGCCAGCTCGCCCACTGCTAACCAGAACTAGAACTCTCCACGCACCTCCGTCCAGTCCGACAGGTGACCTTCACCGTGCTGTGTGTGTCAAGGTTAAGCTGCCCACTAACCATGCATCCTTTAACATTGGGCCTCCAATTCTGCCCTGCTCTTTGATGCTGGTACAAAACCTCCCAGCCCTGCTGGGCCATTTCAAATCCATCTGATGGCACATTCAACAGCTAGTGAGCTTTCTGCCTCTCCTCCCATTATCTAGATTGCTTTGGGGATGCAGAGCAAATTAGCCCGAAAGGTACAGCCAACACCACCAAAATCCAACCCCCAATTTTAATCCCAGCCCCCAGGGAGAGAGGAAAGAAGGGTCCCCTCGGTCTCTTGCAACACAAACAGCTCTCTCAAATTCTATCGCAGCCCACAACGCTACCTCCCATCAAGTGCCCAGTTCCCCCCAGCTGTCTGAAATCTTTCCAGGAACATTACTGTCAAAATAGCACCCATGGGGAGACACTATCCAAGAACCTACATGACATCCCCTCAATTCAATATCTGAGCTACGAGCACAACAAATCAGGACTAAATGCTGCCAAGGGAAGATCAAATTCTGCTTGTTTTCTAAGTGGGCAGCGACCGATCACCCAACATTACCCCGAGAGGCTCCAAGTGAGGGAGCTGTGGCATCGGGGGAATAACACAGCCAGTCCAAGACCTTCCCAGGGAACTTGAACCTCTGAACGCAGAATGTCATTGGATCAGGAGAACGAAGCAAGACACTGAGCTCTGACATCCACAGAGGCTACTGCATTTTAGAGAAATTCCAGGAGGCTGGAAGCCAGGGACCTCCCCCCACCCAACCCCATCCCCAAGTCCCAAGTGCCGTACTAATGCGTTTTTCTTTAGCTTTTTCAAGAATGGAGAAAGACTGATCATGTCAAGAGGTTTACAGTAATATTTATACTTCCATTTTCTAGTCTCCCGGTTTGTTTTTTCCCTTGCGAAGCCCAGTTTCTGTGAATCAATGACTCGGCTACATCATACTCCCTCCTGGTGGCTCACAGTAACGGGGCTCTCTCTGGCTGCCAGTGCTTTGCCGGCTCAGAGGCTCAGCTGCCGGATTCCCCAGTCTTGCAGCAGACTTTGAGCTGAGCCAAGTACCATCTCTCAGTTAGAGCTCTGGTACAGCCACTTGCAGCTCAGGTAACCCCATCGGGAAGCCTTTAGCTCGTCAGAAACGGATTTTAGGATTCTTTCAATACTGCCAAGAGAGCAACCTCCATCCACCCACCTGAGAGATAGAGGGCTACACAGATGGAAAAATAGATAGACAGCTCATCTTAACCCTGCACGTTCCTCCCTTCACCAAGGCTCTGCACTGCTGGGTATCTCCCACTATCTCCTCCCCTCTAAAGAAGACCAAAGACTGAAAAACTAACCCAAAGTACCCGACTGACAATTATGATGCTATGGACAGGAAGAGGTACCTTGAACACAGCAAAATGAGAATATGAACAGTCTACCCCTCCCAAAGCCCAACCAGGTCAACTGCCTTCCAAACGCAAGCTGGTTAACAGCTTTCCTCCACTGCACTCCCCCCGGGCTGCCACTGCCACCGCCGCCACCTTTGGGCTCTATGCCTTGCATCAATGCAGGTCCCTTAGAAAAGTCAAAATTTCACTTACTCAGATCTACCAAGAATTCCCAGTGCCTTGCTATACGAAAACCCCACAAACGGCAGTTCTTCTCCTGAGAAACCTGAGGGGTTCAGCTGGCACGGAGAGGATGAAACCCACGAATTCTTCTCTGGTTCATCAAAATTGGAGGTGTCATCGTCAGACTTGAGGGTGGGAACGAAGGGGGGGGGAGCTGGTTAAAGAAAAACAAGAAGGGGGGGGGAGAAAAATTCAGCCGGATTCAACACTGTTGCGGAGAAGAAAATCGTCTCACTCCTTCAGCGTTCCCGATGGCACTGCAGCGCCTGCTTTCAATCTAGCTCACACACAGGCAGACCCAGCCTCTGCTCGGCTCTTACAGCAACAAGAGATTAACCCCTTCCCTGCCAACATGGCCACCAACCCGCAGACGGGCTGCCTTCCCTGCCGGGGTAAACTGAAGGGTAAACTCAAACAGGTCACTTGGTAGAACGAAAAGCACTTGGGGAACTCGTTTGAGCAAGCCACTCATTCCTGATATTTCCAGAATGATGCTACAGAGCATCAGATGGCTGGTGCTGGTGTACCAGATGACCTAAACCTTTTTATTTCCTCTTCCAGACAGGTCCAAATTATTAATATTTAGTGCTAATCACTGGGATAAGATGGAATTTCTACATTTCATGGATTAACTGGAGTGAGAGAAATGAACAGGAGAGAGAGTTTGGGAGGCATGTAACTCATGTTAGGATAGCTCTGCAGTCTAGCCCATTCATATCCGGATGAGTATACTCGGAGCACTTATGTACCACTTTTTTTTTTTTTTCTTTAGTTCATTATCCCTCCTCCCCAGCTCGATCATGCCCCTGAATCCGCCGCAGTTTAATCAGCATAACGAAATGCCAGCCAGATAAAGTTCTTCCCGATGATGTACGGCACCCCTGTGCACTGATGGTGTGGATGGATGGCTGCGTCCTACCTCATTAAGGCATGACTCCTGGCTAAGGACGTCTTACATCTTCTCCACTTCCTGCGGACCTACTAAGCTCTCTTGGTCAGGGAGTTGGACACTCATTCATCGGTCACCAGGAAGCCGCCCACTGTGGTGGGCTCCCAGGGGTATAGCCAGCCAGAAGCGTTACCATGGCTGCGGGCTGAGGCGTCTGTGGTAGGTGGGCTGGGTAAGCTGGAGAGCCGGGCATCACATCCCCCGCAGTGCAGGCTTCATGCTCGCCACTCTGTGCGTGCGTGGTCTGGCGGCAACCCTGCCTGGCCACCTGCGTGGCAGGGGCCAGTGCTGATCTGAGTGACAGAGCACCATGAGTCAGGGCCAGAGCTCTGGAGAGCGCCCCCTAGGACAGTTGTCACAGCGCTTCCCAGCCCAGGCTTCTTTTTTAACTCCTTGCTTTCTGCACAAAAGCTGTGTGCCAGATAGGAGCAGCAGTCTATTTTCCGCTTATGGACTCCAAAGAATCTGGCTGTTTCCAAAGTTCCCCAATGACGACAACAACAACATCGGAAGCAGCAGGCAGCATCAGGAAGGAGACAAAGGTGAAGGGATGTGGAGCGGCAGGAGATGAAGCCAGAATGAGGAGGTCTGGCAGCTCCCGGGAAATGCAAAAAAGAACATTCTCAGAACTCAGGTGCGTTGAGATGTGGTAGGAGACTGAAAAACGTAAAATGTACACTTGCCGAAAATTATTTAACACCTCGAAGCTCTCAAGAGAATTTAAATCTTCCCTGTTAGTGTCAGAATCTACTTGCTTAACATGTTAAAAATTAGTTGATGGAAAGAAAAATTACAT
The DNA here is from genome assembly GCF_059928025.1 of Delphinapterus leucas. NCBI lineage: Eukaryota > Metazoa > Chordata > Mammalia > Artiodactyla > Monodontidae > Delphinapterus > Delphinapterus leucas. The sequence goes on along the minus strand of NC_143142.1, from coordinate 9,844,889 downwards.
TGAATGCTTCAGCCCACCTCCCATGTGTACTTTCCATCAACATGGGCTCAAATCCAATCAGATTTCAATTACCCAATATCTTTTTATAAGCAAAAAGAAAAAAAGAAAAAAAAAACACCTTTTAATGGAAATTATACCTCATGAGGATAAAAAAGAGAAGTTTCCCATCCCAAAATAAGGAAACTCAGGTAAAGACTGAGGAAGTGTATGGAAAGAGATTTGCAGACGATATTAATATGGAAGCATCATGGCTGGTGGCACATACTTTGACTAAGTGGGTTCAAACCACAGCTCCGCCACTTACCAGCACTGTGACCTTGGGAAAGTGCCTTAACCTCTCTGAGCCTCAGTTTCAACATATAGATAATTTCCTCAAAGGGCTGCTGGGAGGTTTAAATGAAAGAAATCTATATAAAGTGCTTACTGGTACAGCTCTTAGCATACAGTAAACACTCCATAAAGATTACTTGCTATTAGAGCAGGAATAAAGAGGCAGACATAGAGAATGGACTTGAGGACTTGGGGTGGGAGGGAGAAGCTGGGGCAAAGTGAGAGCAGCACAGACATGTTTACACTACGGAATGTAAAACAGTTGGCTGGTGGGAAGCAGCAGCATAGCAAAGGGAGACTGACTCTGTGCTTTGCGATGACCTAGAGGGGTGGGATAGGCAGAATGCGAAGGAGACCCAAGAGGGAGGGGATTTGCTTTGTTGTGCAACAGAAACTAACACAGTATTGTGAAGCAATTATACTCCAATAAAGATCGATGAAAAAAAAAAAGACTACCTGCTGCTGTTATTGCCCACATGACAGATGTTTATGACAGATCCTGCAGTTAGAAGGCTAGTGAGATACAGCAGAGTCTGTGTTGAGTATTCTTTCCTGCACAAGACACAGACACTCACGTGGATGTTTGTTAATCGCACCATTTCATTCCTAGCAGAAGTTTAATTCCCTTTCCACTATATACTAATTTAGCTTTGGGAGACTGAAATAGAATTCCATTTCTGAGTGAGGAGTACGATTAATATAGGGGCAGGAGCCACCCTCTGTGAAATAACTATGACTGAGAAATTCCGTACTATAAATATGATCCCTCTTTAAAACTCCATCACACTCAAGTCTAGCCCATGTAGTCGAGATAAGATAAAGGGCCAGGTAATCTTCAATAAGAGGGAGAAGTCAACATGAAACGCCCCAGCTGGTAATAAGCGAGATACTCACAGGACAGATGAAAAGCTAAGAATGTCAGAGCCTCTAGACAGGTAGTCAGTTGGGTACAATGGGAAACTCTGAAAAGAGGGGCTTCTAGGGGCCACATTTGGTCAGGGAAAAGAGCCACAGCCTCAAGCCAAAGAGAAGTGGGGGAAGTGGAAATCCTCAACCTAAGAGAAAGTGATGGATGCTCACCCTTGTCCAGAGCCCTTTAGAAGAGAAACAGGGCAGCTATTAAAACTGTAGCCCCAGGTAGGGTGTCTGTGTTTACAGTATCCTACATGGTGAGGGAACTATAAGCCAAGAAATTATCAGCAATATTGGTCCAGGATCCCTTAGGGCACTGGCAGATGTAAGTGGAGAAAAATCTGTAGGACCACGTTCACAACCCAGGGCACACAAGACTCCTTCTCTTCCTCCCTCCCTCCCTCTCTCACTCCCCCCCCCACACACACACACTCCCAACTAGAAATGAGTTCACAATAAAAAGTAAAAACCAACAACTACACATAACAAGAAAAAAGGAACCACCCCAACTACCACGAAGGAGCATCAGCAGATACAAAAGTGGGAGAATTAGCCCCCAAAAAACTGCAGATAAGAGAACAATCTACAATGGACCATAAAATAAATTTTCATTCATGATCAAGGTAAATGAGTAGAAATTCTAATAAAAGAACAAGATACTCTGGAGAAAAGACAAAGCACATTTGAAAGGAACCAAATGGAACTTTTAAAAATGAAAAACATGATTGCTGAATTTAAAGTTTAAAACTCACTGGGTGCATTAAACAGACTAGACACAGCTAAAGAGAAAGCTGATGAACTAGCAGATAGATCTGAGGAAATCACATAGAACCATGCTTCACAAGGTGTGATCTGTAGACTTGCAGCATCAACAGCATCGCCAGGGAGTTGGTTAGAAATACAGAATGGCAGGCCCTACACCATGCCCACTGAATCAGCACCTACATTCTAAAAAGATCCCCAGGTGATTTGTGAGCACACTGCAGTTGGAGAAGTGCTGATACAGAATGCAATACACAGAGACAAAGAGACAGGAGACAGAGAATGAGAAGGTTCAATGTACCTCTAATATGAGCACTGGAAAGAGAATAAAGAACTAGCTCAAAATCTGGATGCCACATTTTAAAGGATTATATAATCTAAAGATTATCAACTATGTGACCACATCTATCTTGGGGGATTAATTCTCCTCTTTCTTGCACCTTATGGAAAAAGTCCCTTTTTTGATCCTCATAAAACATGATTTTTTCTTGTTTTTTGCTTTAAAAAAGATATTAGTAGGTCACTGAAATAACTGGATTTGCATCTACGTTGATGGAGGTATTCAATGCACCTAAGAACATAGCATAGTGCCAGGCACATAGCAGGTGCATAATAAATACATGCTGAATAGATAACAAACCCAAAACAATTAAGAAAATGGGAATAGGAACATACATATCGATAATTACCTTAAATGTAAATGGATTAAATGCTCCCACCAAAAGACACAGACTGGCTGAATGGATACAAGAACAAGACCCATATATATGCTGTCTATAAGAAACCCACTTCAGACCTCAGGACACATACAGACTGAAAGTGAGGGGATGGAAAAAGATATTCCATGCAAATGGAAATCAAAAGAAAGCTGGAGTAGCAATTCTCATATCAGACAAACTAGACTTTAAATAAAGACTATTACAAGAGACAAAGAAGGACACTACATAATGATCAAGGGATCGATCCAAGAAGAAGATGTAACAACTGTAAATATTTATGCACCCAACATAGGAGCACCTCAATACATAATACTAATAGCCATAAAAGGGGAAATCGACAATAACACAATCATAGTAGGGGACTTTAACACCCCACTTTCACCAATGGACAGATCATCCAAAATGAAAATAAATAAGGAAACACAAGCTTTAAATGACACATTAAACAAGACGGACTTAATTGATATTTATAGTACATTCCATTCAAAAACAACAGGACACACATTTTTCTCAAGTGCTCATGGAACATTCTCCAGGATAGATCATATCTTGGGTCACAAATCAAGCCTTGGTAAATTTAAGAAAACTGAAATCGTAACAAGTATCTTTTCAGACCACAACGCTATGAGACTAGATATCAATTACAGGAAAAGATCTATAAAAAATACAAACATATGGAGGCTAAACAATACACTACTTAATAACCAAGTGATCACTGAAGAAATCAAAGAGGAAATCAAAAAATACCTAGAAACAAATGACAATGGAGACACGAGGACGCAAAACCTATAGGATGCAGCAAAAGCAGTTCTAAGAGGGAAGTTTATAGCAATGTATTCCTACCTTAATAAACAGGAAACATCTCAAATAAACAACCTAACCTTGCACCTAAAGCAATTAGAGAAATAAGAACAAAAAAAACCCAAAGTTAGCAGAAGGAAAGAAATCATAAAAATCAGATCAGAAATAAATGAAAAAGAAATGAAGGAAACGATAAAAAAGATCAATAAAACTAAAAGCTGGTTCTTTAAGATAATCAAAATTGATAAACCATTAGCCAGACTCATCAAGAAAAAAAGGGAGAAGACTCAAATCAATAGAATTAGAAATGAAAAAGGAGAACAACTGACACTGCAGAAATATAAAGGATCATGAGAGATTACTACAAGCAACTCTATGCCAGTAAAATGGACAACCTGGAAGAAACGGACAAATTCTTAGAAATGCACAACCTGCCGAGACTGAACCAGGAAGAAATAGAAAATATGAACAGACCAATCACAAGCACTGAAATTGAAACTGTGGTTAAAAATCTTCCAACAAACAAAAGCCCAGGACAAGATGGCTTCACAGGCGAATTCTATCAAACATTTAGAGAAGAGCTAACACCTAATCCTTCTCAAACTCTTCCAAAATATAGCAGAGGGAGGAACACTCCCAAACTCATTCTACGAGGCCACCATCACCCTCATACCAAAACCAGACAAAGATGTCACAAAGAAAGAAAACTACAGGTCAATATCACTGATGAACATAGGTGCAAAAATCCTCAACAAAATACTAGCAAACAGAATCCAACAGCACATGAAAAGGATCATACACCATGATCAAGTGGGGTTTAACCCAGGAATGCAAGGATTCTTCAATATATGCAAATCAATCAACGTGATACACCATATTAACAAACTGAAGGAGAAAAACCATATGATTGTCTCAACAGATGCAGAGAAAGCTTTCGACAAAATTCAACACCCATTTATGATAAAAACCCTGCAGAAAGTAGGCATAGAGGGACCTTTCCTCAACATAATAAAGGCCATATATGACAAACCCACAGCCAACATCGTTCTCAATGGTGAAAAACTGAAACCATTTCCACTAAGATAAGGAACAAGACAAGGTTGCCCATTCTCACCACTATTATTCAACATAGCTTTGGAAGTTTTAGCCACAGCAATCAGAGAAGAAAAAGAAATAAAAGGAATCCAAATCAGAAAAGAAGAAGTAAAGCTGTCACTGTTTGCAGATGACATGATGCTCTACATAGAGAATCTTAAAGATGCTACCAGAAAACTACTAGAGCTAATCAATGAATTTGGTAAAGTAGCAGGATACAAAATTAATGCACAGAAATCTCTGGCATTCCTATACACTAATGATGAAAAATCAGAAAGTGAAATTAAGAAAACACTCCCATTTACCACTGCAACAAAAAGAATAAAATATCTAGGAATAAACCTACCTAAGGAGACAAAAGACCTGTATGCAGAAAATTATGAGACACTGATGAAAGAAATTAAAATGATGCAAACAGATGGAGAGATATACCATGTTCTTGGAATGGAAAAAGCAACATTGTGAAAATAGCTATATTACCCAAAGCAATCTACAGATTCAATGCAATCCCTATCAAACTACCAATGGCATTTTTCACAGAACTGGAACAAAAAATTTCACAATTTGTATGGAAACACAAAAGACCCCAAAGAGCCAAAGCAATCTTGAGAACGAAAAAAAGAGCTGGAGGAATCAGGCTCCCTGACTTCAGACTATACTACAAAGCTACAGTAATCAAGACAGTATGGTACTGGCACAAACACAGAAATATAGATCAATGGAACAGGATAGAAATCCCAGAGATAAACCCACGTACATATGGTGACCTTATCTTTGATAAAGGAGGCAAGAATATACAGTGGAGAAAAGACAGCCTCTTCAATAAGTGGTGCTGGGAAAATTGGACAGGTACATGTAAAAATATGAAATTAGAACACTCCCTAACACCATACACAAAAATAAACTCAAAATGGATTAAACACCTAAATGTAAGGCCAGACACTATAAAACTCTTAGAGGAAAACATAGGCAGAACACTCTATGACATAAATCACAGCAAGATCCTTTTTGACCCACCTCCTAGAGGAATGGAAATAAAAACAAAAATAAACAAATGGGACCTAATGAAACTTCAAAGCTTTTGCACAGCAAAGGAAACCATAAACAAGACCAAAAGACAACTCTCAGAATGGGAGAAAATATTTGCAAATGAAACAACAAAGGATTAATCTCCAAGATTTTCAAGCAGCTCATGCAGCTCAATAACAAAAAACAAACAACCCAATCCAAAAATGGGCAGAAGACCTAAATAGACATTTCTCCAAAGAAGATATACAGGTTGCCAACAAACACATGAAAGAATGCTCAATATTATTAATCATTAGAGAAATGCAAATTAAAACTACAATGAGATATCATCTCACATCAGTCAGAATGGCCATCATCAAAAAATCTAGAAACAATAAATGCTGGAGAGGGTGTGGAGAAAAGGGAACACTCTTGCACTGCCGGTGGGAATGTGAATTGGTTCAGCCACTATGGAGAACAGTATGGAGATTCCTTAAAAAACTACAAATAGAACTACCATACGACCCAGCAATCCCACTACTGGGCATATACCCTGAGAAAACCGTAATTCAAAGAGTCATGTACCAAAATGTTCATTGCAGTTCTATTTACAATAGCCAGGACATGGAAGCAACCTAAGTGTCCATCATTGGATGAATGGATAAAGAAGATGTGGCACATATATACAATGGAATATTACTCAGCCATAAAAAGAAACGAAATTGAGATATTTGTAGTGAGGTGGATGGACCCAGAGTCTGTCATACAGAGTGAAATAAGTCAGAAAGAGAAAAACAAATACTGTATGCTAACACATATATATGGAATCTAATTTTTTAAAAAAATGTCATGAAGAACCTAGGGGCAAGACGGGAATAAAGATGTAGACCTACTAGAGAATGGACTTGAGGATATGGGGAGGGGGAAGGGTAAACTGGGACAAAGTAAGAGAGTGGCATGGACATACATACGCTACCAAACGTAAAATAGATAGCTAGTGGGAAGCAGCCGCATAGCACAGGGAGATCGGCTCGGTGCTTTGTGACCAGCTAGAAGGGTGGGATAGGGAGGGTGGGAGGGTGGGAGGGTGGGAGGGAGGGAGACGCAAGAGGGAAGAAATATGGGGATATATGTATATGTATAACTGATTCACTTTGTTATAAAGCAGAAACTAACACACCATTGTAAAGCAATTATACTCCAATAAAGATGTTAAAAAAAAAAAAGATATATAATTAAACAACTAGAAAATGGCTCTTGCAAAGAGTGCACCTGGCATAATACAGGCCATGAAGAAGTTACTGGATGTTTGAGTTAAATGAAGAGGCTTTAGAAGCAGAGATTGTTCTGTCTGAAAAATATGTTAATGAGTGCCTATATTAATGTTTCCTGATAGGGTATAATGAAATCACCATCTCACCTCCCCAACATGCTCGCTACATTCAATAATGACAAATAAGAAGTCATACATTAAGATCTGTTCATTAGTAAAAGCCACGAAAAAAAAAAAAAGGAAAAAACCTTTCCCTATATACATTTTAAATAAATCAGCCTATGCTTGAGGTCACATCAGGGCACATTTTCCTCAGTGACAGGGGCTATACAAGTACATTCTGGAGGGTCCCCCTCGCCCCCCACTTATAAGATAGATGGCAGAACAAGGTTTTCAGAAACAAAGAGCTATTTTAAGAACTGTAGTTAATCTCCCGCCTATAAATTCTCTCCTTTTTAAAATCCTGACATTCATTAGAAGCTTGGGGGGTGGGTGCGGAATGTATTGTCTTCAAAACTATTCACGAAGGAAAAAAAAAAAAAAACAAGGAAAGAAGAGGCAAATGGATTCATCCTCTTGGCCCTACTTCTTTCTAACACGCTCCACTGAGCTCCATTTTTCCCATTCAAACTTTTAACTTCTCGGCATACCAAACATGAATATTAAAAACGCAAAAGATTTTTCTAATTTTGGTGTAGGGCTGATCATCTGCTTTCCCCGCGGTCACACAATCTCCGTGAGGCGAAAGACGACGCTGCGTTCACCATTATACACCTAACACCTAGAACAGCACCCATCTGTCCTGATTCAAGGGTTCATATCTATATTGTGAAAGGAATGAATCGACGACAAGAACCTTAGGTGTGGGATAATTTCTTAGACCTAATGGGATAGTTCATGCCATACACCACTTCAAGGAACTCAGAGTACCCAATTTAGTCATGAAGAATTGGCACATTAAAAACGAAAACAAAAACCTGAACCTAGACATAGCTCATAAAACTCCCATGATGTTCAATCATCACTATGGGTTATGGACACTGGTGCTGGGTTGTGTGTGGCAGAGTTAGAAGATGAGTAACAGACAACATAGTGTCAGAAAAGACAAAGGCACGTGAATAAATACCGTGTGATATCATGAATCAGGACAGTGCCTGGAACGCAGTGGGCGCTCAATGATATTAAATCAAAAACATTTTCAAGTTCATTCTATCTACCATGGTGTTCCACACCTTAAAAAATAAATAAAAAGTACCCAACTGATTAATTAGATGCTACGTTCAAATCTAGAAGAAAGACTACCTAAATATTAGCTGTCTTCTAGTTCGTTAAAATCTGAGGCAGCAATATGATCGCACTTATCTACATGATGAAGACAGAACTGCAAAACAAGTGAAGAGGAGGCTGTTTGTGTCGTTTAGAGGTCAAGATGAGGCTGTGAAAAGTGGAGAGTGTGTAAACAGAATGATGGCCATCGTGTGTTGCCGATGGGGATACACTGAGTTTTGTGTGTTCCTGTGTCATGGAGGTGATTGAATCTCGAGAGTTAGTTAAAAGATGTCTTCACGGGCTGGAGTGGGAATGAGTGCTACTTTAGAAAAGCCAGGGAACAGTAGCCCAAGAAAGCTGTGGGTAATGAGGCTGGGAAGTAAATGCAAGTGAAATCCTGGCTGGACCTTGAAGGGGGGAAATCCTAGATTGGATTGACAGAAGGGATTATTAGAGAGCGTTTAAGAGTGCTGGGTTGGTGTCAGTGCCTGAGACTGATAAGATCACTTCAACAGTGATGGTAGAAAGAGGTCGATGCTAGGAACTGCTAAAGGACAAGTCTACAATAGTTAACATGACAAATTCTATACTAAGGAAGTGATAACAGAAAGGGAGAGGACGTGGATTAACATGAGGCATGGCAAAAAATGTGACAACTGATGCAAGAGCAGAGATTTTAGGAATATCAATGACCGACTCTTACAATAGGAACAACTGCACGAGAAAAAGGTTGCAATAGAAAAAGCGAGATATACAACATCGGAGATCTCATGGGAATGAACCAAGAGAATAAATTAGGAGACAGGCAAGTAGAGCTAGCTACTAAATACATATAAGTAATTGAGCCCATGAGAACAGATTATATCTCCTGAGCCTCACGCAAGCCCTCGACTTTCTCCCCTCCGCGCAGGAAGTGGGCAGATATAACTTGTCCAAACAGCCCACTGTATATGAAATGCAAAAAGAAGACAAATCGGATCCAGTCTCCAATAGACTTGAGTAAACAAAAAATTATCCCACATCTTTGCTTCCCAAAAGAGCCATAAAAAGACTTTAAGGTAATGTTGATTTGGCTGGTGATCAATTTTTACAATGGTGTCTCCAAAGGAATAAGGAAGTTTTAGCATTACTAAAGGATGCTTCCATCCATCAATCTCAAGGATGCCAGGGCTTGGCTGTCAACAACTAAGCAGGTTTCCTCTCTGGGGGCAGATACAAGATCTCGATGGAGTTGTGTGCTGTCTGAATCTCGCCATTCTCAAAAGCCATGTTTCTACAGGCTGCTTAATGTAGAGTTTTTGGTAAACTACTTATGTTTTCCCACAGAATTATACTTTTAGGGATGCTTCCTCTCAATTCTGGATAACACTTCCACCAGCCTTCTAACGTCATAGTGTCACTTTGTTTTTCCCCCTCCCTTTTGGTCTAGGTAAACAGCGACCTGGGAAACACCTACATAGGATGGAAACACTCAAAGAGAATCTTTTCAAACTGCAACTAGTCATGACCAAGTATTTCTCTGCAAAGCTGGGTGTGGATACATCCAGTGCGGGGCGCAGGTGGAGGCCCCCAGAGCACACTTGAACAATAGTTCATGGGCTTCCGTTTCCTGGGACCTACTCGCTCTACACCCCAACAACTTTCCCTTCCAGCACCTTCCCCCTTGAATTACCTACACTTAAGGACACATCAGATTAGATTCATTCTTTTCTACCTTCAAGACCTCTGTGGTATCCTTTCCTCCAACATTTGCGGGGGTGGGGGGGGTTGTTTTTTTCCTCCAACATTTTTTAAATTTAAGTTTTTATTACGAAAATTTTCGCATGCACCAAAGTGGTACGGGAGTAAAATGAACTCCTGCATGCCTCAACAGCTTGTAACATTCTCATTTCATCTCATCCCCACCCCTATTTTATTTGCACGTGTGCCGATTATTAAAAGCAAACCCCAAAATAGCAAGTTATCAAAGAAACAACAAAAAATTATTTTCCAGAGGGGAAGAAAGATATGTTTCATATGAAAAGTACCGTCCAAGTGCTGAATGGAAAGAATACAAAGACCTAGGTATACAGCTCTAAACAGTTCCTAAAAAAAAAACAAAAAAACAAGCAAACAGGGCTTCCCTGGTGGCGCAGTGGTTAAGAATCTGCCTGCCAATGCAAGTGACACGGGTTCGAGCCCTGGTTGGGGAAGATCCCACATGCTGCGGAGCAACTAAGCCCGTGCGCCACAACTACTGAGCCTACGCTCTAGAGCCCGCGTGCCACAACTACTGAGCCTGCGCTCTAGAGCCCGCATGCCACAACTACTGAAGCCCAGGTGCCTAGAGCCCGTGCTCCGGAACAAGAGAAGCCACCACAACGAGAAGCCCGCACACTGCAAGGAAGAGTAGCCCCTGCTCACCACAACTAGAGAAAGCCCATGCACAAGAATGAAGACCCAACGTGGCCAAAAATAAATAAATAAATACTTATTTAAAAAAAAAAAAAAGCAAATACATGTATTTGTACATGCTAGATGGAGCACAAGGTAAAAGAATAAAGATATCCATAGCTAACTCATACACAATGCTCATAAAAAGCAATGATGAAACAGTCACTCATTCATCAAAAAATTATAATGGAGCAACTATGAGTTTTCAGTCATGGTTCCAGGTGCTTGAAATGTATCTATGAAGAAAACAGAAAAAATGTTCCTACCTGTTCTCTACCATCGATCATTTTGAACCTAAGTGCCAATGGCTAAATGAGCATTCAAGTGACAGGGTAAAATAAATATCTTTTTAACATTCAGAGATTCAAGAGATTTATCAACCACAGACTAAGTTGAAAGAATTATTAGAATATATATTCAGATGAATAAAAATGTAAAACCCCCCCCCCACCAAAAAAGCAAACCCCAGACGTCATAATTTCACCCGCAGTTACTGCAGCAGATATCCCTAACTTAGGGTTTCTCAACTGTGGCACCACCGACATCCAGGTTACAGAATGCTTTGTTGTAGAGGGCTGCCATGTGTATGGTAGGGTGTTTAGCAGCGTCCCTGACCTCTACCCACTAGATATGCCAATGCCACCGCAAGTCATGGCAACCAAAAATGCCTCCAGACACTGCCAAATTGCCTCCAGTTAAGAACCACTGCTCTAACAGATAAGGACTTTTTAAAAACCATGACCATAATACCTTCATCACACCCAAAAAATTAACAGTAACTCCTTAACATTATCTAACACCATGTTTTTGTTCAATTTTCTCCAGTTGTCCCCATAATATCTCTTTACACTTGATTTGTCTGACTCAGAATCCAACCAAGGTTCATACACTGATTTAGTTGGTATGTCTCAATCTATAATCACTGACTTTTTTTTTAATAGTATTTATTGGTTTAAGAAACTGGATCACAATGTCCCTGTAGAATTTCCCACATTCTGGACTTGGTTGATTGTATCCTTGTGACATCATTTAACACGTTTCTCTGTCCCCCATGTTTCCTGGAAACTGGCAGTTAAAGCCAGGGCCATCTGTACACTCATATTCAACTTCTCTTGACGAGAGTACTCCCCAGGATGTGTTGCCTACTTAGTAGTCCATGACATTAGAGGGCACACATGTCTGCTTGTCTTTCTTTGTATGATGTTAAGAATGATCCATGGGGTCCAGTGAGATCAGCCTGGTCGCTCCCCCATGAGGCTCCCTCCCATCTTTCACTACATATCTCAGCAACCATGGATGATCACTGCCTAGAATCATTATTTTATTGAGGGCTGAAAAATGGTGGTTTTCTAATTTCGTCATTCTTTCTACGTCTATTAGCACATTAACAACTTGGTTACCCTGGAATATAGTTCAAATATGAAGGTGGGATAAATGCTTGGTCCTTTCCCTATACTTAGCAACATTCAGAGTACTGAGGTGGGTGGGGCCTTAGCAACCGCCAGAAGCGACCAATGAGACTTCTTTTTTCAGTTGCCACTATGAACGAGTGAATTTTCATATATGTCATGGGTTTCAAGCCACTGCAGTCTTTATGATGCTTATGTTGTCCCATCTTCGGCCAGGAGAAGCCCCTCTACTAGACACTCTTCTCATAAAAGTCAACTCAGATTCTATTTTAGCTTTGGGGGCTACTTTCCAGTTTACAGGGACGGGAAAAACACCACCCACCACCATCAGCCCCTAAGGAAGAAGCAAAGAGACAAATGTGGGGATATTCTATAAGACTACGACCTGGCTTCTTTGTCAAGTCAATGGCGTGGGGAAAAAAATTTTATATATATATATATGTATATATACAGAATTTTTTAATTTAAAAAAATGTAAAAATGTAAGCCTATGTCCACAGCTAACTATACTCCAAGTTATGAGTGCCTTTAAATCCACCTGCTGGAGGGTTGGCAAGATGTGGAGCAACTGGATTTCTCCCACACTGTCGGCGGGAATGTAAAATGACACAACCACTTAGGAAAGTTTGGCAGTTTCTTAAAAAGTGAAGCATACACCTACCATATGATCTGGCCATTCTAATCCTAGAGACTTACCCAAGAGACATGAATGCACATGTCCACAGACTTGCTCATAGAAGCTACATTTCAAAGAAACAACTCAAATGTCTATCAGCAGATGAATGGATAAACAAAATGTGGTATATCCATACAATGAACTATGACACATGCTATAACATGGATGAATCTCAGAACAATGATGCTGAACGAAAGAAACCAGGCTAAATAAGAACATATTCTATGACTCAACTTATATAACGTTTAGAAAATACAAACTAAACTACAGGGAAAGGGAATTCCCTGGTGGTCCAGTGGTTGGGACTCTGTGCTTTCACTCCATGCTTTCCCCAGATGAGGGACCAGGTTCGATCCCTGGTTGGGGAACTAAGGTCCCGCAAGCCATGCAATGCAGCCAAAAAAATTTAAAAATTAAAAAAAATAAAGTACAGTGAGAGAAGGCACAGTCATTGCCTGAGGTGACAGTGGGGGGAGGGTGGTAGGGAAGGGTCACAAAGGGGCACAAAGAAACTTTAGGCGGTGATGGTTGTTCATTATCCTGAGTGTGGTGATTTTTTCACAGGTATATACATATGTCAAAACTTAAACTGTGCACCTGAAATACATGTGCTTATTGTCGACCTATTATTTCTCAATAAAGCTGCTTCCAACCATTGGGACGGGAGAATATTTTGTCTCCAATCGTTTCCTGGTCTAAGGAGCTGCCACTCAGGCTCCTTCACCCCATGAATGAACACACCTAGTCTCACCCCTTGACTCACTCCTCACCTAGGGAAGGAGGAACTCATCTGACTCAGCAGAGCTGGGCATTTATCGGGCTGTTGTACCGGAGACAGGGTTACCGTGCCTCAAAAGCAAGAAGCGGGCTCAACGCTTCCTAGGTTACTGCCTACACCCAGGCCCGGCGGGCACTCGGCCAACGGACGGCTCTTGTCCTCCTTACCCACCAGGCGCACTGGGGCAAGGCCTCCCTGTCCCTGAGAGAAGGCCCACCATGCTCCTCTGGTAGGGCGTAAATTTACCGGAGACCCTCATCAAAGGCTTTTGAGCGCCCCCCTTGCCAAGAGTAAAGTGGCTATTTTGGTCCCTGTGTGGCTATGGGTTCTTTGTGTGTGTCCTTTGTTAGTCAGAATTTTGAAGGCTAGGAACAGTGGGTCTTGGTCCCCAAACTGCTGATGCTGTGGATGCTGTGGTCCCATCCCCAGGGACCAACAGAGTCGGGCACTCTTTTCTAAAGTGAAGACACTGAAATTTGTTCCCAAACCCTCAGTGGTCATGAGCCACCTGGACCTCCCACTGGTCGTCGTCCAGCTCTAATCTCTCCTGACTCCTGCCAGCCTCCCTCTTTAGTTCTGTCCGAACTCTGCCCTTGGAAAATGAGCGTAAATGCAATCGCCGCACTTCACAGAATTGACTGGAAAGCTGGCTGTCGAACAGAGTCCCAGATGTTTAATATAATGTTGAATCTTTAGCCAAATCATTTCCATGTTTCCTGGAAAACCTTCCAAGCAAGTGAGAATTGAAGGGTTGAGGACTCCAATTTACGGGCTCTCTAACAAACCTATTCCCCATTTCCCATCTTCTCCCAGGAAAGGCATGAATTTGCAACATTTAGAAATGATTTTCTGAAGTGGGATTTCGCACTGCAGCACTGGCTTACACTAAGAGGCGCCATAAGACGCAGTCATAGGGAAATCCCCAGGGCACGTATTAGAGGGGTGCGCTCAGCCACGTCACAAGGGGTCTCATTTTGGGGAACCCCATGTTGAAATTCCTCAGGGCTCAGTACCAGAAAATTGAGTCTTTTCTGAGCACACCATTCTGGATTTTTTTCTCATGGGACTGAAGCTCTTACAACTGTTCGTATTCTCCTTTTTGCTTTGGCCACTAGGAGGCTGAGGATCCCAAATCCGTCCCCGTCTACCAATGTAACAGGAATTTGTTTTTACCTTTAACCCTGACTCTATTTCCTTACCCTGACACTCCCTTCACCCAGATTTCTCCATTTATTTATTTTTCTCATTTTAGTATTGCAATTATCTCTAAAGTAAGCCATCTCAAGTTATCTTGGAATAAAGGGGAATATTACATATTTTTAACCTCTCTGGAAGTAGCTTCTAAATTCAAACTAGAGGGGGAGATCCTAGAATCCTAATCCATATGCATTTAACTTTTTTTTTTTTGGCCCCAATGTGTGGCTTGCAGGATCTTAGTTCCCTGACCAGGGATTGAACCCGGAGCCCCAGCAATGAAAGTGCCAAGTCCTAACCACTGGACCACCAGGAAATTCCCTGCTTTTAGCTCTTTTTAGCCTATTTTCTCTTATCAATAACTTACTCTATAAAATATAAAAATAAAAAAAAATTAAAAAGCAGAACAATCCCCAAGAGACATACAAATATTCCCCTGTATATCTCTTAGCCTGTAAGAGCTACTGACCACGTCCCCATTATTCCTTTTTTATGTTTTAGCAGGTGGTGCCCACATGCTCCTGGTCCAGTAAACTGAGTTTCTGCCATCACTATACCATCCCCTTACCCTTCTACCCTCCTCTCCCTCATGCTGATCCCCCAAACACCCCCCAGTTCCCCTTCCTCATTTCCTCCAGCCCCTGAAGTGACTGGGTGGGTGTCGCACAGAGAGATACATTTAAAGGCCAACCCAGGTTAACAGAGAAGTACATCTGTTGTCCTCCTCCAACTAGCATGGAAATCAAAACATGGCCAGAATCCAACTAGCTTAGAAATCAAAACATGGCAGGTGCGCAACTGCTAGAAACCCCAAAACAAGCAGACCTTTAAAAGGCTCGAAACCAAAACACACACACACACACACACACACACACACACACACACACACACACACACAATGTACAAGTCACTGAGATAATGCTATTCTAAAAGCAGAACACCAAAAGAAATAAATGAAATATGCATGTCAAAACCATAAGGGGTTTTCATTTGAGAAGAGAGAACCACCCATCAGAACTCAATGTCAGGATGGCCAATTCAAAGCATAAACATGGTGGGATTGTACAAAGACTTCTCCTTCATTTATTTCAATGATGCAGGAAAACAGCCTGACAATAAAAACTCCGGAATTCTTAGGAGGCAGTATAACAATGCAGTTGAGTACAGACTATACTGGTGTTTATATTAGCACACAGAATGTCTTGGAAAGTTACACAAGAAATTGACAATAATGGTTCACTTTAGGGAGAGGCGCTGGGCATGCTGTGGGAAGGAGACAATTTTTCACTATTTAACCTTCTGTGTTGCTTGAATTTTTTTTTTTTTTTATCATGGACTGTACTGCTTTTTCAAATAAATTTTTAAAAAGCAAAGTAAACTTGGGAATTCCCTAGCGGTCCAGTTGTTAGGACGTTCTCACTGCCAAGGGCCTGGGTTCAATCCCTGGTCAGGGAACTAAGATCCCACTAGCTGCACGGCACGGCCCAAAAAAAAGCAAAGTGAATTTGGAGTCAGGGAGACCTGAGTTAGACTCCTACCACTGCCAACTACTGGTTCAACTACTGGCCCTTTGCCAGTGGCTTCATCTCTTTAGGCCTCAGTATCCTCATCTGTACTGTGGGCCCAAATATAGTGTCTGCCTCATAGAGGTTTTAGGAGGAGTAAATAGGACAATAATATGCATAGTGTGCTTTGCAGGGCCCCTAGGCACATAGTAGGTACTCAGTAAAGGGCACGGCAATATAATACACACCTAAAAAGTGATAATGAAGGAAATGTAATCCATCATTAATTGAAAGTAAATATGGTTATACCGATTACCTTGTAATAACCTATGATAGAACATAATCTGCAAAAATACTGAATCACTATGCTGTACACCTGAAACCAACACAACATTGCAAACCAAAATATACTTCAATTAAAAAGAAAAAAAGTAAATATGGGACAAGAGTAATGGTGGGGGCAGGGGGTAGAAGGCATACAAATGCCTTTTATACAACCAACTATTTGCTATCAGCAGGAGGAGATTAAGTTAAACCACCATCTCGAAAGATATGAAGGATGTACAGTCCGTCTGAAAGAAAAGCTTTAAATTCATCAAAAGCAGAGCCTAAAATCCAGCATTTCCAAGCAGTTCCATCCACCCGGGGAAGTCCTTAGCCAAAAAGCGGTCTCCCCTTACCCTGAGCCCAGTGGAAAAAATAAGGAGAACCCAGCCAAGATGCGCAAGAAACTCTAAGGCTGACAGATCTCGTTTTCTCCTTTTGCAGGGCTTCACAAATGCTACACACAGAAATTTTACTCCTAGGGATCTTACTGAAGTGCAGCTTCTGACTCAGCAGGTCTGGGGTGGAGGGGAGCCTGAGTCTCTGCATCTCTAACAAGCTCCCAGGTGATATCGGTGATGCTGATGCCACTGGTCCATGGACCACACTCAGTGAAGCAGGGTCCCCCTGACCCCAGACTACAGTTCCAACTGCTGGTTAGCAATGGCAGTCTTGAGTGAGTCTGAATACTGTGATATTCTCTCTCCTGGTAACTATCTGATCAATTCTTCTAAAACAATGGTTCTCAACTAGGAGCGGCTGTACCCCCCAAGGGACACTGGGCAAATGTCTGGAGACATTTTGGGTTGCCACAGGGGGCAGAGTGCTACTGGCATCTGTGGGTGCTGCTAAACATCCTACAATTCACAGAACAGTCCCTGAACAAATGATTTCCTGGTCCTCAATGTCAACAGTGTCGAGGTTGAGAAACTACATAACCTAGAATAAACAGAAAACATGAATCAAGTCCTCTCAATTCACCTTGAGACTATAAATCACAATTTTAGAAGTGAGGACTTCCCTGTGGCGCAGTGGTTAAGTGTCCACCGGCCAATGCAGGGGACACGAGTTCGAGCCCTGGTCCGGGAAGATCCCACATGCCACAGAGCAACAAAGCCCGTGCACCACATCTACTGAGCCTGCGCTCTAGAGCCCATGCGCAACAACTACTGAGCCTGCATGCCACAACTACTGAAGCCCACGCGCCTAGAGCCTGTGCTCCACGAGAAGCCACCGCAATGAGAAGCACGTGCACCACAACAAAGAGTAGTCCCCACTCGCAGCAACTAGAGAAAGCCCGCGCGCAGCAACGAAGACCCAATGCAGCCAAAAATAAATAAATAAAATAGAAAGAAAGAAAGAAAGAAAACAGCTTTATAAAAAAAAAAAATTTTAGAAGTGAGTCACCGATCCAACGTGGTCCTTTCCCAGGCTAGATCTGAGGCATGGGGAGGGTAACAGATTAGCAGAAAGAAGGGGATGCTGTATATGGGGAAGGGGTCACTGGGTCACAGTCTACATTTTGTTTAAGATCAAGCATATGTGGTTCAGTAAGCCAGTGGGTGACCTACTAAGCATTCAACTTTCTACTTTTTTGGTTTTTTGGCCACACCACACAGCTTGCAAGATCTTAGTTCCCCAACCAGTGATTGAACCTGGGCCCACGGCAGTGAAAGTGCAGAGTCCTAACCACTGGACCACCAGGGAATTCCCAAACTTCCTACCATTATGTGGTATGGCAATTTAAACAGGACTACAGCTCTATTTAAGCAAGGGACCTATAACTTAGACTGTAAGTTCCCTGAAAGCAGGAGTGTATCCAAATTTATTCATCAATAGAGCTACAGCACCTAACACAGCAGCACATAGCACTTAGCATGTAGCACTCAGATATCATGAAGAATCTTGTAGATTCAAATTTGCTACAAATTCCAAATGTGCTTGAACAGACACAGAGACTAAAGAGCGGTTTATTATTTGTCATCAACACAAACATGATTAATAACAATTATTTACGCTAAGGCATGCATGGTATTGCTCTAAGAGCATGGGCTCTATCTAGAACCACCCAGACCTCAACCCAAATCTAGACCCTCTCTCTCACTTGATGTATGACCTGGGACAAGTTACCACAGTGTACATATCTGTAGAATGGGTACAATAATTCTTACCTCTGAATTGTTTTGAAGTAACATAGCATAATATACTTGAATACCTGGTGGTTGTCACCGAACAGTTGCTACTTAACCAGTGTTTCCTATCAGACTGAAGGACTGAAATAAAACACCCAGTGAGTCTCACGGTGCTGATTTCTACACGCAACAATAAGTGAGAATTTCACCCGAGGCTAGGAAGCCATAGAATCCCTTTCCTTTAAACCAAAGGCCATCATCCCTCAGGTTTATAGAGCGATCACAGGGTTGTGCATCTGTGGTTTCACTACAGCCATTGGGGGCCAGGTAGTGAATAATGATCAAAGACAAAGGAACCTCTTCAGCAGGGGAAAATCTCAAGGCAGATCAGCACACGACCACCACTGAGTCACTACCGGATGGAAATGAAACGTACTCTCTGTAACAAACGCTAAGGACCTGGAAACTCAAGAGTGATTTTGCAAGAACTGTGCCTTTCTGAGAAGCGTGAAAGGAAGATGATTCAAGAGAAGAAGGCCGAGTCATAAGCAACAGACAAAACAAGTTCTCTAGAGCATTAGCCATAGATGCTCTAGGAAACAATCTACAATCAACACTCTCATTAAGCGTTTCTCACTGTCAAGGCTTAGCTGGTTTGGATGAAAGGTGCAAGCGTGCTGGTTCCGTTGACGTCACTATGCCTTTGGGGGAAGACATTTAAAAAGATGTGAGTAGAAGGGCACACCTGACAGTAAAACTCTCCCATTGACACGAACAGGTGCATGATGCCAGGAAAGGTAGGCATAACCCCAAAGGCACGAAAGAGGGGGTCTGATTGGCTTCAACTTTCCAGAAGCCCAGAAAATCAGGCGGGGGGTACAATCAGACTCCTGCCCAACATCTGAAACATCGCTGGAATTGCACAGCTCAGGGCAGCTAGTATACTTAAGAGGCCCCCTACTAAAACTTGGAAAGCAGCCTTGAAATAATAGTAATAAGCAGCTAAAAACTCAACTTTACATCTGATAACATGAGGCTGGGAATGAAACATCAGGGTAATAGGTGCACGGTAGCCCACGAGAGTGGCAGTAACTCATCAGAGAGCTCTTGGCTTGCTGGGAGAATAAACACTCCTGAACTAGGTCAGATTCCTGATTCAGGTGGTATTGCCCACAGCAACTCCAAGGGGCCGGACCCAAGAAGGTGCAGATGCCCCATCTGACCTCAGGGGTCAAAGCCAAGGCATGTCCTAGTTTCTCCCAGTAGCCACTCCCAATTCTGTCACTCATGAACTTGCCCAGACCCTTCTTAAATTGCATTTATATATCCTGCCAGGACCACCTCTTGAGATAATGAGTTTTAGAAGACTATTACCTGTTGTGTTAAGCACTACTTCCTTTCATTGGTTACAACAAGAAAAAGCAGAATTAGCGGTGAAATAGCAGAAAGGCTAATGTTGCTTTCATCAAGGGACAATCTCGTGTGTGGAAATATGCAACAGCCTGGAACCACAAGGCATCTGAGCAGCAACTAGGAACTCGGGAAACCTAATGACTTCAAGTGCTTTGGTTGATGAGAGTCACTCAATGTGTGTGAGAAACAGGACTAAACAAAGGCATAATTTCTGTTAGAGTTACCTAGTAGAAAATAGCTCAAATGGCATGGAGTCCAGCAATGTTTTCAATCACAAACCCTGAGTTGATTGCAAATACACAAGGATCAGAGGTTGGTGGAAAGCAGTAAAATCTGCGAGGAGACACTGAAAATGAATACCATAGCACTCTGTGCAGTCAGGGATGCCATGGAACCTCCAGGAAAAGGCCCTACCAATCCTCAGTGGGGCATGGAGCTCCCACCCACTGGCTGAGCTACACTAAGCATCTCAGCCATGATAAGTCATATCTACTGCATACATTCTAATTGCAATATGGTACCCTGGGTTGATTCCTGGAACAGAAAAGGGACATGTGTGGGGAAACTGGAATGAAGTCGAGGTTTAATTAATAGCTATGTACTAATGCTAATCCTATTTTGACAAATGCGGTATTGTTATGTAGGATGCTAACATTAAGAGAAACTGGGAGACGCGTATGTGGGAACTCTCTGTACTATCTTTGCAACTTTTCTATAAATTTGATATTATTCCAAAGTAAAACGTTTATTTAAACTGCAAGAAATTGGGAGTTCCCTGATGGTCCAGTGGTTAGGACTCAGCGCTTTCACTACCGGGGGCCTGGGTTCAACCTCTGGTCAGGGAACTAAGATCCTGCAAGCTGCACAATGCGGCCAAGAAATAAAAATTAAAATAATCAATTAACTCATCTTAGAAAGAAAATAAATTACAAGAAATTTTCTTTAAGGCAAACATATTTCATGACTCTTCTGAACCACTATATTAGGACTTATATTTTAAAAACCGTCAAGAGGGACTTCCCTCGTGGTGCAGTGGTTAAGAAGCCGCCTGCCAATGCAGGGGACATGGGTTTGAGCCCTGGTCCGGGAAGATCCCACATGCTGCAGAGCAACTAAGCCCATGTGCCACAACTACTGAGCCTGCACTCTAGAGCCCATGAGCCACAACTACTGAGCCCACGTGCCACAACTACTGAAGCCCACGCGCCTAGAGCCTGTGCTCCGCAACAAGAGAAGACACCACAATGAGAAGCCTGCCCACCGCAACGAAGAGTAGCCCCCGCTCGCCACAACTAGAGAAAGCCCGTGCGCAGCAACGAAGACCCAACACAGCCAAAAGTAAATAAATAAATTTATAAAAAAAAAAACACCAAGAGTTTCTGTTAGAGTTTTAGAATCAGGATTCAAGGCAAAAGACATGAAAAGACATTTTTCTAAAGAAGACATACAAATGACCAACAGGTATATGAAAAGGTGGTCAACATCCCTCATCATCAGGGAAATGCAAATCAGAACCACAATGAGATATCACTTCATACCTGTTAGGATAGCTATCGTCAAAAAGATAAGAGATAAGGGGCTTCCCTGGTGGCGCAGTGGTTGAGAGTCCGCCTGCCGATGCAGGGGACACGGGTTCGTGCCCCGGTCCAGGAAGATCCCACATGCCGCAGAGCAGCTAGGCCCGTGAGCCATGGCCACTGAGCCTGCGCGTCCGGAGCCTGTGCTCCGCAACGGGAGAGGCCACAACAGTGAGAGGCCCGCGTACCGCAAAAAAAAAAAAAAAAAAGATAAGAGATAATCACTATTGGCAAGGATGTAGAGAAAAGGGACTCCTTGTGCACCGTTGGTAGTAATATAAATGGGTGCAGCCACTATGGAAACAGTATAGACGTTGCTCAGAAAACTAAAAATAGAACTATCATGTGATCCAGGAACCCGTCTTCTGGGTATACACCCAAAGAAAATGAAATCAGTACTTCAAAGAGCTATCTGTGCTCTCACGTTCATGACAGCATTATCCACAGTAGCCAAGATATGGAAACAACCTAAGTGTCCATCAGTGGACGAATGGATTATTTACATATGTGTGATGGAATATTACTCAGCCTTAAAAAAAAGAAGGAAATCCTGCCATTTGCAACAGTATGGATGAACCTGGAGGTCATGGTGCAAATATGACAGGCACGGAAAGAAAAAAACTACATGATCTCACTCATATGTGGAATCTAAAAAAGTCGAATACATAGAAGCACAGAGTAGAAAGATGGTTACTAGGGGTGGGGAGCTGGGGGAAATGGGGAGATTCTGGTCAAAGAGTACAAAGTTGGAGTGATGTAGGATGAACAAGTCCTAGAGATCTAATGTACAGTGTGATGACTACACTTAATAATACTGTAGTGAATACTGAAAATTTGTTAAGAGGGCAGATTTCAGGTGCTCTCTCATAAAAGAAAGAAAGAAAAAATAAAGGGAGGGAGGGAAAGAGAGAGAGAGAGGAGGGAAAGAGAGAGAGAAAAGGAGGGAGGGAGGGAGGAAACTATGTTAATTAGCTTCACTGTAGTAATCATTCCACCATTATGTATGTATATCAAATCACTATGTTGTACACCTTAAATATATACAATTTTTATTTCAAAAAATAAGTTTAAAAAAAGAATCAGGATTCAGCTGGATGAGAATTCCCTCATATGAACTGGGTGTGGGAGGGGGAGAAACACGTGTTAAAGATAAGGAAAAACTAAGTGGATATTTATCAGGATACGGAAACATTAAGCAGGACCACAGGAGACGTGGTGAGTCAAGTGTGGAGGCAACAAGTGTGAAGATGACCAAGACTGCAGTGACTCACCCCAGAGTCATCTCATCCCAGTGATAACCACGACCTTCCACAAGATGGGCCTCATGATGGACAGCAGGGGCCACGCTCTGTGCCAACACATATCCTCCCTGGGCACTATGTATTATAATTTACAGAACAGTACTTACCCTCGTAAGCCCAACAAGCCTAAAACAAATAAACAGCCTGAGAGGAAAAGACTAGAACGAAATCTGAGAATTCTGACATGATACCAAAAACATTATCAAGGTTTACCAAAATACAGAATAAAGTTACCTGTATAATTAATCACCGTTCACTGACTTACTAGAGTGAAGATACATTATTAGACACCATCGGCAAGGGCAGGCATAAAGAAATGAACTTTCTTATTCAAGAAGATTACAGAGATAAGGTTAGGCCAGAAAAGATTTAAGTATCTGAGCAGCATCAAAAAGAAACTGTTTCAAATCTTTCCAAAAGCAAAAAAGGAAGACCACACTGAAAACATATTGCTGTGGGAATTTCGGAATTCCCTGACGGTCCTGTGGTCCTGTAGGACTCGGTGCTTTCCCTGCTGAGGGTGCAGGTTCAATCCCTGGTCAGGATATCACGAATATCCCACAAGCCACTCGGCGCAGCCAGAAAAAAACAAAAAACATATTGCTGGTTAAAAGCTCTGAACCTTGGAGATCTGGGGGTTGGTGCCTAAAGATTTGAAAAATATAGTGATGTCGCTCACGGAAGAAAAAAAAAATGCCAAGAGCAATTTATGGAAATACAGCCTACTTAAATATTTTGGCAGGGGGTCAGAGAAACCATCAAAATGGACAATACTGCCTGTTAACCCAACTCATACATTCCAGCTGAAGGTACAAGAGGTTATAATTACAATACAGCTCCAACTACAAGCCTGGTTTTGACACCTAGAAATGGATTCCATTTCCCTATCAGGAGGGAAATCACTAAAAATCAAACACTCAACCAGGCCAACTGCTTTCCTACAGACCCTAATCTACGCTAATCACTGGGTCAGGTCATTAGATCACATTCAATCAACAACACATCCAAGAATAAAAAGGTTGGAAAAAAATCACCAATTTGTAAAACACCAAGCATTTTGCATTTGTTGATAATAAATCAGGTCTTTGTTTTTAATGAATTTAGTTTGCACTAATTGATAACAAAGCGATGTATGAATGAATCCACTGTGCATGTGCATTATAGGTTTTACATGCTTGTGAGCAAAGACAAATATTTTAGAGGGAAACAAACGAACACAGCAAGGCATTCATGGCTTTAGGGCAGGCTTGGCCGTTAGCAGAGCAACCCTGGCACTTTGCCTAATCTGAGTCTTTTTCCTATTCTTGTGAACGAAATAGTTAGGTCCACTCTTCTTCTGGGAAGAAATTCTGTCAAACCAAGTGACAACCTTCACTCTCTATCAATCTGTACCTCTAATGTACTGAGGGGTAATAATCCAAAGGCCACATAAACACAGAGTTTGATTAAGTGACCCAGTTCTGTGCCAACAATGTTAAAGAGGACTTATTACTAAAGACAGCTACATCATTACCCTTTTCTACTCCTGTAAGTAATTAAAACCCTTACTTATATAATTTATACCAGCTTCTGTGGGCCAGAGTAATTTCAGATCATTCTTAAGCGTTTCTTAATCCCAACACTGGAATTGAAGGAACACGACTCTACTTACAGTTTCGAATGTCACTCCAGTCGATTTTAGAGAAGAAAGGATGACAGCAAAGGCCTTCAAACTTCAGTCTCTCTTTCTGGCCACACAACAAACTTTGGATCAGATCAAGTAATTCACTGCTAACTTTGGGATCATCTGGAAACTTCAAAAACCGCTATTTCAAAAAACAATAATAATTATTATTCCCTTAGCAAATTCAGTTTCTCATGTCTCCAAGTTAAAAAAGTAATTCTCGTATACGCAAGTTTCTTTCTTTCTTTTTTTTTTAAGAAGGAAGTTTTATGCCCTCTTAACTTGGGACCAAAGGCATGTTCCCAAAATAAACAGCCTATTCATATCAATAGGCCTAGCTCCCTTGCAAGGAATACCCTTCATAACTTGATCCCTGTACCCTCTCCCGTCTCATCTAGCTACACTCCCCACCTCGCTGTTTGCCAACCAACAATAATGAGCTATTTAAAGCTGTCTGAACAAATCACTCTGTCCTCTCTGCCCAGAAGGCCCTCCCCAACCTCAGCCCCTCTTCCCTGCCTACCTCCCAGCCTCCCTCTCCCACCCTATCACTCACTCCCTCCTGCGTGCTCCCCGTGTTCTGCTTTTGCACATACACGGTGTATTTTGATTTGTGTGATGATGGAGAAAGAAGGCCGAGAGGGCCTTTCTCCTTCTTGCCCAGAACTGCAAACCTGGTACCTAACACCTAACAGTGCCTAGTGCAATTCACTCGTTACTGAATGAATGGATGGAAATGAAGGAAACAAATGAGCCCCAAGCATCATCTCAGGGGAAACTTTAACTCAGGAGTAGACTCAGGAATGACAAATAATGTATGTATGTATTAAGCATACAAAAGTTGTACTATACATAGAAAAATATGCATTAAGCATCCCAGGAAGAAATTGGATGATATATAAAAACCTGTGAAATACATTCTTCTTCCTTTTGGTTGAAACTAAAACATAGATATTCATCATATCCTTAAGAAATGGGCTTACTATAGTGACAAATACAGTTATTAGAAAACAGGTTTAATTCTACTTTATGTATCTATTGCTGTATTTCTAATCCATGTCTTTGACTTTTACTACCATGTTTGACAGCCAGCAGTACTAAGCAGTATTGCATATAAGAACATGGATTTCAAAGCCAGACTGCCTGTGCTATTTTGGGCAAGTTACTTAACCACTCTGTGCTCTGGCTTCCTCCTCTGTAAAATGAAAATAATAATATCATCTACCTCACAGGATTGTTTGAGGATTAGCC
Organism: Delphinapterus leucas; assembly: GCF_059928025.1. Lineage (NCBI taxonomy): Eukaryota > Metazoa > Chordata > Mammalia > Artiodactyla > Monodontidae > Delphinapterus > Delphinapterus leucas. Next base: position 9,819,064 of record NC_143142.1, on the reverse strand, counting down.
AAGTTAATGAACTATATTTCACAAATTTTAAGACTCCCATTTTATTCACATTTGACAACACTGAAATCAATGAAATATCCTAGATTAATGGGCAGCAGTTTTTCTTTTTTAATGGTACATAAAATGATGGCATAAGCTTATAATTACTGGCAGCTGAGAGTCAAGATAATACAATTAATAAAGCATTTAGAACCGCTTTTGGCGTAAAATGCTATATAAAGTAGCTGTTGTTATTATCCAGAACTGCTGGTTTACATTATAAACTTTCATTCGCACAATTTTAAATGACATTTCTCAATATTACTTCAAAATCTAATAATGGCTCTTTACCTGGAAATTCATGATGTTGTTGAAGGTTCTGGCTGAGGTTCCCTCAGTGAATGGGGACCTTCCATAAACCATCTCATAAGCAATAACTCCCACTGACCACCAATCACAGTCTAGGCCATAGGCACCTTTTCCATCCCCATTCATGACGGTCAACACTTCAGGGGCCATGTAATCTGGGGTCCCAACTGGGAGTTTGGCATTCACCTGGAAACCCATAAATAAAATGAACACAGCAAATTTTCAATTATCCTCAAATGGATTACCAACAGACATAAGCTGATTTGCCACTGATTACTATTCTCCCAGGCACTTGAACTTTCTGTCAAGTGGCACAGCATCAGGAAAAGCAAATGATTCACTAACTTTAAAAAAAAAAAAAAAAAACACATAATATAATCCAAAGGCAAAGGGCCCAGGGTTGTTGATGATACATACATTTAGTTACACAAATGAGAATTGGGTATATACCTACAAAGGAAGATGTCGTTCCTGATACATCTTACTGATATGACAGAACTTCTCTTACGTATGAAAACAGTAAAACGATAACAACATGTAAAGATGAATCTAAAAGATCTACTCATTATTGAAAAACTGGCAGCTAGCTGGCAACACAATACTGCAAGCATGTGTTATATCTCAAGTTTAAATATTTGGAGTCAACATTCCTATTCGGCCCACCCGCAGGGCAAGACATGATAAATAATTTCTACCAGAGGTCAAATGTTAATGAGTTCATTTTCCTCACCCCGAAATCCCGTTTCTGTGGTTCCTTCCCCACTGTTCAGAGACACAGAGCCCTCCAACCCTATGGTACCGAAGCACCTGACCTTGACAAAGAAATATCATGACAATGTACGAGGTCTTTTTATAAAGCTAATATATTCCATTTAAAGAACTGTCCTTATTTCTGAGAATTTGTCCTTCTGACTGGTTTAGTGTTTAAACATACTTTGTTTCTTGAAATGATGCAGATGAAAAGGGTATGTTTTCTGGCCCTCACCCCCACTCCTTCCTGGGCAACCTAGTAAGCTGGCAAACTTTTGGTCTTCAAAATTGTCTTGAAGTTTTATTGAATCATGAAATTTGAAGTCTAAGGATCACCTCTCTAACCTTATTCCCCATCAAAACAGAGAGGGCCTGTTTTGGGTTGACCAGTTGTCCAATAACCCTACATCTAAAAAGGCTTCTCTCACAGCACCAGCTACATGGTGCAAAAGAACTCTCTCCCCATTAAAGGGTGTTAACTGCCCCTGAGTGAGCTGAGAGATTTTATAGGTATGGCCACATACCTTTAAGGCTGGGCTTTATATCAAGAAAGTCAATTTGCTTTGCTTTGCTTTGCTTTGATTTGAATGGAGATTGAGAGGAAAGTCAATGTTTAGAGAAGATGCTAAGAGGTCTCCTTTCCCCAGTGATGAAGACCCAAGCTCTTCCAGCCCGAAACTTTAATCTGGTCTGTTCCTCTGCCTCAAAGACCCATTGTTATAGGAAACAAAATCATTGTCCCTACTCCCTCTCTTTTCACCCCTTCCCTCAGGCCCATCACAGGCTTTTTTCAAACCCTAAACCCAGAAAGCAGTGCAATACTGTTATTCTTGACACCAGTCAGCCATCACTTTGAGCAATAGGGCTTCCACTGCAAACACATGCCTGGGAAAGTTAGATGGTCATGCCACCCAAGAAACCCACAGGCCTGTGCTGAGGGACTAAAGTGAGGAGAGAGGAGAAAATATTTGGTCTGACAGGACACCTTAAGCTTGAGGAACTGAGGGTAGCTTTGGTCAAGGGGAGGCCTTGATTTTGGGAAGCTTGAGCCAAGACTTCTGTCTTTTAATGTGTGTGTGTGTTAATGAGCTCAGCACAGAACTGAGATTAAATTACAAGATTTTGGAGGAAAAAAAAAATCCTGAATGCTGACAACTAGAAATAAATATCTTTTTTTTAAATTGGGGTATGGTTGTTTTACAATATCTTTAAAATATCAAAACAAGAGAAGGGAAACTGTAACATCTTGGTTTGACTAGGTATTGGTAATGCCACTGTATAGTTGATTAAATGCTTACCCTTTATGCCTAATTATTTTGCAAAACCATTAATACACAATCCTCAAATATTCATCATTTCTATGTATTAGATTTTATTTTATCATCACACTAGATTGTTTGGGGATATTCAGTTCTCCTGAATATCCTTAGGAGATGGCAGCTCCCAGGGCTTGGTCACTTACTCACAACCAAAGAATTGAAAGGAAGTTGACTGGGTCATGTTTATCAGCACGACCCAGCAAAAGGTATAAACTGTCAATGCCTCATTTTCAAACTAATGGTTAGACTTACCAAAGAGTTGGATAACTCTGCAACTGTTTTTGCCCCATAACAGGTATGTGATTATACACATTTATGTCTAACAATTTTGTAAATTTCCAAAATTAAAAAAAAATTCCCTAGCTTGCTTTCTGTAGTTCTCCTACCACAGTAATTAATATCAATTAACAAAGACTTTTAATGAAAATTAATGGCTCCTAAGTTTCCATTAGTTACTGACCTCCAAGTACATTAAACCTGTTCAACATGTAATCTGACACATCTTGATAAGGATTTTGCAAGATCCTTTCACTATCCTCTGGTGGCAATTCACAGCCAGCTACTCTGGGTGAGATATTAAAAGTGGGACCGTGTACTAGGAGCACAGTCTGACTGCAGTATAACCATCTGACAAGGCCCCAGTTTTACTGAACTTTAATTTTCCCTGTATTGACAGGGAAGAAAATACACCAGTTCAGGAGGAGACAACAATAAAATGACTAGGAGACAGAAGAGTCTGTCACATTTTCGAGAGACAGAGGGTTGAAAAGAAAAGAAAGGAGGGAAGGAGGGGATTAACCCAGCAGATTCTTTTACAAGCAGAAAGCAGATGGAGAAGAAGGTAAGAAAACCAGTCTTCCTCCTCCCAATCCCCTTCCTGTAAAAATGCTTATACGTAAAACTGTTTCAAACCTAACTTTACTCCTCTGGCTGCCCAGGGTAAACATACACCTGCAGAAGCAGCCGGAAAAAATATTCTCGCTATGTTGTTCCTCTCATGGAAAAGTAATAAAATCTTTTCACTCCTCCATAAATCTCAAAAAGGGCTATCTCCTATGGGTTTCCAACTGCTAAATGGTAGTGATTATCTCTTAACATGTTATATAATGCTCTTTATTTATAATCTCCTTACAACTGTTTTCACAAGGGCTGAGTGAGACAGACTGGAACTGTTAGCTGTTTGCCATTCTCTGAGATTCTAATAAGGTGAAGTGGGTGACATCTCTGCTCAACACCCAAACTTCCAGGCAGTATGGTCCACCTGGAGGAACATAATGAAAATACTCCCAAGCAACATTCTGGCTAAAAAGCTTAAATATAAAGACAATGGAAGATGGGAAACTCAACAGATCTAAGACCAAATATCCAATATTTGATATCCAATATCCAAATATCCAATATCAAATATCCAAAATACAATGACCATATGACCATATGTGGCAGGTGGTAGGGAAAAGGATGAATGGATTTCAGGTAACATGCAACAATTTCAGCAAGTGTGAACTATATTTTACATAGTATATTTTGAGTACTAAAAAAAAACTTTTAAAACCTACTTTAGACCTATAAAACATTCTATTTAAAGGAAACACGGTTCACCCACCATCGCTGATCAAAAATACAAAAAAAAAGAAAAGTATAATTCTATATCCATACTTGATCTAGATTGCAAATTGTTGATCTTTTATAACATAAGGGCCTTTGCACTTAAAGCAATGCTAAAATTCCTTCTCATCTGCTTGTCACATTCTGGCCCTAAGAGCACAAAGTGCTGGGGAGGCTATTCTCTAAGAGGAGAGGAGCTACAACATTCTCAAGTGTGTAGGACTGAGGGCCATTATCTCCTTGACCATCGAGAGGCAAATAAACCTGAGTGCCTCCGGAGGCTCCCCGCCTGAAGGGAGTGTTGCTACCGCTCGCAGAATTGGAAAGGGCAGTTTGCAGCACTGAAAAATAGACATTTAAAATGAAGAGGAGTCCTGTCTCTCCACCGAGGGCTCTGAAGACAGCGATTCCAGATGCAGAGATAGGACCTTACTCTTTATTCCCATTTCTTTCCCAAGCAGTGACTCTAGATCATAACGGGAGTTTTCTCAGTAGGTTTTCTTATCGCAAACACACATTGCCAGCTCGAAGGGATAAGCCTTCTGATGCTTCTCAGTCCACAGCCGAGGTTCTCCACCAGGGGTGATTCTGTCCCCCAGGGAACACTGGGCAATGTCTGGAGACATTTTGGTTGCCACAACTGGAGGGGAGGGTGCCTCTGGCGTCCGGTGGGTAGAGACCAGGGATGCAGCTAAACATCCTACAATACACAGGACAGCACGACCCCCAACAAAGAATTCGCTAGACCAAAATGTCAGAGGTGCTGACTACATATCTAGGCTTCATTTTATTTCTAGATGCCTGATTTTATTAAGGTCATTAATGCAAGGTATAGGTTTTTGAATCCCAGATGATAAAACTTTGCATGATTTAACTTTTTTTCTGTACTTCATTCCACTAAATTGAATACCTAATTTTTCATGCCTGTTTCTTCTTTTTTTTGGTCTGCACTGGGTCCTCATTGCTGCACGTGGGCTTTCTCTAGCTGTGGCGAGCGGGGGCTACTCTTGGTTGTGGTGTGCGGATTTCTCATTGCAGTGGCTTCTCTTGTTGTGGAGCATGGGCTCTAGGCACACGGGCTTCAGTAGTTGTGGCTCACGGGCTCTAGAGAGCAGGCTCAGTAGTTGTGGCTCGCTGGCTCTAAAGCGCAGGCTCAGTAGTTGTGACGCATGGGCTTAGTTGCTCCGTGTCATATGGGATCTTCCCGGACCAGGGCTCGAGCCCGTGTCCCCTGCACTGGCAGGCGGATTCTTAACCACTGCGTCACCAGGGAAGCCCTCACGCCTGTTTCTGAACTGCACATAATTTTTAAAACATAAAATTCTTTGATACTCTAATCTAATTATTAATGTAATGATCAAGTGTAATAGATTATAAGCACATAATCTGAGGGGGGGGATAAAAAACAACCAGTGCTAAGGTGGAAAAACCCTGACCTCAGACAAGGTAAGGAGCCTGTTTTTCCAAGAGCCTGAATCTGAAAGAAGTTATGTCAAGTGGGCCTCAGATCTGCAGAACAGGGAGGCCAAACCCTGGAATGCAAACAGTTAACAAAACCCGGATCCTTTTCCTCACATCAACATAATAATACCCACCTTTCCTCCAAGGAACCTGAGGGAAAAAAAGGAAATTTTATATATTGCCCTTCGTAAGGACTAAACTCTCAGACCCAGGAGGCATTCTGAAGAGCAGCCACCCCTCACCTCTTCATTTCTGCATTTTAACTAGACCCAGTATTTTCTAGAGGAAGAATAAAAGCCCAAGTTTCTAAGGATTTGTCCAGATCACCAAGTGATTCAGTTGGGAAGTTAGTCTTAAAATCTAAGTCAGTTTTTTCTTAGACTTACCATTTTTTTGCATAGTTGACCTGAAAATTTACATTTTAGTATGTACCAACTTTATTAGGTTTCTAAATTCTAATTTTCTTTTACTTTATCTTTTTCCTAAAGTATTCTCACTCTTGACCTCAATAGCTACCCTCTTGCCTTCCTATTAGCACATGGAATACAGCTTAATAATTATTAGTATGTGGAATACAGCTTAATTTTTACCAAAGGTCCAGGATTTAGAATCGACATTTTGAGTACTTGGTTCTTAATGCTTAATGCTTGGTTCAAATTCTCCGGTGATTACTTTCAATTTCATTGCATAGGAAATAGAGGATTTGAGATAAATAAGGTTACATTTCATCAAAATATTTAAAGTGAAAAAGAAAATGTAACAGAAGACAATCTATTAACAAGCAAGGAAAAAGAAGGGAAAAACAAAATAAGCATTTTCCCATCTTTTAATCCAAACTATAAGAATGTTTCTAAAAATGTTTTGTAGGGTATTAACAGGTATTTTACATAAAAGGGTACCAGATCAAGTAAGTCTGGAAAATCGCTCTGTGTCCCCATCCCCACCCACCCTGCAGAGAAATCATTTCACACACTGACAGATGAGGGCTCCAGAATGTCGCTCAACTTTATCCCGTGTTTTCCAAATTTACGAGGACCTCAGAACACTTTGTAGTATAAGCTCTATTAAGTTATCTTATTCTATTTTGTTACCATCTTATTTGAGTTCATTTTAGCAGCTGATCCAAAATCCACCAGCTTGATGTGTCCCATTCGGTCAATGAGGATGTTCTCGGGCTTGATGTCTCTGTAAGAAAATCAAGGCCACAAATTAGTGTTATCTTCTCCGTGACAATCATCAAGCAACTGCTAACCTAGGATCTTGCTTCAGCCACGAATCTTAGTGTCTGTGGTTTTGCCATACAGACCTCCCTACTGATGGACATACATAATAAGCATTTTGCAAAACAAATTTAAGTAAAAGAATGAGAGAGAAAGAATAGAAGGGAGGGAGGGGAGAAAGAGAGGGAGGAAGGAGAAGGGAAGCAGAGAAGGAAAGGGAACAAAATAAATGTTATTAGATGGATTATTTCTCCTCGAGACACACATTTTACCTCAGGAGAGCTAAGGCCACAAAAAGCTAGGGGATGTGCCCAAGGCCATGTGGCTAGTCAGTGGAAAAACTGAGACACTATTCAGGATTTTGCGGTTCCTGGTCTAACCATCATTCCATTCCCACAACATTCTCAGATGCTCGTAAAACACTAGCTGAGTGAAGATGTAAAGAAACACTCTTCAACCGAGGATGCGGGGGCACACCTTTGTCAATTACTAACGGGCAAGGTCAGAAGTACAACTACACCCACTTCTGTTCCTCCGGGATAAGCTGCCTCCTTGCACAAATCAAATTCAGTTTTCCTACCACAGCACCCAGAGAACCCATGCAAGAGTTCCCGGTCTTATTAGGCGCATTGACAGATCCTACCAGCAAACGTGAGAATGTCACAATTTTAGATCTATTTCACCATTGAATGGGTAAGCTGAAACATCTGCCATTTTGGAAAATTTGCTTCCAGTAAATTATGGTGAAGACGGGCTAGAAATTGGATGAAGCATTATTTTCATGCTGAAATCATTCACTCTATTTTAGGAACTCTTAGGTGATACAGACAAATCCCCAGTCAACTACCAGAGAGCCTCACTTACCGATGTACATATCCCATCTGATGAACGCTGTGAACAGCCAAAATGAGTTCAGCTAGGTAAAACTGAATCATATTTTCATCTAGTTGGTCCTCATATCTGTTCAAAAGTGACAGCAAATCCCCTCCAGGCTGATATTCCATGACCTGTATAGAATGCCAAAGTTATTAATTCTTCATACACCCAAAAAAGGGGGAATGTTCTCAATTGGATCCTCGAATACTACCTGACATGTTATAATTACAATGTCTCCACAAAGCAATGAAGATGTATGAGACATACTGTAAGTCATGTAGGACAAGGTCCCTGCCCTAAGGAAATTACACCCGTTACCCAAGAGAATCAATACAATGAAAGATGAATCCTAAACGCCATGTGCAATGTTTGCAAGGCAAGCTTGAAAAGTTGAATTAAATCTACCCACTCACCCACCCACCCAAGTAGACACCCCAGACATTCCCTGGGATTAGGTACATAGCATAGACAGAAATTCCTGGAGGGCAAGAAATCCTCTTGCATCCTTTCTGCATTTCCCTCAGCACCCAGCAGAATATAGGAGATGGGCAATAAACATGATACAATCTATTCCTTAAACAGTCAGTGTGGAAGGCAACCTGACCATCTCTGTTAAAAATTTTAAGTGTGAACATATACCCTCTGAACCAGTAATTCTGCTTCCGATGATTTATTTTACAGGAACTTACAATAGTTTGGAGATAGACAGATAAAGAGATTCAATGAAGCATTGTTTGTAACATGGGAAAAAGAAACCCTGGAAATCACCCAAACAGCCATCACTAAGAGACTGCTAAAATATGATGTATCTAAACTATGGGACAAGAGGCAGATACTAAAAATGAATGGACTCGATCTATTCATTCTGCCATGGAAAGCCATCTATGATGATATATAGTGATGCCCTAAAGAGGATACGGTAAAACTTTTTTGTGATTAAAAAAACATATATTACATTTGTTAGTATATACTTAAGGGAAAAAACCTGGAAGAATATAAAGTACAGCCTCAGGGAAAATGTTTGATTAGCAAAAGAAAGTCTTCCACCCCAAGAAACTGAAATCCTTCCTCCGTCTGATGAACCGGGGGTGACATTCCTGAGTCGACACGAGGCTTGGAGGCTCATCTGCCCAAGAGGCTTCAAACCTCAGCCCGGTGACTTCACCTCTCTGCCTCTCAGTTTTGTCCTCTGTAAAATGGGGATAAGACTGAGTCCCTCGCAATGCTGTGCCTGGCGGCCACGAGATCCTCCACTGCTGTTCGAGTCCTTTCCTTTCCCTGAATTCACGGCACCATCCTCTCCGCTCTGGCTGGGAGAAGATGGGACCCATTTTGACCGTCTCTGCATCCACGTCAACCCCTCCTGTCCTTTGCTCTGATTTCCCATTTTAAAGTGTGGCTCATAGCCACACTTTAAATGTCTTTTATTTTAAGCTGTCTCAAACCCTTTCTGGAAAGAGGCAAGATTCAAATAAAAGTCTTTTAAAAAAAAAAAAAACACTAAATCTCACAAACCACTGCATTCCAGAAGCCAACTCTGGGATGTGAATTCTCTTCATCCTCCTCCAAACTTCTGTTTGCTTTCAGTCCAGAATTAGAAGAAAGTTCTAGTCAAGTAAGATATGGAGCATCTGCACACGTCCCCAGAGGCCCCAGGCTGGTCCAGTAAAGATTCTGCCTAGCACCAGGTCAACCCCACACCGGGGACCCTGGGAGGGGCCAGTGACTTGCATGCCCTCCCCAAGGGCCCCTCGTCACCTGGCATCTTACACGTAGCAGATACTCAAGCAGATACTGGACAATTTGATCTAAGGTTCCATTTGCACTGCAACTGCTGGAAAAGAAAAAACTGATTTACGAACTAACAAGAACAGCAGCACTGAGAAGGGGCGGCAGCTGACATGCAGACTTTATTTTCCCCAAAGTCTTGGCAGACGTAAGCTGCTCGTGCCGGTCCTCAAAGAGCCAGCAGGAGGCACCTGGCTGCCTGTAGCTCACCCACGTGTCCCAGCCTGGTTCTCCACAGGCCCTGGGTACACGGGTGAATGCTAATTTTTTACATCTGTTTTAAATATATATTGTCATTAAAAAGGTCTTAAATATCCACACACACAAAGAAAATTCACACATAATAATGGAAGTACTCATGCTTTTAGAACCAAAATGTCTTAAAATATAATAAGAACAATGCATATTTATGACGACATGTTGCAGTTATAAATTTTCTAATCGGGCTCTATTAAAGATGTGAAAAAAATAGAACGGCTTGCGAGTTTAAGGCTGAGAAAGTCAAGCATGTAGCAACTGCTGGCCACTTTTAAGAGCTCACGAACGGACCACTATTTAACACTTAGCGGTGACTCCTGAAGATTCTATTTATAATGACTCGTGAAAAATAGTTCAGAAAATCAAAGCCATCTCTTCGAAAGGCAAAAAGATACATATTCTCTGCTCCTATTCAGAAGATCCAAATTCCTAAGCTGAAAATCCCCGCCCAAACTAGATTAGTCAAACAATTTTGACTGGTCAAACAATTTTCCATTTCTTCAAAAGCGCTCATTAATAAGCAACAAAAATGACAATAGCTGCTAGGCAGCATGCTCTGCAACATGAGGTCAAGAAAGATGTACTAAATGACAAACCTCCTTATCAAAGAACCTAATCAGACTTGACCCACCAACAAGATTCTAGATTACCATACTGCAAATTCCAACCGTACACCATTAGGAGAATTTAGCTTGGGCATTTACTGGGTAAATTTGGCTACCCCAAGATGTTACCCCATCCCCAAACTATCTTACCAGGGTACAGTCACTCATCCTGGGATGAATGGAGCCCAAGGGAAGATAGCTTGTGTGTGGTCAAGCCAAGCTTCATCGACCTTGCTGTTGAGGCTAAGAAATAATAAAGAACCAGGACTTGGACACTTTCAGAAAACACTTTTGCACTTTCAAAACGGTACCAGATCAAGGGGCTCCAGAAAAGGGAATCCTTCTACACTGCTGGTGGGAATGTAAGTTGGTGCAGCCACTATGGAAAACAGTAGGAAGGCTCCTCAGAAAACTGAAAATAGAGCTGCCATATGATCCAGCAATCCCGCTCCTTGGCATATACCTGGACAAAACTCTAATTCAAAAAGATACATGCACCCCTATGTTCATAGCAACACTATTCACAGTAGCCAAGATATGGAAACAAGCTAAATGTCTGTCAACAGATAAATGGACAAAGAAGATGTGGTATATAAATACAATGGAATCCGACTCAGCCATAAAAAAGAATGAAATAATGCCATTTGCAGCAACATGGATGCAACTAGAGATTATCATACCAAGTGAAGTAAGTCAGAAAAAGACAAATACCACATGATATCACTTATACGTGGAATCTAAAATGTGACACAAATAAACCTATCTATGCAACAGAAACAGAATCACAAACATAGAGAACAGACTGGTAGTTGCCGAGGGGGTGGGGGGAAGGATGGAGTGGGAGGTTGGGGTGAGCAGATGTAAGCTTTTATATATAGAATGGATAAACAACAAGGTCCTACTGTATGGCACAAGGAACTACATTCAATATCTTATGATAGGGCTTCCTTGGTGGCGCAGTGGTTGAGAGTCCGCCTGCCGATGCAGGGGACACGGGTTCGTGCCCCGGTCCAGGAGGATCCCACGTGCCGCGGAGTGGCTGGGTCCGTGAGCCATGGCCGCTGAGCCTGCGCGTCCGGAGCCTGTGCTCCGCAACGGGAGAGGCCACAACAGTGAGAGGCCCATGTACCGCAAAAAAAAAAAAAAAAATGAAAACAATAAATATCTTATGATAAATCATAATGGAAAAGAATATGAAAAAAAGAATATATATATATATGTATAACTGAATCACTTGGCTGTACAGCAGAAATTAGTACACTGTAAATCAACTAGACTTCATTTAAAAAAAAAAAAAAGAAAAAAGAGGCTCCAAAAGCGTCACAAAGCAAGAGTTTTCAAGTCTTCATACCAGATGACATGCTGTAAACCAAAGACTGGGGTCAGCAGAGCTGATGAACAAATTAGACCAAAGTCACCACCCAGCCTGTGCCAGTCCATTCACAGCATTTGGATTTGCCCCCAAAATGACTCCATGCCTGATTTTTACTATTCAGAGATGCCCAGGGAGGCAATGTTCCCCCCAGAAATGTGGCTCCTAACCCAAGAAAACTGGCAAGTCCTCTAGGGCAGAGCTTCTCAAACCTGTGTGTACACCAGAATCACCTGGGGAAGCACTTTTTTTAAACGGATAAAACACATTCATCCACATAAATATGTGAGTGCCTATTATGTGCCAGGCACTATTCCAGATATCAGGAAAACAGGAGGGAGTCAAATAGACCAAAATCCCTGCCTTCGTGGAACTGTAATTCTAGTAGAAAAAAAAGAAAAAGAATTCAGCAGTATGAAAGGGTAAAGTATGTCTCTTCCTCATCTCAACCATTCAGGGAGCTGGCTAAAAACGTGGAGTCCACGGACCAACCCCAGACTTCATGGACAAGCTCCAGGGGTGGGGTCCAGGAATCTGCATTTTTAAGGAGCTACTGGGGTGAGGCTGATGCAGCCAACCCAGAACTTATTTTTTTTTAATGTTTTCACTTATTAGTTTCTTTTTGTTTGTTTGTTTTTGGGTTTTTTGGGCCCACTCTGCATGGCATGCGGGATCTTAGTTCCCTGACCAGGGATGAAACCCGTGCCCCGTGCAGTGGAAGCTCGGAGTCCTAACATCCTAACCACTGGACTGCCAGGGAGGTCTCCAGCCAGCATTTTATTGAGACCCAATGCTGATGAGGCTGCGGAGGCATCATGGGTCCTTAACTGCAACTAAATGACACGCTTCTACAGCAGAGGCGCCCCGGTATGAAGCCTGGCTTTAATACACCCCTCACTTCTGCTGCTTACATTTTTCCACTGACTTCCTGGAGCCATTCCGCGTATCAAGACAAGATCACTGGCAACAAAGGGCTGGAACATAACCAGTCCACGAGCACTGAAGCTACGATCCTGCAGGCCACCCCAAGAGTGATCACCAAGGCATGGTAATCAGAGACCAGGGAGACGAGAAGACGGAAAACAGCCCTACAGTGAAACAGCCCTGAACGATGTGACAACCCTGCAGATGGCAGAGAAAGCACAGCAGCTGACAGACCAGCCCGGCTTGGAGCTATAATGGACTTGCTCTCTTAAAGCAAAGACGGTCCGGCCAACAGAGACAGACCCTTCTGAAGGCAGCAGCTGCAGATGCTAATTAAAGGGCAAATCTTACATGTGTTCGGTTTGGAAGCAGCAGCGGCTTCTCTGCTGGCGTCTGCATCTATACTCCGAGTGCTGGGATGGTAATTCCCACCAGTTGTGTTGTGTCTGGAACAAAGGATAAATGTGTGTATTTGTTGTGTGTGCGCACGCATGCACATACACACGCATGCTTGCATGTATGTGTGTGCATATCGGGGTAGATAGGTAATAGCTCTTTAGCGTTCTATCCCAATCTGCATACTGGTGTCATCAGAGGCATGCCGTGCTGGCCACATCTCAGAAACGTGTCCTTGAAATGCCTGCACTACAATCAGCAGGACGGAAAGTGCCATGAAAATGTAAGGATGCTACTGGCATCATTACCCGCCCTGCCCAGTGTTCGTGATCTTTGGCACGGGGGAGGAGGGAATGGATACTCCAAGCAGAGCGGCCCCTGGCACAAACCCTAAATTATTCTTTTTGAAGGGCAAGGTGACCAAGAGAAAAAGAGTGAAGGCCCTTTATTTCAGAAAATACGAATCCCAGCCTGAGTCATCCTTCTGTTCAAAAAAATCCTCATTGAGCATCAAATCATCCAGAGTCTTGGCAAGAAATCGCACACTCAAACTAGGTAACTGAGGACATTAATTGAGGAAAAGCCTATTTGTAAAGGTGTGGGTGAGGTTAAAGGAAATGAACATGGGATGCTGAGGCACCCCGGGACTAGTAACAGCAGGGGAGTAGGTACCACTCGTTGGCCTGAGAGGGCAAGGAAAGGGGTCTCAGGTGTGTACACTATTACTGAAGAAACAGAAGCAAGAAGCAGTAACCAGAAACTAGCTACGGCTACAGGACAATGGTTCTTCAAGTGGGGTCTCCAGACCAGCAACAGCAGCATCACCTGGGAACTGGTCAGAAATGCAAATTCCTGGGCCCCACCTCCACCCCCACTGGATCAGCAACTCTGAAGGTGGGCCAGGCAAACCGGGACACCGTAGGAAAACTGTAGCCCCGAAAACGGTGGGACTCTAAATGCCCTCACTGCAGGGGGACTTCCTGGTGGTCCCGTGGGTAAGACTCCGTGCTCCCAATGCAGCGGGCCCAGGTTCGATCCCTGGTCAGGGAAATAGATCCTGAATGCATGCCGCAACTAAGAGTCTGCATGCCGCAACTAAGAAGCCCACACGTCACAACGAAGAACGCACATGCCGCACCTAAGACCGGCACAGCCAAAATAAATAAATAAATATTTTTAAACAAATAAATAAATAAATGCACTCACTTGAAATATGCCTCAAAAGACCAACACAAAAAACAACTACTTCAGAGAGTCCGCCTGCCGATGGAGGGGACACGGGTTCGTGCCCCGGTCCGGGAAGATCCCACATGCCGCGGAGCGGCTGGGTCCGTGAGCCACGGCCGCTGAGCCTGCGCGTCCGGAGCCTGTGCTCCGCAACGGGAGAGGCCACAACAGTGAGAGGCCCGCGTACCGCAAAAAAAAAAAAAAAAAAAAAACTACTTCAAAGGCACTGATAATTCAAAGAACCTCCTGAGGCAATAACACACTCAGCAACTGAATTGGAGTCAATAAGACATATTAATATTTCATTTCACCCATGAGAAAATTGAAGCCGGTAAGGCCAATGACTCCAGAGAGACCAAGCAAGGTACAGGAATAAAACAAGAACCTATATTCTAAGTAACAGCTTCCTTCTGATGGGCAGCTAGCTTGTGAAGCAACCAACACTGGTGAGTTTTGAGACATGCCTGAAAACTGCATCATCTTCCCCAAGAGATCAAAACAGCACGTCTCGTTGTCACAATGACCATAAGCTGCTGTATTTCACTAAAACAAAAAACAACGAAGTTGTGCTTGTTAACTCTCTCCCACCCTCAACGACAGCAGAGACTGGCGATCACACAGGCCATGGGGTCACTGCCTAGAAAAAGTCCATCTCCAAATGACTCCTACATAGGAAGGGAAGTGTCCATGAAATTGCATGACTGTGGTTGAAAGCAAGACAGGAAATAGAACCACAGTTGCGTTAGAAACAGTTTTAGATGTGCCAGTATAAAGGTAATGAGGAAGACCACCAGAGGTTGAGCTGGGGGCCTGGCATCTAACCCCATCTGTTACCTACGAAAGTAGCTGTTTTAACCTCTGTGCCAGACTCTAACTTATCCCCCAAATACATTCTTCCCTTCTCCCACAGTAATAAGAATGTTAGCTGGATACAGGCCATGCAGCGAGACAGTACACACATGTACACATGCGACGAAGTTCTGGTCAAGAAGATGTGAGAGGAAGTGATGTGTCCCACTTCCACATCATCCCGTGCAGAAGGAATCTGCTTGCTCTGCCTTTCTGCTCTTCTCTCCTCCCAGCCACGTGCAACACAGACATGAAATGGCCCAACTTCAAGCACGTCAAAAAGGACAACATTCTAAAGCACAGGAAGCCACAGGAGGGAATCATCACATATGACAGGGTTGCCCCACCCTGCTGGGGGTCTCTCTGTTACATGACCTTAGGCTATACCTTAACTAATACACCCATGTGTGCAACTGGGGGAAAAGACTTTGGGAATGAACAGAGGGAAGCTGATGTAAGGTCCCAGAAGGGAAAGTAGACTCGTGAGGCAGTAACAGCAGAGCACGGGCAGACTGAAAAGACCCACAGAATGAAAAGTATCAGCACAAAGCCAGGAAGCTTTATGAATCTCACAAAGAATTTAGCTACAACAATGCTACAAGTGGTGAGTTGCAGAACAATGTTTTCTTTGTAGAGATCAGCTCCTTCATGGAAGGACCCTGGGGAAGGCATCTGTTAAGCAGAACTGAACAGATTTCATCATGAACCAGATCAACAAAGTACTACTTCCGTGGGCCACCTGACAGAATACACGACTCGCCTTGTTATATGGAACCAGACGTTGACGGACTTTGCTATGATTTTCTGTAGCCAAAACTGGAAAGCCACACTCATTGGTATGCAACTACGAATGGGCAATTTCTAACCATCAAAACTCAAAAGGATCCAAGTTCAATTTCCTTGCACTGCAATCCAAATTTTAAAAATCTCACTGGGTCTGCGTTCAATTACATACTTGGAGAGCAAAACTCACACTATTAACGTAATACAATTTCCATAATACCTTGAGTACATTTGTATGTAAATCAAATTTCTATGAAATTATCATGCATTCATCCAATAAATATGTCTTAAGCAATAACCTGGGGAAGCTCTACTGGAAGCAAGGGAGAAATCATCCCTCTCCTGGTGGGGGGCGTAGCCTGGTGGAGACAACCGCCCCCCATTCACGAAGAGGAAGTACAGGCTGCTCTGAGCGCACAGCAGAAGGGAGCCCCTCCCACGGCAGAAGATCCGGGAAGGGTTTCTGGAGGAAGTCACATCTGTCCCAAGCCCAGAAGGAGAAATGAGAGTTAGTCAGGTAAATGTGAAAAGACGGGAGAGTGAGGAGAAAGGTCAGAGGCAAGTTCAAAGAACCAAAGGAAGCTCAGGGTGAATGTAAAGTGAAAGGAGAGAGATGTGAGCACTGAGGCTGGAGACATCTGAGGAAAAGGCCTCGTAAACCACACGGAAGAGTCTGGACTTCATCCAGGGGGCAGCAGGGAGTCTTGAAGGGTTTTAACAGCGCGATGGCTTGGCTGCAGTGTGGAGAAGACCTGGGGAAAGAGCAAGACAGATGGCAGGGAGAACACTTAGGAGGTTGTTGCAGGAATGCGGGCAAAGGAAGATGGCGGCCTGGACTCCCACAGTAAAAACAGCACTGGAGAGAAGAGATTGCACCGAGAAATACACAGGAAATGGAATCCTATTTTTTTCATTGATTTTTTTAAAATTTTATTTATTTTTAATTGAAGTATAGTTGATTTACAGTGATTCAGGTGTACAACGGGGTGATTCAGTTCATATATAGATAGATAGATAGATAGATATATAGATATATATGTATGTTCTTTTTCAGATTCTTTTCCATTATAGGTTATTACAAGATACTGAATACAGTTCCCTGTGCTATACAATAGGTCCTCGTTGTTTATCTATTTTATACATAGTATTGTGTATCTGTTAATCCTAAATTCCCAATTTATCCCTCCTCCCCTTTCCCCTTTGGTAACCATAACTTTGTTTTCTAAGTTTGTGAGTCTGTTTCTGTTTTGTAAATAAGTTCATTTGTACCATTTTTTTAGATTCCACAAATAAGTGATATCATATGGCATTTGTCTTTCTCTGTCTGACTTACTGCACTTAGTGTGATAATCTCTAGGTCCACCCATGTTGCTGCAAATGGAATTATTTCATTCTTTTTTATGGCTGAGTAACATTCCATTGTACATATGTACTGCATCTTCTTTATCCATACCTCTGTCAGTGGACATTTAGGTTGCTTCCATGTCCTGGTTATTGTAAATAGTACTGCTATGTCATTGATTTTAAATGTATCTTTGGGGACTTCACTAGTGGTGCAGTGGTTAAGAATCCACCTGCCAATGCAGGGGACACGGGTTCTATCCCTAGTCCAGGAAGATCCCACATACCGCGGAGCAACTAAGCCCATACGCCACAACTACTGAGCCTACACCCTAGAGCCCACGAGCCACAACTACTGAGCCTGTGCGCCACAACTACTGAGCCCACGTGCTGTAACTACTGAAGCCCGCGTGCCTAGAGCCTGTGCTCCGCAACAAAAGAAGCCTCCGCAATGAGAAGCCCACGCACCACAACAAAGAGCAGCCCCCGCTCACCGCAACTAGAGAAAGCCCACATGCAGCGACAAAGACCCAATGCAGCCAAAAATAAAAATAACATCAATCATATTAAAAATAAAGAACGAAAGAATATATCTTCAATTAAACAACAGTTGCATTACAAATTAATGTTTAACTGCCAGGGGAGTTTACTACGATTTGTATGTTTCCCCAAACCTCAAAGGTGTAACGATCTAGAGGCACAGTGGAATTTCAGTACGTTATAACACAAATACAGACGTATAGTGCCCTTATCTTGCCACAGGCAGAATGTGTCTCCAGATTCAGAAAT
Source organism: Delphinapterus leucas (assembly GCF_059928025.1). Lineage (NCBI taxonomy): Eukaryota > Metazoa > Chordata > Mammalia > Artiodactyla > Monodontidae > Delphinapterus > Delphinapterus leucas. The sequence continues at coordinate 9,801,153 of NC_143142.1, read as the reverse complement.
GTTCAGATTTTAGGACGGCACAATGTTGCGTATGCTTTGTATTATGCAACACCCTCAGGTAGGGCCTGGGATATCACCCTGTAATCAAACATACTCATAACTTGCAGCAAAATGGATGAACAGTCACTCTAAAGGGAATGAATAAGAGTTCGGGTCAGGTTTTGCTACAAAGCTCAAGTCAGGTCTTGCTGCCAAATAAGTAATAAAATAACTTGAGGTTTTCCAGAGTACGGGGTATTTCAGAATTGCAGACAAGAGACGGTGGATCTATCATCATACCTTAATTCCTATGCTAAGTTTGGATTTTTCATATGAAAACGGTACCCTTAGCAAGCATTTTATTCCAAAGTACTGGAAAAGAGAATGCAGGCAAGGAAATAATTACAAGACCCCACTGGTAATACCCAGTTGAGCTACTTAAGAAGGGTATAAAAACCTCCTTGCAGCCAGGTATCAATGTGCTGAGGCAACCAGAATGCAAGAAAACACTCGTTTTGAGAACAGTCCCATTTCCCAAGATGGTGGGTAGAAAAACTGAGAAGACCATCCTAAGCTAAGGATGCCAATGCCAGTGTCAAGAGCCAGAGGGAAGCCCCACAGCCCAAAGACCCAAAACAGGAAGCCCCCTGCAGATGGGAGCCTGTCCTAGCAGAGGAACGGCAGATATTTCCAATCTACAAGGTATTCCAGAAAAGTTACATGCAAGCAGAAGTCCACAGCAGTCAAATCCACAATTAAGAAAAAGAAAAGAGACGGTTCTTACCACTGTGACAAGGCCAATTGGTATGGACAAAAAGGGTGACACTGAAGAGTTTAAACTTCTCAAAATGCCCAAATATCACCCTCCCAGAGATATGCTTTGGAAACTGTTGAGCAGTGGGGGAAAAAAACCCAACTATAATCAACATGAAAACAACTACGAGTGTTGCTCCTAGGGCCCCGCTGACCATCCTCACTGGCCACCCCAGAGACAAGCAGAGGGTGGTTTCCCTGCAGGAACTGAGCAGGAGCTTGCCGCTTGGGACTGGACCACTAGCCCTCACATTCATCTGAGTTCCTTTACGCAGGACACTCAGAATCTGCCATCACCTCTACCAAAACTGACCATGATGGTGTGAAAGTCCCAAAGCATCTCAACAGTGCTACTTTAATGAAGAAGAAGCTGCATGAGATTGGACATCAAAAAGGTTGAGCTTTTCGACTCAGAGGAAGAGTACGATAAGATTTCAGAGCAGAGCAATCTGTGGAGTCTCAACTTCTGCCAAAAATCAGAGCCCTTCCTAGCTCCAGGATGGCCTGTGTGCTGTGTGGCCTCAAAAACTAACATTATGCTCACACGCTGGTGTGCTATATCATTTGCAGGGCTCCAGTTAAAATGTCCAAAACAACAACAACAAACAAACAAAGAGCCTGCTGTGTCAAGGTAACTGCTTTTCTGAAGGCTAACGAATAAATCTGTTAATATGCCCAAATACAAGGCACTCCGCAAGACACAGAGAGCACAAGACAAATATCATGTATGCAACAAATGTCCTAGAACACCAGTGAGCCTAGAAACACACCAAGGTCATTAGTAAAGGAAAGGGTTCCAAGCCCCATGTGTCAAGGAAGAAAAGCTTCCAAGACAATATTCAAGGAAAGGAAGTTTCGGGACACAGAGACCACAGGTGTGCTGTTGATTCTGAAGGAGCACTTGGTCAGCGCAAGGCCGGTCTCCCAGTGCATCTGTGTGAGAATGTCCTTGCTCAGAAGGCTGGGTAGGGCCAGGGACCAAGGCAAATAAACTGTTTATTCCAGGTCAGAAATAAAGGTGTAAAGTCCCCCCAAAATGCCCAGTGGAGGTTCAAGACAAATAGGAATCCGTCTCTCTCTTACCCTTTTCTCTGACATGAGCTTTACAGAAGTTTATCTCCATTCAACGTAATAGGATAGTCTTGTTTTAAGGGCTGAATCAAGAACAAAAATTGTTTTTAGGATACCTTTTTAATTTTAGGAATCTAAACCCCCAAGAACCTAAACAAGGCCCCAAAATGAATTTTAGCATTCTGTAAGCTATGCTACAGGCACATCAGGAAAAACCATGGCATTGCTCGAAAGAATGAGGCAGATCTGCATGTAGTGACATGGAAAGATGTCAGGGACAAATCGTTCAACGCAAAAAGCAAGCTGAAGAGCAAAGTAGACAGTAATATACCATTTTTGTAAAACAAACTATATACGTGTGTTACACGCACAGACATAGAAATATTTTTCCGCAAGGCGTGGTTAAGGGCCAGAAAGAACATACATAACCATTAACATTTGTTTCCTTGGGGAAAGAGATTAGAAAGAAAGGTAGAGCATGTTCCCTTCTATTTCATAAATTTCTGCAGCATTTGCATTTTCTTATAATACCTATGCATTATCTCAATTTTTTTAATTTAAAGCAAGATTCTGTTAAAGGAAACAGCAGACTATTTCCAAATAAATGACTTCTCCTTATTGCTCTGTGAGCCACAGCTACAATATCTAGCAATAAATGAAGCTCTTTCTAAATGGGTTAGTTCTTCATATTTAAGACAAGAAGAACAGGAAGACACCTGAAAGTCAGGAAAGCATGAGAAAGAATGAGAGGTGTTGTGGGCCACGTGGGCAAGAACCACATTGAATTCCACAGCTGTACTATCTGATTATTGCAACACCAGACTAATTCTAGAGAGATGGAAAGACTCACCAGATAAAGATTATTTTTGTCCTGAAAGGCATACTGTAACCGGGGGATCCAAGGGCTTGTGCTCTGAGATAATATGTTCTGTTCTTCCTCAAAATATGAAACCTAGGGGGAAAAGAAACTGTTTAGACAATTATAAAGAACTAAGTGTGATGGGGAAAATGCCCTTTGCTTAAACTGATAATTCTAGTTTTGTTTTGTTTTAAAAAAGCCATCACTTAGCCCAACATTCCACAAATCTCATCCTTCTGCCTACTTTGCTCACCATTTTTGCCAGATGCATATGTGTCCAATTATTTACTTAACGTCTTTCTTTAAAGTCAACTCACTACTTCTAAATCTAAATCTCTTTCTCTTTACCTTCCCTTCCTGAGCAATTCAGTCCTAAAGCCATCAGATGGAGAAAAACCACCAGGTAAGCATCCATGACAGGTGGCAAGGAGAGCCATGGTGGCCCAGAACAGGGTGACTGGTCCAAGCAAGGTGAGGAAGGTCATCACATGTAGGGATGGCCTAGAGCAGGGCATCTGAACCTACCAAGGGGAGGCGGAAGCAGCAAACACAGTAGATTGGATGGACACAGGTGCATAAAATAAGTGAAAAATATTAAGGGTGATATCAGAGAAGAGAGTTACAAACATGGAAAGTGTGAAAATTACAATGAACCTCGTGAAGCTGGACTGGACTTGGAAGTGTCGATGTGAACACATGGTTTTCAACATATAGAGATAGATACAGAAATAAACAGAGATGTAAATGTGTGTCTGTGTGTGTGAAGGTAGGTATACTGCATACATGTACATGTATTCCCTGGCTTTGTCCACTGAAAGGTGTCTGGGAGCAATGACATCCCAATAGCAATCAGAACACCTAGTGCCCAGATCGTGGCCTCTAAATACCATTTTCCACTTAAAAACAAAAACAAAACAAAACAAAAAGAGGTCCTTGGAGAAATGACTGATTGCAGGTCTGGGGCAGGTAAAGTAAAAGTGTAAGAGCCTGAACATCTTGCTGTATCAGAAAGCAACACAGAACTCAAAGATGGGGAATATGTCAAAAGGACACAAAAGCCAACCTGAGGGGATTCTTTTTTTTTTTAATTTAATTTTATTTATTATACAGCAGGTTATTAGTTATCTATTTTATACATATTCGTGTACACATGTCAATCCCAATCTCCCAATGCATCCCACCCCACCCCCACTTTCCCCCTGTGGTGTCCATACATTTGTTCTCTATATCTGTGTCTCTATTTCTGCCTTGCTAACCAGTTCATCTGTACCATTTTTCTAGATTCCACATATATGTGCTAATATACGATATTTGTTTGTCTCTTTCTGACTTACTTCACTCTGTATGACAGTCTCTAGGTCCATCCAAGTCTCTACAAATGACCCAATTTTGTTCCTTTTTATGGCTGAGTAATACTCCATTGTATATATGTACCACATATTCTTTATCCATTAGTCTGTCGATGGGCATTTAGGTTGCTTCCATGACCTGGCTATTGTAAATAGTGCTGCAATGAACATTGGGGTGCATGTGTCTTTTTGAATTACAGTTTTCTCTGGGTATACGCCCAGAAGTGGGATTGCTGGATCATATGGTAATTCTATTTTTAGTTTTTTAAGGAACCTCCATACTGTTCTCCGTGGTGGCTGTCTAAATTTACATTCCCACCAACAGTGCAAGAGGGTTCCCTTTTCTCTCATTGGCCAACTTGGGGACAATCTGAGTATAAAAATATATTATGACAGGAATGGATTGTAACTCACTGACAGGAAAATGCAAGTCCATACAGATATAAATAAATTCATGGATTGAAAGTTTTATGAGAAATAGGTATTTCCATAGTTTGAAAGTATCTCCTTCCAAAATATACGTATGTAATTACAAAGGGGAAAGGAGTTAACTCCACAGTGGATAAGTGCGGCAGATACCAAAGTGACATCCTCAGGAATGTGACAAACTGAAATTGAGACTCACCTGTTGGGATGCAATGAGAGGAACAGAGCATTCTGTCTGTGATAATCCTGCCTGAACCTGAATCTCAGCATGAGCAACATCAGACAAATCTAAATTTTACAAAATAACTGGCCTACAATCTTCAGAGTCGCCAAGGTCATGAGAGTCCGGGAGAAATGAAGGGACTGTTCCAGACTGAAAAGACTAGAGGGACAGGACAACTAAATGCCACGTGGGATCCTGAAGTGAATCCTTTTGTTCTAAAAGACCATGGAACAAACTGGTGAACCCTGAGTGGGGCCTGAGGATTAGATGGTGGTAATTTTATCATGGTTGATTTCCTGATTTTGATGGTTGTGTTGTCATTCATGGGAAAACGTCCTTATTATAGGAAATGTACTCTGAAGTACCTGGAGATAATGGGGCATCGGGTTGGTGAGTGATTTTCAAATGGTTCAGGAAAAGGAAGTTGTTGATACTATATGTGATAGTTTTGTGTGTCAACTTGGCTAGGCTCTAGCACCCAGTCATTCAAGCCAACACTAATCTAGGTGTTGCCGTGAGGCTGTTGTGTAGGCGGTGGTTAATTTAGTAAAGGAGGTTATCCTTGATAATTTGGGTGTGCCTCATCCAATCAGTTGAAAGGTCTTAAGAACAAAACTGAGGCTTCCCTGAGAAAGAAGAAATTCTGCCTCAAGACTGCATCACCAGCTTCTGCCTGAGAGCTTCCAGCCTCTTGACCTGCCCTACAGATTTCAGCCTTCCTAGCGCCCACAGTCAGGTAAGTCATACACATATGCGTATGTATGTATAGTCAATGTGTACACGTATGTATAGTCAATGTGTACATGTATGTATAGTCAATGTGTATAGATAGCATTATCATATATATATACTATAGAACCTTGACTGACACACTATACTTGTGACTTTTCTGTAAATTTGTGACTGTTTCCAAGTAATTTAATTTTAAATACACCTTCTTCCATTTCGTTCTAAGAGTAACATCTGTGAAAGTGCCAGGTTTGGATATGCCAGTTAATATTAAACCATTAAATGTTTTAAAATAGTTCTGTCCGTGTGTGTACTGCCCAAAATCATCATGCACACCACCAGTTTAACCTCTAACACATCTGGGAAACACCAACCCAACCCCCGAAATCTACCGTGTGGGATTTGCTGATCCTTCTGTTTTCCTGGCACATAAAAAGTGTTCAGTGAAGGCTGGCTGAACAGAAGGGTCTACAACTTCACTTGCTTATCATTGACACCTCGTCTGACCCCTGAAGCTTCTATTAAAACAAATGGTCTCTGGGGACCTCTTCCAGTTTTCATGGAGCTCTGGGCGGGGTTGCTGGCTTCTCCTAGGTGACAGGTCTTGTTCACAGGATGCTACCTCTTCTCACCTCCTCTCTGGCACTTCCTTCCCCCAACTCCCTGTGCTGACTTCTCTTCTCACACCCTTCAATTCCAAAGCCTCACCATGGCTCAGGTAAGGAATGGGTGGGTGGGGTTAATTAGCTCCCGAGTGTGTGCGATTTTTAAATCTCCCAGCCCACGCCTCGCAAGGGGTCATCTCAAGTCATTCACCTGGAGGAACGCACACCTATGTGAGTGTCTCTATCACTTGCCTGCAGTATCGTAGACGCTGAATTTGCTTCCTTTGATATGCACCATTTCCCACCTGAAATATAAGCAGCACAAGCCTACATCTAAGGCCTCTTCCAAGGACCTAGGAACACACCAGACACGACTGGTGCTCAGCAGGTGTGGCCTGATGACAGGTGGTTGTTAGGTGCTGGGTGGCTGAGTGGGCATCTTCCACGCCTCTCTTCCGAATGATTTGCCATGTCCTGTCATTTGTCCTTTCTGTGAAGTTGCCCACATTTCATTCCTGAACGCACGCCACAGCTTTCCTGGATGCTGACAAGCAGCTTCCTGCCCTCCGCTGAGTCTCTGACTGGAGACCACACAAAGTCACTTAGGTACTCAGACCCAGATCCCAGCCGCCTTCCTCCAAAAACCTACGTGATCCCCAAAGATCTCACAAATTAAACTGTGACTCCAAAAAGCAGTCCTTGGGGAGGGTGAGTTACTATTTAATGGGTAGAGTTTCTATCTGGGATGATGAAAAAGTTCTGCAGAAGGACAGCGGTGATGGTGGCACACTGTGAATGTACTTAATGCCACTGAACTGTACACTTAAAAATGGCTAAAATGGTAAATTTTATGTTGCATGTATTTTATCACAGTAACCAAAAAAGGGTTCTTGAGGTTTCCCACCAATCACTCCCTCCCAACTCCAATATCCTTATTTCTCCCCATCTCCCAGTCTATTCGTTCTAAACCACTTAAACAACAAAAACAAACAAACACATCTGCGTAGCGTTCTAATACTCACACCTCCAGAACGGCACACACGCCACACTTCTACCTGGTACATTCTCGTCACTTCTCTCTGTCCAGAGCCCATGCTCCCTCTCAGCACTGTGAACCTTCCCTAACTGTCTCTGGCTCACCCACACCTCTCCTCATTCTATTGTTCATGAATTTGCTAACTGCTCCCTCTTCTGTGATGCTTTAGCTCCTAAGTGCCTGCTTTACGGATCTGTGCTTTACCTCCACTTTCCAAGGTTGTTCTAAAACCCTGAAATTAACAGCCATGGAGCTTCGATTCCTTTTGCAGGCTTCCCACGGAGCTGGGTCCATTATCAGACACATGATGTGCACCTGAACATGGGTAACTAATAAATTGCTGTCTGAACACCAAGGCTGATGGCCACCTCTCTAGAAACGAGGCAAATGAATCAATACTGTCTGGAGGCAGTAGCCTTGTTTAAAAGAGAGAAAAACACCACAACAGGAAAGATAACTTCTCACCTGCTCTCCAACCAGCAACTCCCTAGCCACAGAACAATTTAATTTCTTCAGAGGCCTGTTTTAAAATCAAATACACATGCCCACAACACAAATATATAAGATGCGTACGAAAGCAAAGGCTATCTGACTCACCCCATAATATGCACATCTCTGAATCCCCAAGGGATGGTCATGAAAGATCATCTCCAATTCATTAGTGAAAAGGCCAAGTTGGTTCTGAATAATATGCAACTATAAAAGCAACTCAGGGGAGCTTGTCAGTCTTCAAAATTAGTCAATGTCAGTTCAAGAGTGTTCAGACCTTCCTGGCTGTGCCACCGTAGTTAACTAGAGAGGCAGAGGAAAACTGGCTCCATCCCAGATGTCAATTCAGCAGATTCTCATCTCTGCAATGAACATGCTGGTACAGAAAGGGGGAAAATGCTGTGATGTTAAACGCTCCTACCTGCTCCTGGGCCAACAAAGCCTTCTTCTTCATGACTTTCATGGCATAGATGTCCCCGGTCGCTTTCTCTCTGACCACCTGCACTTCGGCAAAGTTACCGCAACCTACCACACTTCTCCATTCAAAGTCCTTTGCTGAAGGCTGGAGCTCCTGCAACTCAGCTACGATGTCAGAATCTGCAAAAGACGGAAGAGTGACTCCTGATCCATAACGTGCTTCAAATACGCACATCTTTATGAAAGCGAAAAGAAAGGAAGAAAGAAGAAAGTGTTGCGATGTCTTCCCTAGCTGTCAGAAGACACTTAGTCACTTTCTCGTCGTCGTGAATAATTATAAAATCAGCATAAAAGTGTTTTCTTATGCTAAGTTAAAATTAAGGGCTCCAGAAATTCCAAAGCACAGTTTCCATGGCAGCTATGATTTGAATCCTGTAGACGTAGAAAATAGGGGAAGGAGAACGGAAAACATGCTTTTCTTCCTTCTCTCTGGAGGCTGCAGGGCAGTGTGTGATCAAAAGTTCTTACCAGCATTTAGATCAGTTTATAATGGGATGTAAGCAATGTGATCCCCATGTCAGTCGACTTTGGAGTTGACTTCCAGATCATTCCATTCTGACTACACGTGTCCTGCTCAGTTTTATCCCACTAGCCCAAGTCTTATCTCCCTTGGATCGTGTCAGTAAATACCTTCCTGGCCTTAATATGCAGCAGCGCTACCAAAGGGAAAAAAAAAGCCTGACCCCAAGGAACCAAATAGAACCCTGACCTTGGTCCTGCAGAGCTGACATATCACACACCTGGATGGGTTTGCAACTATCTTTTTTCTTGGCATATAGTCTATTCCTTCTCCGAGTGCAATCTCTCAGCTGGCGTCTTCATCTGCCCTGACTGCTTTAACAAAACACCACAGACCCATGGGCAAAGCGGCTTAAACAACAGGCATGTATTTCTCAAAGTCCTGGTGGCTGGGAAGGCCAGCAGACTGAGATCCTGGAGAGAACCCGCTTCCTGACTGATGGACGGCCACCTTCTCCCTGTGTCCTCATGTGGCAGAAAGAAAAGGAGCCCTCGTCCCTCTTCTTCCAGGGACACTAATTCCATCATGGGGGACCACCTTTATGAATTCATCTAAACCTAATTATCTCCCAAAGCCTTCACATGTTGGGGGATAGAGCCTTAACATATGAATTTGGGGGATTGGAGGAGGGGGCGGAACAGTGAGAGATTCTCAGTGTTTAAAGTGTGGACTAAACGGGTGGCAGATTTGGAATCTAACATATATTTATTTAACAGCACTAAGTTGGGGCATTGCTGGATTTGCAACAACTCTAATGGTCTAAAGAATAGAGTGGAACTTAATTATTAGAGAAATGCAAGTCAAAACTACAATAAGGTATCACCTCCACCAGTCACAACTGCCATCATTAAAAAGTCTACAAATAATAACTGTTAGAGATGGTGTGGACAAAAGGGAACCCTCTTGCACTGTTGGTGGGAATGTAAATTGGTGCAGCCGCTATGGAGAACAGTATGGAGGTTCCTCAGAAAAACTAAAAATAGAACTACCATATGACCCAGCAATCCCACTCCTGGGCATATACCCAGACAAAATAATTCGAAAGGATACATGCACCCTTATGTTCATAGCAGCACTATTTACAATAGCCAAGACACGGAAGCAACCTAAATGTCCATCAACAGATGAATGGATAAAGAAGATGTGGTTTATATATATACAATGGAATATTACTCAGCCATAAGAAAGAATGAACTAATAAGAACCTGCGGTATAGCACAGGGAACTCTACTCAATACTATGTAATGGCCTATATGGGAAAAGAGTCTAAAAAAAAAAAAGTATATATATATATGTGTGTGTATGTATAACTGATCCACTTTGCTGTGTACCTGAAACAACACTGTAAATCAACTATACTCCAATAAAAAAATTTTTAAAAAGAAGAATGAAATAATACCATTTGCAGCAACATAGATGGACCTAGAGATTATCATATTAAGTGAAGTAAGTCAGAAAGAGAAAGACAGATACCATATGATATCACTTATATGTGGAATCTAAAATACGATACAAATGAACATATCGACAAAACAGAAACAGACTCAAAGACATAGAGAACAGACCTGTGGTTGCCAAGGGGGAGGAGGGGTGGGGGGGATGGACTGGGAGTTTAGGATTAGCAGATGCAAACTATTATATACAGGATGGATAAGCAGCAAGGTCCTACTGTATAGCCCAGGGAACTATATTCAATATCCTGTGATAAATCATAATAGAAAAGAATATGAAAAAGAATGTCTATATATGTATAACTGAATCAGTTTGCTGTACAGCAGAAATTAACAACATTGTAAATCAACTATACTTCAATAAAATATTAAAAAAAAAAGAATAGAGCGGAACAGTTATGACTGACCAAATCCTTCAATCCTGCCTGATATAGGGAAGCTGCCTCATATAGAGGGTTACACTCCTAAGCAAGACAAGAGAAACATGTAATCAAAATTATCCTGAAGAATCCCTCAGAAAGGTGCCATGGTGAAGACCAAGGGACTCTTGAAATCCCACGGGTACCCTGGAGTGATCCTCATTTCTGTGGGTGGGCACCAGATAAAGCTGGGAGCCACACTCTAGAGTTACAATCACTCAGAGAGTTGTTCACACAGCAAAAGGGACAGAATCCAACAAAGGGAAAAGCCACTTCATAACCACAGTCACTTTTCAACATATTAATGAATTAGCCGATGCAATTTTAATTGTTGTTACCCACTCCCTTTCTTTGTTGCGTGGGTGGAGTTGAATTAACTTAGCTCAAAGGCTCATACGATGAACATCACTGCAGTAACCACATCTGTTACTTCAACAGTCATCCTAAAAACACCTTCTTTTGGCCCCTTGAGTAATCAGGCAAGAGGGGTGGGTGGATCCGCATGAATTCATCGTGACCGTTGGAAAACAAAAAAATAAAGAAAGAGCACTTTCAGGGAGAATTCCATGCAGAAGCAAAACTGAAAGCTGCACGATATTTTCCTTTTGCCCTGACATCACTGTGCCAAGCCCAGCCTTTCTGCCCTGCCCTCTTCCAAGTTTCTTTCAGATCTAGTACTTGAGTTTTGAATTATTAATTCCCCAAATATGCTGGCTTCAACCTGATTTCATCACTGCTCGCACACAAGGCCAGGCTCTCCTGATTCTGTTAGGCCTTGGGCCCCCGTGTTGCTTACAGCATTGTCCAACTTAATAACTCTGGGTCTGTCACTGGCAACCACCAGGCATCTCAATCACCCAGGGAGACAAAACCGCTTGCAGGCAACACCATCACGATGCTCTCAGAATTCTGAGAAACCATTCCACATCGCAATGCTGTTATCCAAAGGCTTTTGGGTTTTTATTTTCCAGTTTAAAAAATCTCGTTACAAGTTGGACTTAAATTATATATCAATTACGGATTGCTCACTGGACAATTAAAGAACATATCAGAAGTCAGTTTTCACCAGTGGACTTTCACCTGCATTGGTTTCCATCTAAATGTCCAGAAGGTCATCTCTGCTTTCGTCACTCTCCACTGTCAGCTGCTGGGTCCCCCACTTCTTAACCTCAGAACCACAGGAAGCTGTGTCCGTCATGGGGTTCATTTTGTACACGACAGATTTCATTGTGGTCCGCCCTCCAAATGTGTAAGTTGACCAAAGACACCAAGTGGCTTACTGGTTTTGGTGCCGAGGGTAGGCGCCATTGCCCAAACTTCCTCTGGGGCTTCCTGGCCTCGGCCGTGTCCTGCCAACTCCTCCCCTGTCCAACAGGGTCAGGCTTGTGGATTATTAAGGTGAACAGATGAGATGCTAAACTCATGTCTATGACTGTGGAAAAAATAACCCTTCACAACTTCTCTCCCTACCAGCAACTTCTGTGACTTCAAAACCACAGCAACCCTTCATCCCTGCCCACTCTGAGCCCAGTGCAGACCGAACATTGAGGGGAGGTAAAGACCCAAAGCATGGAATGAAAATGCAGTCAAAGAAGGACCTTGTCAGATATATATTTGGACCCAGGAGGCAAAAGCTACCACAGATGAGTGTACATCTTCCTTTTTAGAAACTCAGTATTGCAGCACTTCAATCTCTAGGAATTCATCCTTCACAGAAATGCTCCAAAGACATACATATCAAGATACTTACGATAAGCGCTGTTTGTTACAGGAAAAAAATCAGAAACAACCTAGAGGTCCGTTAGTAGGAAAGGGGAAACAGCCTAAGAGTCCACCCACATAAAAGAATCTCACACCAGTCAGAATGGCCATCATCAAAAAATCTAGAAACAATAAATGCTGGAGAGGGTGTGGAGAAAAGGGAACACTCTTGCACTGCTGGTGGGAATGTGAATTGGTTCAGCCACTATGGAGAACAGTATGGAGGTTCCTTAAAAAACTACAAATAGAATTACCATATGACCCAGCAATACCACTACTGGGCATATACCCTGAGAAAACCAAAATTCAAAAAGAGTCATGTACCAAAATGTTCACTGCAGCTCTATTTACAATAGCCCGGAGATGGAAACAACCTAAGTGCCCACCATCGGATGAATGGATAAAGAAGATGTGGCACGTATATACAATGGAATATTACTCAGCCTTAAAAAGAAACGAAATTGAGCTATTTGTAATGAGATGGATAGACCTAGAGTCTGTCATACAGAGTGAAGTAAGTCAGAAAGAAAAAGACAAATACCGTATGCTAACACATATATATGGAATTTAAGGGAAAAAAATGTCATGAAGAACCTAGGGGTAAGACAGGAATAAAGACGCAGACCTACTGGAGAACGGACTTGAGGATATGGGGAGGGGGAAGGGTGAGCTTTGACAGGGCGAGAGAGAGTCATGGACATATACACACTAACAAATGTAGTAAGGTAGACAGCTAGTGGGAAGCAGCCGCATGGCACAGGGATATTAGCTCGGTGCTTTGTGACAGCCTGGAGGGGTGGGATAGGGAGAGTGGGAGGGAGGGAGACGCAAGAGGGAAGACATATGGGAACATATGTATATGCATAACTGATTCACTTCGTTATAAAGCAGAAACTAACACACCATTGTAAAGCAATTATACCCCAATAAAGATGTTAAAAAAAAAAAAAAAGAATATTAGGCACATGTTTAAAAGAATTCAGTAGCTCGACCTCCACTAGAGTCTATGTTCTTCAAGAACAAGGATTTCTTCTGTTTTGATCGCTACTGTAAACCCAGCAGCCAAAACAGAAGCTGACACATAGCGAGTGCTCCGTAAATACCTGTCGAGTAAATATTTTGCTAGGTGAGCAAACCTAGTGGCAAAAGCATTACAAACATACGAGCCATTTTGCATAAAATTAAAACACAGTAATGTTAGAACATGCAATGGAAAAGGGTTCATTGCTCAAGCTAGTGGATTGGTATGTGGGGGCTCACGACACTCGTCTCTTCACCTTTAGGTATGTTTGAACATTTCATAATAAATACTTTATAAGGACAAAAGAAAAACTGCAGTATTACGCACCAAATCGTTAACAGTGGTTATCTTAGGAAAGATTTTGAGGGATTTTCTCCCACTCTGACCTTTTATATTTAACTTTGTATTTTTAAAATATTTTTATTGAAATATAGTTAATTTACAATGTTGTGTTAGTTTCAGGTGTACAGCAGTGACTAGCTATATATATTTTTTAGATTCTTTTCTATTATACGTTATTACAAGATATTGAATATAGTTCCCTGTGCTATACAGTAGGTCCTTGTTAGTTACCTATTTTATATATAGCAGTGTGTATATGTTAATCTCAAACTCCTAATTTATCCCTCCCCTCTCCTTTGGTAACCATAGATTTGTTTTCTATGTCTGTAAGCCTATTTCTGCTTTGTAAATAAGTTCATTTGTATCATTTTTTTTAGATTCCACATATACATGATATCATATGATATTTGTCTTTCTCTGTCATACTTCACTTAGTATGATAATCTCTAGGTCCATCCACGTTGCTGCAAATAATTACTTTGTAACATGTTTGCAATCGGGGGGGAAAAAAAACTTCTTAAAGTTACATTTTGCCCAAAGTACTAAGGTTGTGAACATACGCTTGCCTGCAGCGAACCTAGTTAAGAGAGGGTAGAATTTCAGCTACTGTCAGATCACCAAGAACAGCCCAACTTTAACCATTATCAACACTTTGTCTGCATGTTTTAATATCACGCTTGATATTTTTTACATAAAATATGTGATCTACTACTTAAGATTTTGCTACTTATTCTGTTCATCAGCAACAGTCAGTCAACCAATATTTATTAAAACCTTCTGTGAACCAGACACTGTTTTAGGCACTGGGGCTAGAATGACAATTAAGAAACAAAAAGCCTTTCCCTGGTTCCCAGATGCCAGCTCCCTGCCCTCTCTTGGCCCAAGCTAGGGGCACTGCTTCAGGGCTGTATTATTCTGTCTCACTTCCTCCAACAGTCCCTGAAGAAAATCTCCATCTCTATTGCAAGACTCTAAAAACTTATGCAGTAAGAGCTGTTGGACCCTTCTTCCCATGGAGAAATGAAGCTTACATTCCAAAACAGAAAATCAAAGGGGAGAAAAAAAAGCATACTAATGCAATCACCCTTTTCCAGTCATAGTCTCTCAACCATACTCTCCAGGAAGCCTCTTTAAAAATATGAAACATCTCCCTGGAAGAGGATTCTACTAGAAAAATCTATGTTTCACTAAGTCTAGTCCCCTGATTACTGAATGAGTCTAGAAGATCCACTGCTTTAAAGGAACCGGAGGGCAATCTCAAGACTAAAGAAGGTGCATGTAGATAGCTCAGTAAATTAGTCTGTCACATAATTCCCCTTCCCCTTCCCCTCCCACTCCCTATTTGAGAATTTAAATATTCCACAAAATAAGGTGGGAGCTTATTCAAACAAACACAGAATCATGAACAAATACGCCAAGTCCATTTTCAAGTTAAAGGTACACAATATATTAAAACGTTGAGGTTTATGGTTATCATTATTGGGTAACATTTATTGATTGTTTCCACGTGCCAGGCAACATGATAAGCCTGGACTGTGCACTAACTCATTCAATCCCTATTGATGAGATAATGTGTTTTCCCCTATTTTGCAGATGAGGGCACTGAGAACAGACAGGGTACCGACGGTCACTTAGTAATACATTGGTTTAATCCACTCAAAACTTCCAGGTCCTTTGGGCAATGTATATCCCCCTTCCCATGAGGTCCTGGTGACCACAGTGCCCTGGACCCCTGGGCACCTAGATGAGGCCAATCACAGTACTTCACGCCCTGGCCCAGTGACTGGTCAAGGGGTGGGCAAGTGACCCAAAGCAGAGCCAATGAGAATCTTCCCTGGGATTGCATGAACATAGACAGTGGAAGATACACGTAGTTCCCCGGCACATGGAATCTGTGGGGCCCTATGCCTCACTGCAAACAGTGGAATGCAGCCAAAGAGATTCTACGTCCCTTCCAGGCCTGAGCCCAAAAAAGGCCTGGCAGCTTCCACCTTTGTGCTTTTGGAAACCCTGAGTTGCCATGGAGGAGGTCTAGACATCTCTGCTAGAGTGTAGACCAGGGGTCAGCAACTTTTTCTTAAAGGGCCAGACAGTAAATATTTTAGGCTTTGTAGGCCATATGGTCACGCCTACTCAAATGCCTCGTGATGTGACAGCAGCCCTAGGGAACAGGCGTGGCTGTATTCCAGCAGAACTTTGTTTACAAAGCAGGCATCTCAGGCTGTAGTTGGCCAGCCCTTCATGGAGAGACCACACAGAAGAGCCATATGGAGAGGAAGAGGCCCTGAGATTTCACGGCGAGAGAGAAAGGCCCACTAGTCCCAGAGTTCTGGGTGGTGGGGGGGCTTCCCCGTGCATTGTAGGATGTTTAGCAGCATCTCCGGGCTCCACTCATTAGCTGCCATGAGCCCCCTCTCCGCCAGCTGTGACAACCAAAACTGTCTCCAGATACTGCCAAATGTCCCTGGGAGGCAAAATCACCGCTGGTCAAAAAACACTGGGGTCACGTGAAAAAATACGAAACTGGGGAACCAGCAGTCAACTTCCCCACCACGTGGAAGTCAAGGAGAGTCGAGAACAGGGTGCATTCGTGGACTTCCCTGGTGGTCCAGTGGCTAAGACTCCACGCTCCCAAATGTAGGGGGCCCGAGTTCGACCCCTGGTCAGGGAACTATATCCCACATGCCGCAACTAAGACCCAGTGCAGCCAAATAAATAAATAAATACTTGAAAATAAATAAATAAAACACAACAACAAGGTGCGGGCAGGGCCTATTCATGACTTTCACAGTCCCTAGGCACTTCTGCCTTCGTCAGTCCCTTGCTCCATAAAAAATATATTTTATATAAATATATATGTATTTTATGACTGCACTGGTATAAAGATGAATATAATCCAGAATCATTAAACATTATTAGCATACCCATATTTTCTTATGATTTTAAAATAAATTAAGTTAAACTAATTACGATAAATTCAATTTATTAAAATTAAATACGGTGGGCGCTAAGCACTGTGCTTGTAATGCTTAATCAGCTTTGAGTGAGTGTAAAGATGAAGTCAGAGGACATTATTTAAGTCCTTGCAACCAGCCATGCCTAAAATTTGACCCATCCCTGGACTATCGGTTTCATGAGCCAAAAAAAATTCACTTTTTGGGATAAACAACAAAGGCCAACTGCACAGCACATGGAACTATATTCAATATTCTGTGATAAACCATAATGAAAAACAATATATATAACTGAATCACTTTGCTGTACAGCAGAAATCAACACAATGTTGTACATCAACTATACTTCAATAAAATAAAAAAAATTTTTTAATTCACTTTTTGGCCTAAGCTAGTTTGAGTTGAGTTTCTGTCACTTGCAACCAAGACTTATCCAGTCTCCCAGAGACAGAAGGTGGAAGCTGACCTTGAAGGTGAGTCCATCTAAAGCAGACTTCCCACCCACTCCCACCGACCACAAACACATCCCGCCTCTGGCATCCTTCTAGTTCTCTCTAAGCAGGACAGTTTTCAAGAAAAAGTTGCCCACACTTACACTTCTGGACAAAGTTGCTCACGTGCTTAATCTTCATCAGAGCAGGCTGACTGCATTCTTTAAAGAGAACAAAGAGGGCATCTAATATCCCTTCTCGGGAAAGAGGAGACATCTGCTGTTGAGTCATGAAGGGTGGTTTCCCCTAAAAACAGCAAACAGCAGATGGAGACACTGTCAATAATGAAAAGCTTTGATCAATAACATCCACGCAGAGTAAATTGCAAGCCACCAACTCGACTAACTGCTCACGACACACACTAACAACATAATTCGGTGGCCTCGTTCTTTAAAGCAACATCCATTGACAGTCATTAAGTTATCACTCGGACATTCCATCACCGTGGGCTTCTTCCTCCAGCACCTCGGGAGAAAAACTTCACCAGCATGCCAAGAGTAAGAAAAGGTCCTTCTTTCTTAATGGTCTGAGGCTCGTGGGGACATTTACTCTGAACCCTGCTGGTCCTGTCACATCTCCATGTCTCTGCACTAGGACACAAATGATTGCCTCTTCCTCCCTGTGTTCCCAGAGGTTTGCTGACATAACTTTGGTTTAATTCACTTGAACAATCTAGGGTCGTGTAAATGGAGTGACTGCACTAAAGCTGAATTTATTCACGATCTCGAGCAACAGCTGCAAACTGGCAAACTGCATCTAGCCCACAGACATGTTTTGTTTGGCCTGTGGTATTTAAAATAATTTGAGTTATCTGCCAATATTGAAAAATCAGGAGATTTCACACCAAAAAAGAAAAAAAGAGGAGGGGAGGATTTCCGGCTTCTCATGAGACCCTGGCAGATCTGGCAACAATGCCCCACATTCCTGCCTGGGGATGCTGAGTTGCAGCTGAGGAGCGCTGCCCCTCTGGGTAGCGGATGTGGTCTGCATTTCACTGCAGACCTGACTCGCAGCTCTTCCATCTGGCTCACTTGACTCCTTTACACTGCCTGGCCCCCAAAGACATGAGTTTGCACCCCTGGTCTAGAGCAATGAAACCCATGTGCCAAGCTGTGGACTGTGTGCAGGTCTCTCTGCAAAGCCGGCCACCAACAGTTCCTCTAACTCTGAAGGCACTTGCCACTGCACCCACCAAGAGTCGGAATCTATTTCCTCTCCCCGTGAATCTGTGCCATCGCCATGACTCACGTCAACCAACAGAACATGACATAAGGGATCATATGCCAGTTCAAGGTGGAACCCTTAAGAAGTCTGGCAGCTTCTACTTTTGCTTTTTTGGGGAAGCCATCCACCAAGTCAAGAAGCTTGGGCTAGACCACGGGTCAGCCAAATCTGGCCCACTGCGTGTTTTTATAAATAAAGCTTTATTGGAACACAGTCATACCTATTAATTTACACATCGTCTATGGCTGCTTCTGTGCTACAATGACAGAGTTGACTAGTTGCAGCAGAGACCGTAAGGCCCATGACACCTAAAATACTTATTATCCACAGAAAAAAATTACAAGCCCCAGGTTAGACTGACTGAATAATGAAAGACCTTTGGAGAAGAGAGGTCAATAGAACCCTGAGGCTCCCCAGCCAGCAGCTGGCACCCAAATGTTCCAGTCCCAGCCAAGCTCCCAACTCAATACAGCCCCATGAGTGACCCCAGCAGAAGAACCACCTAGTTGAATGCAGCCAACCCACAGAATCATAAGACAAAATAAATCACTGTTGTTTTAAACTTTGTGAGTGGTTTGTTACACAGCACTGGATAACAGAAACAGATTGGCTACATCTGAATCACTTGGAGAACTGGAGCACTTAAAAAAAAAAAAAAAAACAGATTCTCAGGTTCCACCCCAACCTACTGAATTCCAATTTCCCAGTTTGTAGCTTAGAATATGTTTAGTAACAAGTCCTCCCTAGAGAGTCAGGCCTCAGCCAGGTTTGTGAAGCACTGGGTCACAAAAGGTCACCCTTCTGTCACTTTAGAGTTCTGCCACTAACTGGGAAACTAAGATTCTTTGTTTCTTCTGTTCCTTAATGAGTTTAAGCAGCTGTTCCCAAATACAGTACTGAGTCTTAACAAAGTTTTCAAGTCTGCCATGAAATAAGAAAAGATGAACACCACATGATGACTCTTTTATAAAGCTACACGTATTCAAATTGTAAAATGGTCCTTTATTCTGCAACGATGTCCTTCCTCTCATGGTATTTCTTAAAATGTCCTTTCTTTATGAAATAAAGAAGATAATATGATTTTCTTTTTTCTGTGTTTTTTTTACATTCCTTACTTGGCAAAATAGAAAGTTGGCAAACCTAGGTCAGCCCAGCAAATTTGTAAAATTTTGCTGGCTCGAAAATTTTAAAGTCTGCCAACCACTGACCTAGAGCTTGTGGGGAAGTTCTGTTAAGTAGAAACTGAGACCCTGTCTAAAGTACTTACCTAAATGGAAAACAAAACCACTACTCTCTATCCAAACCTCATTAAAAGGGCGCTGAGATAGGGATAGAGTAGGATAATTAAATAGTTTAGAAATCCCACTAGGGGATTAAGGACAGAGAGGGAATTTTAAGGGAGTCTGGGAGACTGTTATAAGCTAATGACCACTCAAGAAAAGAATCCAGTAACCTAGCAACAATCTATACTACCTTGAAGGAAGACCAGGTGCATCCAAGTACCAAGTACACTAAAGCCACAAGTCCTGATAGCTAAAACACGAGACAATAGTTATGGGCTCTGAATCTTTTTACACGAAGTCAGGAAGTTAATGGTCCTTGAAGAGGAGCATTTCTGCATGTAGCCAAGACAGAAATATAGGTAAAAGGAGAAAGAAACTAGGTGAAAGGGGACATTATATTGAAACCTGAGATGAATTACCATATTTTAGTATATGTTACCACTCTCCTGCTAATATACATGATTTAAGTAGCACCATGACAGTCCCGGTTAGACCATAAAGGGTCAAAGGAAGAACTAATGATATAAGCCTTGATGTCTGCCCAAAAATGAGAAAAAAGGTGGTCTTCCCCTCTCCCCACCTTTTCTTTGACTATAAAAACGTAGCCCCTCTTTGCTCTCAGGGCTGCATTCCCTTGTTGGCTGTTTGTATCTCTCACAAGCATCCTATGCTAAGAAACTCACTCTTTGCCTTTTCTGTGCTGAGACAAGAGAACCTGAGCTTCAGTAAGTCCTGACACCAGGTGAGTGGTTTCAATTAAAGGACAGTGGGTTCAAGTCCCCTCCTAAGTCAGGGATCGTGGGTTCAAGTCCAATCTCAGTTTTGGCTGTGTTCAAGTCCCATCCAAGAAGGAATGCAGTTTCAGCTGGAAGGGGGAAAAACAGTATCCTTACCTGTTTATATTAAGGCGAATGTTAGGGTTACGCTACACTTGCAAATAACAGCTTTCCAGGGAGCGGGGTGGAAATCATTAGTTTAAAAAAAAGATGAATTAGGGGTTTATCCACAATCCTTGCTGTTAAAATGACATTTAAGTACAAGACACACTTAATAAACTCTGACATACTCTGGCGGTATTGCCCAGCAGTTACATACCCACAGACCAAAAACTGGGCGTGGCTTTGCCATTTACAAGCTGTGTGATTCTGGGCAAGTCTGTCTCCCTCCACATCTGCACATGGTAAGCCCTTAATAAATTCTGTCATAAGTTGAAAGTTTGGGAGTAAAACGATAAAGGGGTTAAAAAGGGGTAGCACTCAGTCAGCTGAGGTTAAAAATAGACTATTCATTAGTGAAAAATGGCTCATGACTTAAATGGTGATGGGGATGCTCCCACCTACACTTTCAATCTGTCCCCATTCTGACCTGTTTGAACATTCCCCAATACCAATATCTTGGGAAAAATGTCCTCAAGATCGTATGAGTGTTGAAACTAATATAACATTGTAAAATACTATTACATTTAAACCAGTATAGTTGGTTTAAATGTAATAGTATTACTATTAAATACTATTAAATTGAATAGTATTACTATTAACTTACTACTAAATAGTATTACTATTTATCATCATACAGGTATCATGCAAAAATGCCTTCTTAAATATAACTACTGCTATGTGAACATAAATTTATTATTACTGGGCTTCCCTGGTGGCACAGTGGTTAGGAATCCACCTGCCAATGCAGGGGACACGGATTTAAGCCCTGGTCCAGGAAGATCCCACATGCCGTGGAGCAGCTAAGCCTGTGCACCACAACTACTGAGCCTGAGCTCTAGAGCCCATGAGCCACAACTACTGAGTCCGCGCGCCTAGAGCCCGTGCTCCGCAACAAGAGAAGCCAATGTAGTGAGAAGCCCGCACACCGCCACGAAGAGTAGCCCCCGCTCTACACAACTAAAGAAAAGCCCACGCGCAGCAATGAAGACCCAACACAGCCAAAAATTAAATAAATTTTTTTTAAAAAGCCTATGAGAGCATGTATTAATTGGAAAGAAAAAGATCAGGAAAGACTGCTAAAAAAAAATTTATTATTACTGTCACTAATACTATTTCTACACTTATTATTAATAGTTACCATTTATAAAAGGCTTACCAAGAGCTGGGCAAGAAACTAAGTACTTTACATGGATTATCTCATTTAATCCTCACAACTCTGTAAATTAGGTGTTATAACCTCTATTATAAAGAACGGAAAATGGATTCAGAGAAGGCAACTGACTCGCCCAAGGTAACACAGCTAACAAGTACTGGGGCCTGGGTTCAAACCTAAATCTTCACCACTATCTGTATTGTCCCTTTGACTTACAAATATGTAAGTCAAACAAGGATTTCTACATCAACGGTGTTCCACCTACATCAGAAACAAAAGAATTAGAAATATACATGGAAAAAAAATCTGACATTAAGTTTTAATCCTTTGGGGTGATGGAAATGTTCTGTATCTTGAGAGGAAAGAGGGTTTCACAGGTGTGGTATTTATCAAAACTGTTTTTTTTTTAATCTAAACCATAAACATCCCTTGAATGAAAAAGATTTCTGTATTTCTATAGGATTACAAGTATAGAAATTTCAGTCAAAAGAGTGTCTTTGTTCAATTACTTTTCTTTAATAAAAGGACAAACTTTAGTACTGAAGTCATAAAAAAGTCATAAAAAAAGTCACACTGAACTTCCAGGGCAAGTTCAGCCACCCACTCCTGTCTGAACAACAGCTCCTTTCCAAAACTATCAGCGCATATGAAACACCAAAGGGGATTTTCTCCTGGATTAGCCTCAGTCCTATAACAAAAGCAAAGGTAACAAAGAGGTTCCAAGGAAACACACAGAGGTGAGCAAAGTTGGCAAGCCAGTCTCTTACCTGGAAGAAAAGATTCAACCTGGAGGCCCGGCTGGCAATGGATTCCGCAGCACAAGCGTCCGGCAGATTCCGTGCTCCATACTTGAACTTCAACATCTCCCCACTGGTGATGAAGGGAGATGGGTTAATTGTGTTCTGCAGATTTGAGCAGGAAGGGCTTGAGAGATCCCGAGCTCCCTCAGGATATCAGGAAAGGGAGGTGAAAATCAGCCACCACTGGGTCTTGGGATGCTCAGTCTGATGACGGAGATTAAAAGTCAGATTTTTATTCAGTGTAACAGGAGTAACACTTATCTGACATACTCTCTTAAAAGTCTGTTTATCTGCCCTCCTTAGAATGTAAGCTCCACCAGGGCAGGGACTTTTATCTTCATATAGTGGGGAAACATATAGCCCGGCACATAAATACTAATAGCTACTGAATAAATTACTGAAAATAAACAAATTACATAATACAGGTATGTTGAAAGGTTTCAAGCGCCATGGGGTTCAAAAAAAAAAAAAAAGAAAAAGAGCAAGATGGGGGAATTGGGGCATGGCAGTGTGTGTGTAACAGTGGCGTCAGAGTAACGTCACTGAGAAGGTGACATCTGAACCAAAACCTGAAGGGCGTTAAAGCAGCAAGCCTTGCTGATAACTGGGGAAAGAAAAGTATCCCGGGCAGAGGGCACAGCCAGAGTTAAGGTTCTGACGTAGGACCTAGGCTTCTCTAACAATAGCTGGGCTGGAACAGGGTGAAAGAGGCAGGAAGTAAGAGTGATGGATGGGTACGAAGAGTATGAAGACACTAAAACAAATTAAGGTCACACAGATTCTAAGGCGCTACCAGCCCCCACTAGTAATGCTGACAGGAGGCAGGGCAGAATAAACACAGGACCCCACCAAGCTTCAGAAAGGAACAATTCCTCTGGCCGCAGCATCGCCTAGCCGACCCTTCGGCTCTGGTGGAAGTGGGCCAGTGCACCACCAGCCTAGGAAGACCCTCCCGACCCCCGGAAGCCCTAGGGGTGGAACCGCCGCCCTCCCGGCTCCGAGAGGCAAAGCCGGGATTGGTGTGGGTGGAGGAGGCCCTTCCCCAGGTCTTGCAGAATGGGGTGGAGGGGAAATTGGGCGTAGGGGAACCACACTCACGCTCAGCCGACCCCGCCAGTCAGCGCTCCGCTCCGCCCCGGGCGTCCCGCCGCAGCATTTGAACCCGGAGAACGGCGCGGGCGGGGCCCAGATACGTCTGGACCAATCAGCGTTCCCGCTCCTATGATGGACAGTTATACCTCAACCAGGCCCTGCCCAAGTTCTTAAAGGGACAGAGGAAGTGAAAGAGATAGCCAATCAAATTGTTTCTTCCTTTGACTCATGGCCAATGGGAAACGGGGAGGGCAAACCCGGCAGGGCAGGTCTTGGAAGTTTGAAATTGGCGGTTAAGCACAAGGATGCAATTTTGACTGCGCGCCTATTTGTGTCTGGGATCTCTGGGGATCTCTGGGATCCCGGGGCCGTGTCCCCTGCTCGCTCCCAGGCCACCTGCGAGGAGGAAGACAGCTAGGCCACTCTGCCTGGTAGTCTTGTTCCTCAATCCTGCCTAAGGTCGAAGTACTTGTTACTTTGGTAAACCAGCTGGTTCTCTGCTATAGGGTACAGCTGAGGCAGCAAATGTTGAGTTTGAAATTCCATCTGCCTCGATGACTGATTGTCCTGCAACAAATAGGTGAAGGTATTGAGACTGTCTGATAGGACATTTTAAAATAAAGACAAGAACTTAGTCAATTCACTAAAGAGGAAATCCAAAAGGCCAACAAATATACGAAAGTATACTCAACGTCATTCTTAATCAGGAAATGAGAAAACTAAAACCACAATGAGATACAATAACATGCACCCAGATTGGGGCAGGGGATGGGGGAGGAGGTCTGACAGTGTTTGCAAAGATATGGAGCTACAGGCATTCATACATAGCTGATGGGAGTATAAATCAGTACAGTCTCTTTGAAAAAGAGTTTGCCACTATTTGCTAAAGTTGATGATATGTACATTCTATGACTCACTCCTGGGTATATACCTTAGAGAAACTCCTTATTGTGTACACCAGAAGATATGTACAAGAATGTACAAATAGTACCGTACAACATCATGGCAAAAAACAAAGAAAAACTGGAAGCAACCCAAATATCCATCAGCAATAGAAAGGATAATTTTTTATATTGCAGTGTTTTCATACAGTAATTTTTTATATTGCAGTGTTTTCATACAGCAATGAAAAGGAACAAATTGCAGCTGAACACAATGACATAATGACTTTCAAAACAACGCTGAGTGAAGGAAGCAAAACAATAAAGTATGTCTTTTTATTGGAGTAGAGTTGATTTACAATGTTGTGTTAGTTTCAGGTGTAAAGCAAAGTGATTCAGATACACATATATGTGTGTATACATATATATACACACACATATATATATTCTTTTTCAGATTCTTTTCCCTTTTAGGTTATTAAGGTATGTTTTCATTCATATAAATTTCAAAAGCGAGAAAACAAAATAAAATTTAGAGAAGGATGTACATACAGGTGATAAAACCATAAAGAAAGCAAAAGTCCAGAGAGTGGTTACCTAGGGTTAGGATGGTGACCTTTCAGGAGTCATGTTGCTACTATGATCTAGTTCTCAGCCTAGCTAGTAGTAATATGGATTTTTGTTTCACAATTTGTAAATTGTGTGTATAGATGTTCTATTTATGTATATTTCTAAAATTTGAAAGGGAGGCAGTCCTTTCTGTACATTTCCAATCCCTACACTAGATAGAACTGGAAACGTGTTATCACATGCAGGCACACACACGCATGCACACATCAGTATAAAACCAAAGCTACAGACTTGCTTAATACACTTTTTTTCCCCCCAAACATAATCCTGGGATAATAATGGTAGCTACTATTTAGCAAACCCCTTTCCCCCTTTTTTTAATCAAGCACATCTCATTTAATCTTTACTATAACCCTGAGAGGGAGGAACTATAATCCACATTTTACAGATGGGGAAGCTGAGGCTGAGAGATATGGAGTGACTAATCGTCAGTTGTTCAGCTCTAGGTGGTGAAGCTGGATTTGGAACTTCTGGACTGTCTGACTCCAAATCCTTTCCTCTATACAAAACCTGCTTCTCAGCAGATGTTAGAAATCCTCCCAGCCTCTGCTTTTGTCATGTTGCAAGGGCTGACCCAGTCCAGAAAAATATATGAAAATAACAAATACTTCTAATGACATGAGAGGGTTAACCAAAGTTTGGGGATGGCAAGGTGAAGAGAGAGGCAAAGTAGGTCACAGACGCTGTTGACTTGATATAAAAAAATCTCAGAAAGGTGAGAATGTGGATCTAGTCAATGCCTCTGCTGATTTTTCTAATCCAGCCAAACCTGTTAGTTTCCAGGTGTCAGAAATAGAAGTCTTTACCAGAATCTTGGGACTTGTTCATCCTAAATTAGAATACAATGTTAACAGCACCATTTTGCATTTCCCTGAATCCTGCCTACTAATTTCCTATTAGAACAATCGCTGGCCTCTGCAACTCCTTTGTGAAACAGAACAAGGGAAAAACAATAAATAAAATGAATAAGGAAACATAAAGCAAAAACCACATTAACCCCAATTTTCTTTCAGAAGTAGTAACTGCACAGTAAGCATATGAGGAAAGAGCATTAGGAGGGACCAACGGCAGTGTGCCAATAATAAAAGGATAAGACACTGCCAAAGAGAATAACCGTCGTTAAAGATAGACTGACAGGGCTTCCCTGGTGGCGCAGTGGTTGAGAGTCGGTCTGTCAATGCAGGGGACGCGGGTTCGTGCCCCGGTCCGCGAAGATCCCACATGCCGCGGAGCAGCTGGGCCTGTGAGCCATGGCCGCGGAGCCTGTGCGTCCGGAGCCTGTGCTCCGCAACGGGAGAGACCACAACAATGAGTAGGCCCGCGGACCCCAAAAAACAAACAAACAAACAAAAACTAGACTGACAGGAAAGCTGACACCATCTCTTTGTCCTTGCGCAGAATGAAACAATCGCCACTTTTATGCAGAACATGAATCCATGATGATTATTGTGATGGAGACTCTGGAAGAACATCATCATCACTGAGTCATAGTGAAGGACTTCATGATGTTCTTACATTCAATTATTCATTTACTTTATTAAAAAAAGTTTTTTTATTGTGCCAAGCACTGGGGGTACCAAAAGGAAAAAGATACCCTCCTTGTCAGTTTTTGAAAAGCCAATTATAGTGGGGAGATGGAGCTGTAGGCAAAAGATGGTGAAACTTTGTGATAATCTCCTGTAACAATGGAGACTCCAGAGGGCCCTGGCAACAAGGGAGGGGTGGCAGGTGGTATGTCACAGCACATTCCCAAAACACGAAGAAAACAGAAATGTGATTGCCCTCAGAGCATTCAACTGGGCCGTAACACAAGCAGAGATGCTCCAAGGCACCTTAAAGAGGTAAGAGGAATGACTGCAAGACTCGAACGAGACTTAGTGGAACATTAAGTATTGTACAAACCATGCCCCCAAAGGATAGGAAAAGTAAGAAGCTAACCCCATTCTAGATATAAAGAGACAAAGCTATTCTGGTCCCTTTGGCAAGAAAGAGTTCCTCAAGATATTTTGGCTGTGGGTAACTTCTAGGGAATGCTTCTAGAAAGCACCATCAGCTGAGTCCTTTTTTTTTTTTTTTTTCAGCTGAGTCCTTTTAAGAGCAAGCCATATCCCAGGTATTACCTGTTTTCCCCACCACTGGCATGAGAGACACTTTCAGGTCACATACAAATGTCATTTATTTTTAAAATTATACATGTTACTGTGTGTTAGGAAAAAGTATAGCTAGCAAATAGTGGCAAACTCTTTTTCAAAGAGACTGTACTGATTTATACTCCCAGGTATAAACCAGGTGTTGTAGGATGTTTAGAAGTATCTTGGCTTCCACCCAGTAGATGCCCTACCCACTAGCATATGCTCCCAGTGGTGGCAACCAAAAATATCTCCAGACATTGCCAAATGTCTCCTGGATGGCAAAATTGCCCAGAATTGAGAACCACCTGTTATAACTGTACGATGTGAAAATTTCCAATGAATACATTAAATATACTTTATTTCAACCAGCAGAGCTCCCAAACAAGTCAAAATACATTTTAAATGTTTTGAAATTTTTAACTGTTAGAACTTTCATTGACACCATCATTTTCCAAATGTTTTCTCCAAGTTGGAATGAGTTCCCATCTATGTTTTTTTTTTCCTTCTTTGACCTTAGACAAAGCATCTAACAAGGAAGAATAAGTTTGCAAACAAACATTTACTGAGTGCCTACTGTTTGTGGTACTCTTTTAGGTGTTGGGGAGACAGCAGTAGATAAACTGTACAAAAGCCTTGACCTTGGGGAGTTCGTATTCTAGTGGGCAGAGACAGAAAATCAGCAAGATGTGCTATGGGGAAAAATAATCCAGAAGAGGGGCCCACAGAGTGCAGGGGAGGGGTTGCAATCTTAAAGTGCTCACAAAGAACTTCATCGAGAGGGTAACGTTCAAATAAAGACTCCAAATTTGGGACAAATCCATGCAAACAACTGGGGTAAGAGCACTGCATGCAGCAGGATCAGCAAAGACAAGGCCCTGAAGTAGGATGGAGCCTGAAGCATTGGAGAAACAGTAAGGAGGCCAGTGTATGAGTTTCTTGTTGCTGTTGTAACAAGTGACCACAAACGTAGTGGCTTAAAACAACACAGATTTGTTCTCTTACCGTTCTGGAGGTCAGGAAAACCACAAAGTTCTCACTGTACTAAGATCGAGGTGCTGGCAGGGGTGGCTCTTTCTGGAGGCTCCAGGGGAGAGTCCTTGTTGGTGCCTTTTTCAGCTTTTTGATCCATGGCTCTTTTCTCCATCTTTAAAGCCAGCAACGTAGCAACAGATGTAACATCTTCTGGAATATTCTGCTCTCTCTCTCACTCTCTCTCTCTCCTCTCCCCTTTATTTGTTACCTTTCCTTCTGTCTCTGACCCTCTTGCTTCCCTCATAGGGATGCTTGTACTTACATTGGGCCCACCTGGATATCCTCTCCAACTCAAAATCCTTAATTTAATGACTTCTGCAAAGTCCCTTTGGCCAAGTAAGGTAACATCCACAATTGGTGAGGATTAGGAAGTGGACATCTTTGGAGGCTACGACTGGGCCTACCACAACCCA
Organism: Delphinapterus leucas; assembly: GCF_059928025.1. Lineage (NCBI taxonomy): Eukaryota > Metazoa > Chordata > Mammalia > Artiodactyla > Monodontidae > Delphinapterus > Delphinapterus leucas. The sequence continues at coordinate 9,772,560 of NC_143142.1, read as the reverse complement.
TAAGGTTGAAGAATTCATGCAGGCAAGGAGAGTAGCAGATGAGGTCAAAGATGCTCTTTTTAATGACTAAAAGCCTATTCATTAAAAAGAACTCTCTTTGCAACTTCATTCTTTAAAACTAACTGGGTTGGCTTTTTCCACAATGAATAATATTGGGTTGCACTTTTCTACTCCTTCTGCTCTCAGAGCACCTCTATAATGTTCTCTTTATTTCTCAACTTCTATTAAAGTTAAAACACCTGGGGAGACTGCAATATAGATTATTTCAGCTCTCCATATGTGGGTGCTGAAGGAGGCCTTCCAACCCTGAAGAGCAAACCCAGCTGGGAGGACTTTGGGAAGAAAAGAAACACAAAACATGGGATGGGTAGATCCTTTTCTACCCGTGTATTCTGTTGTTCATTAGCATCAGTTTTCAGAAAAGCCCAAGATCTCTATTTGGGGGCTTGTATCTATTGAGGAAGACACTGTCCGGCTTTGCATAGTTTTTTTTTTTCCATGGTAAAATACACATGAAACTTACCATCTTAACCATTTTTAAATGTACGATTCTGTGGCATTAAGTATATTCATATTGTTGTGCAACAATCACCATCATCCACCTCCAGAGCTCTTTTCATCTTATAAAACTGAAGCACTGTACATTGTGTGCATTACACAATAGCTCCCCATTCCCTACTCCCCTAAGCCCCTGGTAACTTCTGTTCTTTCTGTCTTCATGAATTTGCCTACTCTAGGTACCTCATGTAAGTGAAATCATGCATTATTTATCCTTTTGTGTCTGGTTTATTTCACTTAGCATAATGTCTTCAAGGTTCATCTATGTTGTAGCATGTGTCAACACTTCATTCCTTTTCATGGCTGAATAATATTCCATTGTATGGATATACCACTTTGTTTATCCATTCATCTGTTGATGGACCCTTGGGTTATTTCCACCTTCTGACTACTATGAATAATGCTGCTGTGAACACCGGAATACATGCCTCTGTTTGAGTCCCTGCTTTCAATTCTTTTGGGTATATACCTAGGAGTGGAATTGCTGGATCATACAGTAATTCTACATTGAACTTTTTGAAAAAGTGACAAACTGTTTTCCACAGCCATTACACCATTTTGCATTCCCACTAGCAATGCATCAGGGCTCTAATTTCTCCACATCTTCACCGATGTTTGTTATTTTCTGTGCTTTTTTTTTTTTTTAATAATAACCACCCCTAATGGGCATGAAGTGGTATCTCATTGTGCCTATTTATATTTACTTTCTTTGTTTAACAATAGATTTTCATATGAAATTCAGGCATTTCTCCAGATCACATTCATTCCACACTGTCTAATGAACTCCTATACTTCACTTCCAATAACTTTTAGCCTCTCACCTTGGAGACTACCTAATTCCACTAGTGGCTTCCTTATCTTTAAAGCACCTAAGGCACAACTGCTTACTCTACATTTGCCACACCAAAGCCATAGCGCCATCTAGTGGTCCAGTGAGGTAACTGCAGGGGCAGCTCCCATTTTCATTCCTGCGTGTCTGAACACAAGACTTGATTATATTTTGTATACCTGGTGATACCCATCTGGTATTGCCATGAAAGGCGAAATCCAAATCCGATTCAAAAGAGGATGCTTTTATAAAAATTATATAGATAGGCTTCTCTGCAAATGACAATGCCTTCTCCAGTGTCCTCTTAATTACACCCCTTCCTAAAATAGGATCAATAGAAATGCAGCTGACATTTTAAATGCAACTGGCTTGTTGAACAATCTGCCCAAAAAAAGAAACAATTTTATCTTTTTTCCAATCTCTTCCTTCAACCATTCTCTATCGAACCTCCCTTTTCCACCCTTTAAAGACATCCCTAGCAAATCCCATAACTTTCAGTTTTCTTCAAGCTTTCACAGTTTCTGATACTTCACCTCCCTCCTCCGCAGAATAGGTGGGGCTTTGGAGTGTGGCAGGGGAGTGGTCTCTTTATGCTGTTCCCTGCCCTCCTTCTTCCTTTAAAACTCCGCTGATGTTTGGAGCAGAGACTAGAAATTAGGGGGAAGGGACCCATCCTACACAATTTTCTAACATAGGAAATGGGACCCTACTTGGACTTTTCCAACTACCCTCTCCTCAGCTCACACCCTTAGCTAAGTTCCAAGGTGTCTACTCACTTCATTTGTGCCCCACCCAACAGCAAGAGTTCAGGCTGCTTCATTTATTTTATTTTATTATTATTATTTCTTTTGGCCACACCACCTGGCTCACATAATCTAAGTTCCCCGACCAGGGACTGAACTGGGGCTTGAACCAGGGTCCTCAGCAGTAAAAGCACAGAGTCCTAACCACTGGACCACCAGGGAATACCCAGGCTGCTTCATTTTGACTCTCTCTCTGCCTCTCCACCTTCACACCCAAGCCATCTTCCTCCCATTTTCCTCCCTTTCCTTAGAGGTCACAAGAATAAGAAAAAGAAATAAGTATCACTCTTAGAAAAGGAGATAATGTTATCATTAGATAGAACTGTAAACCTAAAACAATCCAAGAGGCTCAGCTAAGAAACTATTAGAGCTAACAAGACTTCCAAAAGATAGCCCAATATAAGATAAATGTTCAGAAAAATCAATAGTTTTCCATTATACCAGCAGCAACCATTGAGCTAATGTTAAAAAGAAAAGATTCTATTCCAGTAACAACAAAATACCAAGTTCCTAGAAATAAACTCAGCAAGAAAAGAGCAGAGGTCACACAAAGAAAACTACAAAGCTTGACCACAGACATAAAAACAAGACTTGAGGGGCTTCCCGGGGCTTCCCTGGTGGCACAGTGGTTGAGAGTCCGCCTGCCGATGCAGGGGACACGGGTTCGTGCCCCAGTCCGGGAAGATCCCACATGCCGCGGAGCGGCTGGGCCCGTGAACCATGGCCACTGAGCCTGCGCATCCGGAGCCTGTGCTCTGCAACCAGAGAAGCCACAACAGTGAGAGGCCCGCGTACCGCAACAACAACAAAAAAAAGACTTGAGTAAGAAAATGAAGAAGCATAGCTTGTTCCTAAATAGGAAGCATCAACATTTAAGAATTCCTTTTCTTCCCAAATTAACATAAACATAAAATGCGGGATAAATAAATTGCTGTCTATCCAAACAATGGAATTCTACTCAGCAATAAGAATGTAACTACTGATATATGCAACAACATGGATAAATCCAAAAATCATAAGCTGAGTGAAGGAAAGCAGACAAAAAGAGTACATACTGTATGATTGCATTTATGTAGAATTCTAGAAAGCAGAAAAATTGATAGCAGATGGAATTGGGAGTGGAACTGAGGACTAATTGCCAAAGGTCATGAGGGACCTTTCCAAGGCTGTTGAGAACGTTCTGTATTTGATTGCACTGATGGTTACATGGTGTATACATTTGTCAAAACTCATCTAAATGTACCTCTAAAGTAGTACATTTATTGTATATAAATTATACCTCAATAAAGTTGAAAAAATGAAGCGCAATTCCAAAAAACAACCCAACTTTAGGGTTTGTGGGAAAGGTGTGGCTGAGACTTGAAGACACTGAAAATAAAATTCTTTGAGAAGCACAAATGCATGAGGCCAGGTAAGAAAAAAATCATGAGCTCAGAGAGCCCATCAGCAAGTCCGCTGACCATCATGGTCACCCTGGGAACAAGATGCCTCTAGCTCTTCCATATCACCTTCCATCACTAAGGAAGTTTCCCCAGTGGGAAGGAGAAGGAACAGTCTCAGCCCTTGCCTTATCTCCACCCCCGCGCCCATACAGCCTAGAGTGAGGCTGCAGATAGCATAGGAGTTTGGTTCCTTTTTACAGAAGACGGGGACCCCAGTTGTTTTCTTCTCTCTTTGGAATGTGGGGTCCATGAAGCTATTTTTGTTCTCAGCTTTGAGTCCTGGATGCCTGTTTCAGAATCGTCCTACGACCAAAAGGCCAACAAGACGTGCAAATTCCTTCAGGATGCTCCCTTTATCATGGAGGGCCCCAAGAATATACCATTTCCTGGCATACGAACAAGGGCCACCTGTAAACTGAAATAAATTCTAGGGTTTTAAGAGGGGAAATATGCAAACATCAGATGGTAGATTCCAGCACACACTAAGAAGCAGAGGGGAGAACAGGCATGAAATGGTTTTGCAAACTCCCATGGTTGGCTGTTATTTAGGATGAAACACTTGAGAAGGGAGAGCAACAGATTGATGCACCAACATCCTCTGTGTTCACTGCAGAGAAAAGTATGACCGCTTTAATGGGACCAATTTTTCTGGGCATGAAGATTTTCCACGACCATTAAGACATTTCTCTTTCAATCAGTGTGCTTGGTGGTTTATTTTTAGAAACAAAATTTCTCGTTAAGGGGTAATGTGGTTTGAAGATGATCAGTCTTCTGAGCTAGTTTTCCCTCCACTCCCCATTAGCAGTGTCTAAAAAGCTGACTTTGGAAATATAGGCTTTCTACCTTGAGGAGCATGAATCCCAGCTTACTTTCCTTTGCCGACTAAAAACCTTTTCTAACACTAACATAAAGGTAATACACCTGAGATCCTCTACCAGTTTTTCACTCTGTGTAGCTAAGATTCTGCAAGGAATAAGAAATCATTAAGATCTGAGATTTATTGGAAATACCCATGGCATCCAATCAATGACAAAAATTGGGGCCTATCTCTCCATGCTAACTGATAGAGATAGCTTTTTGTTTTCTGAGCCACTCGTGTGTCTCTCTATTCACTGCTAGTGAATAAAATGAGAACCACCCTATAAGGTGCTTTTACACCTGTTGCAAATTAAATGAAGCATATCATTCAGGTCTGTCTGTATTAATTATCTAATGCTATGTAACAATATTGCAACAAACTCAGCAGCACGAAACAACACAGACTTATTATCTCACAGTTTATAAGTCAAGAGTCCAGACACACTGAGCCAGATCCTCTGCAAAGCTGCAATCAAGGTTTCAGCCCAGGTAGTGGTGTCATGTCAAGGTTTGACTGGGGAAGGATTTGTATTTAAGCATGTGTGGTTGCCAGCAGCATTCAGTTCCTTGAAAGCTGTAACTATGATTTCTTGCTGCCCATCAGGGAAGGTCACCCTCCGTTTCTTGTCATGTGGCCCTGTTCATAGAGAAGCTCACAAGCTTGCTTCCTCTCTGCTAGCAACAGAGAGAGTCTTGTAGCAAGAAAGACATTACGGTCTTAGGGAATTTAATCACAGGTGTGACAGCCCATCACTTTTGCCATATTCAAGTCACAGGTCCCATGCACAGTCAAGGAGAAGGGATCACACAAGGACATAAACATCAGGAGGCCTGGGCTTCCCTGGTGGCGCAGTGGTTAAGAATCCGCCTGCCAATGCAGGGGACGCGGGTTCAAGCCCTGGCCCAGGAAGATCCCACATGCCGTGGAGCAACTAAACCTGTGCGCCACAACTACTGAGCCTGCTCTCTAGAGCCCGCGAGCCACAAGTACTGAGCCCTCATGCCACAACTACTGAAGCCCGTGCACCTAGAGCCCGTGCTCCGCAACAAGAGAAGCCACCGCAACGAGAAGCCTGCACACCACAATGAAGAGTAGCCCCTGCTCGCTGCAACTAGAGAAGGCCCGCACGCAGCAACAAAGACCCAACGCAGCCAAAAATAATAATAATAAATAAAATAAATATTAAAAACAAAAAAAAAACATCAGGAGGCCTTGATCATGGGAGTGGCCTTAGAGTCTGCCCTCCATATTTTCCAAACTGGCTGCCAATATCACCAGTAACGATGAGTTGGTTTAAATGGGGATCACTCCATCCCCATGACTGACAGATGGCCCATCCTCTGCCATTACTCCTTCAATTCAAGAATAGCATCTATCACACAAATGAGGGCAACCTCAGGTGATTCTCTCACCTTACCTGTGCCTTATTTTTCCTTCTCTTGTCGAGCTCCCCTCCGAATACTGAGACTCACACTGCTACCCTCCTGGAGTGCACTGCTTGGATTCCCACTCCCCAGTGGGGACATGCCTGTCTCTGAGAATATGCCCATGTGTATGTGGAGGTCTCCACCATCACTGTTGTCGGTACAGCTGTTCAGTGCCGCTTCCACACAAAGCACAGCGTTAGCCATGAGACGTGATGCAAAGAGGAGGGAGGCGTGACCTCAAGACATTCACAGTCCAGATGAAAACTGTTCTTCAGTCTCTCCCAAGAGAGAGTAAGAGACCATAAACCTATAGGGCATAGTGGACGGCTCTTGTCCACTGTGCTTGAATTTTTGAAAGATAAGCATGCAGTATTTGTGTAATCAACAACAACAAAAAATTTAAAAATTGTCTGCAACTCATCCTACCTCTGGAAACAGAATCCCAGGTATCCTTTGTGAACCTACACACACACACACACACACACACACACACACACACACACACACACACATCTTCTTAACCAGAAGCTTTAGACAAGAATGACCTAAGCCTTCCTCCAGAAGTGGGTCTGTATATGGCATCAGCTAATCCGTTTATCCCATACCTTTCCCCTACAGTGATGGTAGAGGCAACTCAGCCAAAGCCAATGACACATAAGGAGAGGTTTACTGTGGTCTCTGGGAAAGAAAATGCCCACTCTCGAGGGTGTTTCCTGAAAAGTCTCTTCCCTTATACCAGTGCTAGCCAACAGGAACAAAATGTAAGCTTTATATATAATTTTCCATGTTCCAGTAGACATATTTTTTAGCTTAATTTTTAAATTTTTTTTTTTTTTTTTGGCCGTGCTGCGCAGCTTGTGGGATCTCTCAGTTCCCAGACCAGGGATTGAACCTGGGCCCCGGCAGTGAAAGCCCAGAATCCTAACCACTAGACTACCAGGGAACTCCCCTAGTAGCCGTATTTTAAAAAGTAAAAAGAAAAAAAGTGAAATTAATGTTAATAATACATTTCCATTTAACCCAACATATCATAAATGTTATCATTTCAATATGTAGTAAGTATAAAAATTATTAATATTTTACTTTTTTTTCATTCTAGGTCTTTAAGACTATATTTGTACTTACAGCACATTTTGATTCAGACTAGGCAAGAACCACACGTGCCTACTGGCTACTGTCTTGGACAGTGTAACTCTGGACAGGACAGTATGAGGATATGAAAGTAGATCTGTACCTATTTTGACATCACAAGTGTGAGGGGGAGGGGGAGCTTATACTAAAACTGACCACATCTAGGGAAGAGAATTGGAAATAAACTGGGACCTTGGTGACATCGTATGAGTCACCAAAGCATCATCACTTGAAATCAGCATGACCTCAGAACATTTCGGTTTTGTGAGCCAGTAAGTTTCCTTTAGTGCTGAAACGAATTCAAGCTGAAATTTCTGTCATTTCCCACGGAACAAATCTCAACAGAGGGTAATTAATAAAATAAAGCAATCCATTCTGTGCCAACACTAAAGCATGGACCATAAGTATAATGTTTTCAGAGGTCTCTCCCTAGAAAGCAACTCAGCAATAGCAGGGTTTCTCAACCTTGGCATTGTGACCTGTGGAGCTGGATAACTCTTTATTGTGCGGGTCTGTCCTGTGAATTGTGGATGCTCACCATATCCCTGGCCTCTACCCACTAGATGCCAGAAGCACCCTCCACCCCGGGTTGTGACAAATGAAAATATCTCTGGATATCGCCAAATGTCCCAATTGAAAGCTAATGAACTAGAGGGGGGATTTGCAATAAATCTGGAAGAAGGGGTGGGATGTATATATTTATGTGGGAGAAGTATTTCTGGTGGGGGTAATGACATGAATAAAGGAACTGGGGAGAGAAAACAAAATGCTCACAAAGAAATCAATCAAGTCATCACTGCTGAGTCTCAGCTGTGGCTGCCCAAAACAACCAGAGCATTACATTTTATCTGGAAAGTCATTTTTAAAAAAATTCTACCCTACATTGCTGGTGGAAGCCTAAATCAGCACAAACCTTATTGGAGGGCAGTTTGGCAATATCTACAAAAATGAAAAATGTCTTTGTCCAACAATTCTTCCTCTAGGAATTTACAGAAAAAAACTTTACCTAACAGAAAATAATAATAACAATAATAACTGAAAAAAAAATGACCATTAATTGGGATGTGGCTAAATTAATTATGGTAGAGCCATAATTGAATACTGTGCATCCATTTTTAAAAACTGACTCCATGTGCACAAAGATGTCCAAGATACCTTGTTAGATTAAAAAAAAAGTAAGATAGAAACTGGATGTATAGCATAATCCCATACAAATAATAGGAATATCTCAGATGCTTGGAAAAAATGAGGAAAGTATACAGAAAACTTGAGTGGTTATCTTGGGGACAATGCATGCTGTGATGGGGAAAGAAATGACAGTTATACTTTCCATATTGTTAAAAACAACAAATAAACTTGAAGATCTAATTAGCTGGTTTCAATAATTCACGAATCAGGCAGCGTGCCATCTAGCAACTAGAAGAGCACTCCCAGGGGTTGTACAAAATGGAAGGTTTTTATAGGAAGAAGGAGGGGCAAGGGAGTGATTAGCAGAAAAAAATAAAGGATTATTTTCAGGCCAGGATATCTTTTTGGAGATATTATGCAGACTGTCTCCTCATCCACTGGGGTGGAGGTGGGGGGAATGGAGAGGACCCAAGCGACAGCTTATCTCATTGGGGCTGACCGGAAAATCCCAAACTGGTTAATTAAGATTGCATTTCTGTGAAGGTCAAAACTGCAATTAGGGACTTCCCTGGTGATCCAGTGGATAAAACTCCACGTTCCCAATGCAGGGGGCCGATCCCTGGTCAGGGAACCAGATCCTGCATGTGTGCCACAACTAAAGATCCGGCACGCCGCAACGAAGATCCCGCATGCTGCAACTAAGACCCAGCGCACCAAATAAATAAATAAATAAATAATTTAAAAACACTGCAATTAAATTAGGTATTAAATCTAGGTTTGGTATCGTGGGCTTTAGCATAAGTGATGCCATTTGGGGCCAGTCGTTTTTCTCTTTAATAGTATATATTATATACGTCACAATATGGAGAAATCTTTTATTTTCTTATGTCAAAATCTATCTTCCACTCCAACCCCAACCCCTGGCACTGCTTTCCACTAGCTTAAGAACTAGCTTGGGGGGAGGTGGTGATTTACAGTGTTTGCCAATTTCTGTGGTGTAAATGCTACAACCACAGCCCATTTCAATCTGCCACCATGATTTCACTGAATGGGCAACTGGGGAGAAAAACACACAATTAGGTCTTTCAAGCCTAAAAAAGCCAGCTCCAGTGCCCATTCCCAGCCATTCTTGATAAATAATTGGATAGTGAGCTGCTTTCTTTTTCAAAAGGGTCAGAGTACGATCAGCCATCTGCTGAGCTTTTCGCTTTTTGAGTGGGATAGGCAAGTTAGGAGCCAGAACTGAGTTGTTCCAGACCATTGAGGGGAATTTATATTGTGATGGGGAACAAAGGCAGAGACAGGGAAGGAGAAGGGGATGGGGGACAGGCGGCTGATATTCAGAGAGGAAATTCTGGCGGAACGAAGAGTTTAAAGGGAATTGCTGGGACGTTTGCCACATGGTATGGATGTCACCCTTCTTCCACACCTTCTCCAAAAAATCGTCAGTAAAACTTAATCGCTCTGTCATGCATAGCCGACTGGAACTAGTTACGTAGCATTGCATTTAAGTGCTGAATGCAGCCTCAGAGTAGACCAAGGGTGAGAGCTGTGGTTACCATCAGGGGCCTTGCCACATCTAAGTTATACATTTTCCTGTCAGGTTTGATTATTAATAATGAGCATGCATTATTCCAGTTGTCAGCAAAAATATATTTTTTTAAGTTACCTGCACTTAGGAACGTGGAGTTGAGAGTTATTTTCTTGCCTGACTCAGTAGAACATGGCATAGAGACCTTTGCCCTTGCAGGAGGAAATCGAGTCCTGGAATAGAATGTAAACCACTGGGTCTGTTTAGAAGAGTATTTTGTTATAGAAAAAAAATCTCCCTAAAGCTTCTTTTGTCCTTCCATTGTGTTTTTATTACAAACCTTTGGCAGAACCTCAAACATGCTAATAAGCCTCCCAAACAGCTGTATACAGAGAAGACAGCTGTGCAAAGTTGCCCTGTGGTTCAAGTTCCTGAGATGGTGCTCATCCTGTGAACAAGAAACCCAGAAGGAAGGCATTTAAATCTCTGGCATGTTCCTCCGATGAGGTGCAAATATGAATCGCTATTATTGCCAAGGTCCAAGGCCTGGACTAAGACACTGACAGAGAGAAAGAGAGAGACAGAGACAAGGAGAGAGAGAGAGAAAAAAAAATACATCTTTATACCTAGCTAGCTATAGGTACACATTTCCTGGCTTTGGGCACTTGTTTTCTTTATGTCAGTGGTACCTCTCAAGTTCACCCTCTTTGTTGCTCCCAGTGATGGATACTCCTGGGGTTGGCACCCACCAAACCAGTCTGGGAGAGAGGGTGCCCAATTTTGTTGTAAAGGCACAAGGACTTTTGCTGTCTGCCTCTATCTGTGTTTTTTCTAACTTCCAATCAGCCACCCAATCTTGACCACTTCCCTTCTTTTTTGCCTTTTAAAGTTTCTGCCTTTCTAGTCTCTGCATACCAGCCTAGACTGACACACAGCCTTTCCTGGGTCCCCAGCTGCAGCTGCAGGGTTCCATCTGATGCTTGCTGCCTTGTTTCCTCCCCCCAACCCCGCCCCCGCCTAAGCTCCCTGTCAAGACTCCAGATCCCCAGAATGGCAGTGACAGCTAATGTCACACTATTTTGCTAAGTCAGGTGACTTCCAGGGCTAAGTCATTATTCTGTATCCTCCATCTCTCAAATGTTCTGTTGGCCTAATTAGTGCATCCAGAAGGGGTAGTTGGAGTCAGTACAGAGTAATGAGTAAAAAAGCACAAATTGGGACAGCATGGGCACATGGAATGCAATGTGAATTGTGCCCCCTGAAGGAAAATTCATTTCCCCTCCCTTTGCCCAGGGTTCTGCAACAACGGGCTCTTACAAGCTGTGTGGCTCTGAACGAGTCAATTCATCTCTCAGTGCCTCAGTTTCATCATCTGTAAAATGGAGCTAATATATAGCACCTACCTCACAGGACCGTCGTAAAGAGAAAGTGAAATGCTATGTAAATGCAGCATAGTGCCTGGTACGTTAAAAATGTTCTATGTGCGTTAGTAGTTGCTATTTTCCAAGTATAAACGCAATGGCCAACCTTCTTTAATCTAAGTTTAAGTTGCATCAGAGATGCTGTCTTTCTACATATTGGTGGGATCAGCAGCAATATTCCTGGGTCCTATTATTAGTATATGGACTGGAGTTTTGTTTTGTTTTGCCAAAAGTTATGCTTGGATAGGTTTGGGTTCTGCACATTTTGGCCAAGTCCCAGTGTAAAAGCAGTGCTTCTCAAACTTTAATGTGCATATGAATCATCTCGGAGTCTTAAAAATGTAGATTCTGAATCAGCAGGCCTGGTCTGAGATCTGAGATTTTGCTTTTCTAAGGAGCTCCCAGGGAATGCTGATACTGCTGTCCATGGACACACTGTGAATAGCAAGGTTTTATTGAGGTGTGATTACAGATCATAAAATTCACCCATTTTAAGTGTGAGGTTTAATACTTCTTGGTAAGTTTATCAAGTTGTGCAACCATCATTTTAACCCAATTTTGGAAAAGTTTCGTCACCCCAACAATGTCATTCATGCCCATTTACAATTTTTTTAAATTAATTTATTTATTTTATCTTTGGCTGCATTGGGTCTTCATTGCTGCAGGCAGGCTTTCTCTAGTTGCAGCAAGCAGGGGCTACTCTTCCTTGTGGTGAGCGGGCTTCTCATTGTGGTGGCTTCTCTTCTTGCAGAGCACCGGCTCTAGGCACACGGGCTTCTATAGTTGCAGCGCGTGGACTCAGTAGTTGTGGCTCGTGGACTTAGTTGCTCCACGGCATGTGGGATCTTCCCGGACCAGGGCTCGAACCCGTGTCCCCTGCATTGTCAGGCGGATTCTTAACCACTGTGCCACCAGGGAAGTCCCATGCCCATTTACAATTAATCCCCATTTCTACCCCCATCCCAGGCAACCACTAATCTATTTTCTGGTTTTATAATTTGCCTTTTCTGGGCACTTCCCATGAATGGAATCCTACAATACATGGTCTTTTGTGCCTGGCTTCTTTCAGGGGGCATGATGATTTGGAGGTTCATCCATGTTGTAGCAGGTGTCATTACTCCCATTTCTTTGCATTGCTAAGTGGTATGAACAGACCACATTTTGTTTACGCATTCACTAGTTTGGGGTTGCTTCCATGTTTTGGCTCTTATGAATAATGCTGCTCTGAACATTCATGTGCAAGAACATTCGCCTGGGCAGACGCTCCTGCAGCCCCCAGGGAGGGGTCTTAGCACTCAGGCAGCATCGGCCTGCTGGCCGCAGGCAGAATCTGAGTGTGGGTGTGAGCCCCAGAATCCCCAGGGGAAGGAAGCCTCAAGATGCGGGTGGCATCACATACGGTGTGTCATCATGGGGTTGGAGACGTTCATGCTGTAGGCAGCGGGGCAGGGCTCTCTGTCCATCCCAGGCACTTGGGACTGTCCACCTCTGCCACCCACGCTCCTTGGCTGTGGGCCACAGTGGGAGGGGGCCTGGGGGAGTCCCCACCAGCCCAGGGTCGGGCAGGAGGTCTTTGTGTGGAGGTATGTTTTCATTTCCCTTGGGTAAATGCCTAGGAGTGAGACTGCTGGTGAGCAGTATGGCTTTAGAGGGTGGTAATACGTCAGATTGTTCTGTGTTAAATAACAGGGCTTTGTTGATATTTATGACTATTCTCAGGCCCAGGGATGTGCTTTCAACTCCTGGACTATCTAGCAATTCTTAAATCAGGGTTTCTCAACCTCAGCACTATTGGGAATTCCCTGGTGGTCCAGTGGTTAGGACTCAAAGCTTTCACTGCCAGGCTCAGGTTCGATCCCTGGTCGGGGAATTAAGATCCTGCAAGCCATGTGGCACGGCCAAATAATAATAATAATAATAATAATAACAAAACAAAACAAACCCTCAGCACTATTGATATTTTTGGCCAGGGAATTCTTTGTTGTGTTGGAGGGAGGTTGTCCTGTGCATTGTGGGATGTTGAACAGCATCCCTGGCCTCCACCCACTAGATGCCACTAGCATGCCCTCCACGAGCCCCAGTTTTGATTGTTAAAGTTGTCTGAAGACATTGCCAAGAGTCCCTGGGAGGCAAAACCGCCCTGGATGAGAATCACTGTATTAGAGTTTACTTAATAAATGGAAGTAGTTCCAACCCTGCTTCTGACCTGGGGGTATTTAGTGCTTGAACACATGGTCAGTGCTGTCTTCCTTACTCAGAGAAGGTGTGTGGGTCCTGTCTTGGAGCTCTCAGCCTTGACATCCTACACGTTGCTTTATTTAATTTGTTCTAAATCAGTAGTTCCCTTGTGGTTCGGTGTGTATGCATTCGTTCTCAAATTGGGCCGAGAGAAGAAATAAAGGATTGCAGATGGCACAGGCTGTAGTCTCTGTCTATTTAATTCAGATCAGTCCATCCTGATGGAATTTATTCCAGAGTATGTGTTTGAGACAACATGTAATAGGTATTTTGAGTATTTACACAGCTCTGCTTACAAGAAGCACAAAGAAATATAAAATGGATATTTGTTGGTTTTTTACTGCCAGGTATATATTTCTCACTTCCAAACAGCACCCTGCTTGCATTTTGAAGAACTACTTCTCCCTGACTGTAGGCGTTTGGTGAGGCAGAAAATCCAGGATGCAGCCCTTACGTTGAGGAAGACAAAGGGCTTCCTGGAGGCCCCCCCTGACAGATCCCTCCTCTCCAGCTCCAGGGGGTGGGCGTGCCTTGCAGTTCTCTATTGCTCTGCAACAAACAGCCCCAACCTTAGAGGTTTAAAACAGCGCTGATTTCTAATTTCTTATAATTATTCTGTGGGTTAGTCATCTGGACAGATCTGCTGGTCTCACCTGGGTTCATTCACGTGGCTACCTTCAGCTAGAAAGTTGGCTGGGCTAGGCTAGAAGATCCAAGATGGTCTCACTCAATATTTGGTAGTCGGTGCTGACTGTCATCTGAGGAGCCTCAGTTCTCCTCCATGTGACCTCTCATCCTCCAGTTGGCTAGCCCTACAACAGGACTCGTGTAAGAGATACCAGAAGATCTGTTTTGTCCTCCCCTGAATGGTGTGGCATGAAGATATGAGATGTAGTAAAAGTAGCAGGATCCAGAGCAGCCATAGGACCACTGGGAAGACTCTGGAGATGATACCAACACTAAAGGAGTTAGAATGGAGAGGTAGAAGGAAAGACATGACATTCTTGGTGACATTCTGTAAACCACTGGATCAAGCCTTACCTGAAGGGAGACCTGCATATAGACTTTCAGTTATGTGAGCAAACAGATTATAAACTCCCTGTATTTTTGAAGCCATCTGGAGTTAGGCTGCTATCAAAAGCATCCTCACTGATGACTATCTCTTATAAGAATAACCTGCTACTTCTTTAGGCGGGAACAGATGGAGGAACTTCAGGCCATGTGCCATTGAAGAGGACCCAACTCCCAAAGCAAGCTCTGCAGGCTCTCTTGGCACTTTAAGGGGTATTCACAGATCCTCTTTGAGCCCCTTCAGTTATAGAAACCATATGTCTGAGCCCTCCAATGGAACTTTTTAGAGTGTTCTACGTAAGCAAGAAAAGCAATTGAATAGAAATTTTCACTGTGATTTAGTTTGTCTTTGAAAATCATTCCTATACTCTGGGTCTCTAAGTGTGAAGAAGTAGGCAAGAAGAAACAGAGCAAGTGTCTTGGGGCTCATTCTGGGCTCTTACAACCTACATAAAGCTCAGAAGATCATTTATTTTGCATCTCTGGCCATCGATAAACACAACTCTCCTCTGTGTGATGTTGACCCAAAGGCTCATCCTGCAGGATTCAGAAATGATTTGGGACTTCCAAAAGTGACCAGAGGAGCAGCTGAGCTTGTGAGAGCCGATCAGATAATTCATTTTATTCTCTTATTGCTGCTGACTTATGAAAAGAATGTGTGAGCTCCATTTTATTTTTTTATTTTTTTGCGGTACGCGGGCCTCTCACTGTTGTGGCCTCTCCCGTTGCGGAGCACAGGCTCCGGACGCGCAGGCTCAGTGGCCATGGCTCACGGGCCCAGCCACTCCGCGGCATGTGGGATCCTCCCAGACCGGGGCACGAACCCATGTCCCCTGCATCGGCAGGCGGACTCTCAACCTCTGCGCCACCAGGGAAGCCCGTGAGCTCCATTTTAAGGATAAGGCAAATTGAGGCATACGGTGGTTATTGTCTCAGCTACAGCTTGACAAGACAAGCACTAGCGACAGTGGTCACATCTGATGCTGAGCAGAGCTCTTAAATAACCTTTGTAAAACTCATGTTATCCACCTGCCTAGACACCTAAAAATAGAACTGGAGTTCTGAGGGAGCAGCCCCCCCGCCCCCCCCAAAAAAAGAAAGAAAGAAAAGTAAAGACCAGGGGCATTTTAAAATTATAAATCTAGTTTAAATGAGCAGGACAAAATCCCCAAAAACCCCAGCACGACATGCCTTATAGTGACACAGTGCAGGAACCTCATTAGTGACTGATTTTTAAGGAGTTATTAGAATTGTCCAGAAATGAATACTGACCCTTCCACAGTTTCATGGGTAGAATCAAATACCGTAAGTAATGCAAATTAACAGATGTCCACATGCCCAGAGTCTAAAGAAAATAAATCAAGAAGCTATGCTGAGAAAAACTTTCTTCTCCTTTATTAGCGTTTGGTTCAGTTTAGTTCAACAAACATTTATTGAGTGCCTACTGCATGCCCAGCACTGAACATTTCATTTCCATTCCTATGATGATCAGCTGTCACCTGATTTTCCTCATCAAGCTCTTCCAAATAGAATATTGTGTTAGTTTCCTAAGGCTGCCATAACAAAGTGTCTCAAACTGAGGAGTTTAAACAGTGGAATTTAGTGGAATTTTTTTTCCACAGAGAAAGAGTCTGAGAATTACCCCTAACTAAGAGTTACCTCCTTTGAAGATATTGAAGGGGGTAATAAAGAGCAACCAAAGTTTTTGTCAAAGTTGCTTATTGCATAATGGAATACGTACTGGATTTTGAGTAAGAAGACACAGATACAACTGCTAGCTCCACCACTAGCTGGGTAACCTCGAGCAAGTCACTAGTTAATGAGACAAGAGGGCAAGGATTGTGTCTGCTTTGTTCATCATTGATTATGCAGAACCTAGCATAGCGCCTTGCTCATAGCAGGTTTAGTAAATATTCCCTGAGTCCACAAAGGAATGAATAAGCTTTCCCTGGGCTTTGGTTTCCCTGGGATAATATGGAATTGGTAAGGAGAGGTGAGGCAATGATTCCCAAAGTGTGGTCCCTGCACGAGCAGTAGCAGCGGTACCACCTGGGAACTTGTTAGAAATGAAAATTATCGGGCTCCACTCCAGAGGTGCTGGATCAGGAAATCTAAAGCAGGATGCATGCTCAAGTTCAAGAACCACTGGGCTAGGTTATAACAAGGCAACAAACTCAAAATCCCAGTGGCTTAACACAGCAAAGGTTTATTTCCTGCTCACACTAAATGCCCATCTTCTGTTGACAAGAGGATCTGTTCATCATAGTCACCCTGGGATTCAGGCTGATGGAGCAGCCATCTACTTGAAGCCATTAGTGGTCATGACCAAGGGAAAAGGTGTGGTGAATCATGAACTGGCTCTCCAAAGCCCCACCGAGATGGGCTGTCATTTCTGCTCACAGTTCGTTGTCCAAAGCAAGTCACATGTGCACATCCAACTGGAAAAGAGTAGGGAAGAGCATCACCTTCGCTATGTGGGATTGTTGAGAGGGTCGAGTTAAATAGCAGATAGGGAAGTCTTTGGAGAAGTGTTAAAAGCTGTACTGATTTAAGAGATTATTTCTATTGTTTTCTACTCTTGGTATAAAAGGGTTGGCTCCCTGGTTATTTGCCTATCACCGTTATGGCTGAGAATGGGGCTGAGATGTGGAATTCTAAAGCAGGGAGTCACAACCCTATAAGGTTAAGTTCAAAGTAAGTTTATCAGGGACTTCCCTGGTGGCGCAGTGGTTAAGAATCTGCCTGCCAGTGCAGGGGACACGGGTTCGAGCCCTGGTCCGGGAAGATCCCACATGCCTCAGAGCAACTGAGCCCATGCACCACAACTACTGAGCCTGCGCTCTAGAGCCTGTGAGCCACAACTAGAGCCCATGCCTAGAGCCCATGCTCTGCAACAAGAGAAGCCACTGCAATGAGAAGCCCACGCACCAACGAAGAGTAGCCCTCACTCACCACAACTAGAGAAAGCCCGTGGGCAGCAATGAAGACCCAGTGCAGCCAAAAATAAATAAAAAAAATAAATTTTAAAAATAAGTTTATCAGATTTTTTTTCAAGATGCTGGCTTTAAGGAGACAAAATGATAGAAACATATAAAAAACACAATCCACACAATACATGGCACGTAAAATGTATCTGATATGTTTTTGCTATACAAGTGATTTTTCTGACTGTTTATAGGAATTATTGTGATGCTCTCACAGTTGAAAAGATTGGATTGTTTGGAACAAGCTTTTCGTTGCTGGTCACATTAGTTGTAGGGTTCATATAGCTGGCTCCTTGGACAGTACATAGAGGTAGGAGTCCATCCAGAGTTCAAATCCCAGTTCAGCCACTTATTACCTGTGTAACCTGAAGTGAATTATTTAAGTTCTCTGTGACCCTGTTTTCTTCTTGGAAAAAATGAGGATCATCATAATCCCTGCTTCACAGGGCTGTTGTAGTGACTAAATAATACTTGTAAAATGCTCAGAACAGTACCTGCACATAGTAGGTACAAAATACATATGTGTCAGCTATTGTACTATTGTTGGTTTTTAACTTAGAATAAAATGCAACCTCTTCATCAATAAATTACAAGACCCTGCTTGGACACTGTCCACCTTCGCCACCTCATCTGCTCTGTTACTCCTCACTGACTTATCTCTCAAAAACCACACTGGCATAGATTAGAAATGAAAATGCAGAAGTAACAACTGACACTGCAGAAATACAAAGGCTCATGAGAGATTACTACAAGCAACTCTATGCCAGTAAAATGGACAACCTGGAAGAAATGGACAAATTCTTAGAAAAGCACAACCTTCCGAGACTGAACCAGGAAGATGTAGAAAGTATAAACAGACAAATCACAAGCACTGAAATTGAGACTGTGATTAAAAATCTTCCAACAAAAGCCCAGGACCAGATGGCTTCACAGGCGAATTCTATCAAACATTTAGAGAAGAGCTAACACCTATCCTTCTCAAATTCTTCCAAAATATAGCAGAGGTAGGAACACTCCCAAACTCATTCTATGAGGCCACCATCACCCTGAT
The DNA here is from genome assembly GCF_059928025.1 of Delphinapterus leucas. Taxonomy (NCBI): domain Eukaryota; kingdom Metazoa; phylum Chordata; class Mammalia; order Artiodactyla; family Monodontidae; genus Delphinapterus; species Delphinapterus leucas. The sequence continues at coordinate 9,754,087 of NC_143142.1, read as the reverse complement.
ACCGAAACCAGACAAAGATGTCACAAAGAAAGAAAACTACAGGCTAATATCACTGATGAACATAGATGCAAAAATCCTCAACAAAATACTAGCAAACAGAATCCAACAACACACTAAAAGGATCATACACCATGATCAAGTGGGGTTTATCCCAGGAATGCAAGGATTCTTCAATATATGCAAATCAATCAATGTGATAAACCATATTAACAAATTGAAGGAAAAACCATATGATCATCTCAATAGATGCAGAAAAAGCTTTCAACAAAACTCAACACCAATTTATGATAAAAACCCTTCAGAAAGTAGGTATAGAGGGAACTTACCTCAACATAATAAAGGCCATATATGACAAACCCACAGCCAACTTCGTTCTCAATGGTGAAAAACTGAAACCATTTCCTCTAAGATAAGGAACAAGACAAGGTTGTCCACTCTCACCACTATTATTCAACATAGTTTTGGAAGCTTTAGCTACAGCAATCAGAGAAGAAAAAGAAATAAAAGGAATCCAAATCGGAAAAGAAGAAGTAAAGCTGTCACTGTTTGCAGATGACATGATACTATACATAAAGAATCCTAAAGATGCTACCAGAAAACTACTAGACCTAATCAATGAATTTGGAAAAGTAGCAGGATACAAAATTAACACACAGAAATCTCTTGCATTCCTATACACTAATGATGAAAAATCTGAAAGAGAAATTAAGGAAATACTCCCATTTACCATTGTAACTAAAAGAATAAAATACCTAGGAATAAACCTACCTAAGGAGACAAAAGACCTGTATGCGAAAAACTATAACACACTGATGAAAGAAATTAAAGATGATACAAACAGATGGAGAGATATACCATGTTCTTGGATTGGAAGAATCAACATCGTGAAAATGACTATGCTACCCAAAGCAATCTACAGATTCAATGCAATCCCTATGAAACCACCACTGGCGTTTTTCACAGAACTAGAACAAAAAATTTCACAATTTGTATGGAAACACAAAAGACCCCGAAGAGCCAAAGAAATCTTGAGAAAGAAAAATGGAGCTGGAGGAATCAGGCTCCCGGACTTCAGACTATACTACAAAGCTACAGTAATCAAGACAGTACGGTACTGGCACAAACACAGAAATATAGATCAATGGAACACGATAGAAAGCCCAGAGATAAACCCACACACCTATGGTCACCTTATTTTTGATAAAGGAGGCAAGAATATACAAGGAGAAAAGACAGCATCTTCAATAAGTGGTGCTGGGAAAACTGGACAGCTACAGGTAAAAGAGTGAAATTAGAACACTCCCTAACACCATACACAAAACGCAACTCAAAATGGATTAAAGACCTAAATGTAAGGCCAGACACTATCAAACTCTTAGAGGAAAACATAGGCAGAACACTCTATGACATAAATCACAGCAAGATCCTTTTTGATCCACCTCCTAGAGGAATGGAAATAAAAACAAAAATAAACAAATGGGACCTAATGAAACTTAAAAGCTTTTGCACAGCAAAGGAAACCATAAACAAGACGAAAAGACAATTCTCAGAATAGGAGAAAATATTAGCAAATGAAGCAGCTGACAAAGTATTAATCTCCAAAATTTACAAGCAGCTCATGCAGCTCCATACCCAAAAAACAAACAACCAATCCAAAAATGGGCAGAAGATCTAAATAGACATTTCTCCAAAGAAGATATACAGCTTGCCAACAAATACATGAAAGAATGCTCGACATCACTAATCATTAGAGAAATGCAAATCAAAACTACAATGAGCTATCACCGCACACCAATCAGAATAGCCATCATGAAAAAAATCTACAAACAATAAATGCTGGAGAGGCAGTGGAGAAAAGGGAACACCCTTGCACTATTGGTGGGAATGTAAATTGATACAGCCACTATGGAGAACAGTATGGAGGTTCCTTAAAAAACTAAAAATAGAACTACCATGTGAGCCAGCAAACCCACTACTGGGCATATACCCTGAGAAAACCATAATTCAAAAAGAGTCATGTACCAAAATGTTCATTGCAGCTCTATTTACAATAGCCCGGCGATGGAAACAACCTAAGTGCCCATCATCGGATGAATGGATAAAGAAGGTGTGGCACATATATACAATGGAATATTACTCAACCATAAAAAGAAATGAAATTGAGCTATTTGTAATGAGGTGGATAGACCTAGAGTCTGTCATACAGAGTGAAATAAGTCAGAAAGAGAAAGACAAATACTGTATGCTAACACATATATATGGAATTTAAGAATAAAAAATGTCATGAAGAACCTAGGGGTAAGACAGGAATAAAGACACAGACCTACTAGAGAATGGACTTGAGGATATGGGGAGGGGGAAGGGTGAGCTGTGACAAAGAGAGAGAGAGGCATGGACATATATACACTACCAAACGTAAGGTAGATAGCTAGTGGGAAGCAGCCGCATAGCACAGGGATATCAGCTCGGTGCTTTGTGACCGCCTGGAGGGGTGGGATACGGAGGGTGGGAGGGAGGGAGACGCAAGAGCGAAGAGATATGGGAACATATGTATATGTATAACTGATTCACTTTGTTATAAAGCAGAAACTTACACACTATTGTAAAGCAATTATACCCCAATAAAGATGTTAAAAAAATATTAAAAAATAAAATAAATAAATAAATAAAAATAGAACTACCATGTGACCCAGCAATCCCACTACTGGGCATATACCCTGAGAAAACCATAATTCAAAAAGAGCCATGTACCAATATGTTCATTGCAGCTCTAGTTACAATAGCCAGGACATGGAAGCAACCTAAGTGCCCATCAACAGATGAATGGATAAAGAAGATGTGGCACATATATACAATGGAATATTACTCAGCCATATAAAGAAACGAAATTGAGTTATTTGTAGTGAGGTGGATGGACCTAGAGTCTGTCATACAGAGTGAAGTAAGTCAGAAAGAGAAAAACAAATACTGTATGCTAACACATATATATGGAATCTAAGAAAAACAAAAAGGTCAAGAAGAACCTAGGGGCAAGATGGGAATAAAGATGCAGACCTACTAGAGAATGGACTTGAGGATATGGGGAGGGGGAAGGGTAAACTGGGACAAAGTGAGAGAGTGGCATGGACATATATACACTACCAAACGTAAAATAGATAGGTAGTGGGAAGCAGCCACATAGCACAGGGAGATCAGCTTGGTGCTTTGTGACCAGCTAGAAGGGTGGGATAGGGAGGGTGGGAGGGAGGGAGACGCAAGAGGGAAGAGATATGGGGATATATGTATATGTATAACTGATTTACTTTGTTATAAAGCAGAAATTAACACACCATTGTAAAGCAATTATACTCCAATAAAGATGTTAAAAACAAAACAAAACAAAAAACCACACTGGCCTTTTTCTTTCTCAAATAAGCCAAGTTTGTTCCTGCCCCAGGGCCTTTGTACTTGCCACTCCCTCTGGCTGGGCTCTGTCAGCAGCACAGCAGATGGGTAATTCCATCTTGTAGTTTATTTCTTGGTTCAAATGTGCCCTCCTATGTGGGTGACCACACAATCCAAAATCAGCCACCCCTACTAATTTAGTTTTTCTCCCTCACCACCCTTGCATTTTTACTTTCTGTAACCATCCTGTTCATCTGTCTACCAACTATATAATGTCATCTTCTTAAGAGCAGGAACCTTGAATGTCTCCTTTACCCCTGGAACCCAAACTCCTAAAACAATGCCCAGGGCATAAGTCTGAGCCCTATAAATGTCTGTTGAATAAAGGACTCGGGAGGGGCGCTGCTTCCCTTTGGAGATATCGGCACTCCATTCCCTGAGAAGAAAATATCTTCTCTTTAAACTTGAGATGACAATGAATTTCTGCAGCAGAAATATTTTTCACATTAAATAAAAGGATACAAAAATGAAGTGCTTCTGGGAGCCATGTGTGGAGGAAGTGCCATTTTTAACAAAGGGCTTACAGGGTCACTGTGCCAGCTGATCCACTTTGCAGCCTCACCACAGATGCCTGGCAAAATATTGTACTCACGGCCAAATTGTTTTCGCACATTACTACACTAGAGCTATGTGCAATGTCCTAGCAGTTGGGTGTACATGTACTTTTGGGAGAAAAATAACATTTATTGTTGGTTTAAAAATTTTTCTAATTTCAGAAGAATCACAAGTTCAGTGCAGAAATTTTGAAAAACAGAGAAAAGCAGAAAGCACAAAGAAAACATCGATCTTCTAAACAGCGAAACATTTCAATGTGTATACTTTCCAGTCTTCTCTGTGAATGTTTTAAAAATAAATCTGTATCATATAAACTGTTTGGGAGTCAAATTTTTCCATTAGTGGTATATCATGGATATTATTATTTACTTAACATTCTTCTTCAAAAATGTGTATAAATCATAATATATTTAAATAAATTTGAATATGTAAAGTATACACCCATGGTAAAAAAAGAAAAATTCTAACAGTACAGGAGAGTAGGAAAGAAAAAAAGCTTTATGACACTCCTACTGCTAAAGGTATCTTGTGATTCCTTCCAGAATATTCTACAGTTATACATCTATAAATGGAATCACTACATTTTTGTTCAACAACTTATTATTTAATATGTAACAATATAATCTAGATAGCTTTCTAAGGTTGCATGGCGTTCTTCATGGTTTGTTGCATAAATATACAATAATTTTTAAACTAGTCTCCACTTGGCCAATTTGCAATTCTTAGTTCTTTGATGTTATACACAATGATGAAATTCTCACTCTCTCTATTGTCTTTCTTTCTTCTCTTGATAGACAGAAAGATACATGATCAATAGATAGATAGATATCTTATAATTGCTTAGAACAGTGCCCACATGTAATATGTGGTGTGTGTGTGTATGAAGCCAATTTGGTAATATATAACAAAATTTTAAATGCATATCTCCTTTGACTTATAAATTCTGTATACTTTGCAAATCTATACACTTTTAGGATCAATAATATATTTTAAATTTTGTAAAATACTGCCAAATTGCCCTCCAAAAGGATGTACCAACTTCCACTTTCACCAAAAGTTTTGAAAGTATTTTTCTACTCTTTCTCCACCCTTTTGCCAACATTAGTGTCAATTTTTTAAAAATTTGTTAAACTGATAAGTGAAAAATTGTATTTCATGGTTGTTTTTAATTTGCATTTCTCTAATTGTTAGTGAGCTTGCTCTATCTATATATAAATATGTACATATACACACATATACACAGAGAGAGCGAGAGAGAGGTACATGTAGATATATAGATATTTATTGCTTATTTGTTTATTTTCCCTGAAAATTGCCTTTTCATGTCCTTTGTGCAGTTTTCTATTGTTTCTCTTTTTCTCGTTGATGTCTAATCTCACATGTTATTAAGAAGGTACCAAATTCATGTAACTAGTGTCTTGTTATTAATTATACGTTATTTCCAATTTTTTGAAAGTAAATACTGGAGGTTCTCAGCTCTGTTTGCACAGTAGAGTCACCTGAGAGGTTGTTGTTTTTGTTTAAACACTGATGCTCTCCCCCAAGAGAGCATCAGTATTTGCTTGATGTAATTAGTCTGAGGTGAGGCCCAGACATCGGTATACCACAGGGTTTCTTAATCTCAACACTATTGACACTTTGGACCAGATGAATCTTTTTTTTTTTTAATATTTGTTTATTTATTTATTTGTTTGTCTGTGAGGGTCTTCATTTCGGCATGCAGGATCATCTTTGCGGGATCTAGTTCCCAGAGCAGGGATTGAACCTGGGCCCCCTGCATTGGAAGTGTGGAGTCTTAACCATTGGACCACCAAGGAAGTCCCTGGACCAGATTAATCTTTGTTGCAGGGACATTTTCTGTGCTCTGTAGTATGTTTATAAGCATCCCTGGCCTCTACCCATTAGATGCCAAGAGCACACTCCTTCCCAGTTGTGACAACGAAAAATGTTTCCGGATTCTGCCACATGTCTCCTGCATGCAAAATGCTCCTTTACTTCCTTAACAGCCCCCCACTTGGTTGAGAACCACTGCTGTACTGGGTTTAACTTCCCCAATGAATCTAAAATGCAAGTAGAGTTGAGAACCATTGTTGTAAATAATGCTGCAGTGAACATTTTTAAGCATACGCTGTTGCCTACATCTTTCATTATTTCCTTAGGATAACCTCAGGAAGTTAGCACATCTTCAGGCTTTGGACACAATTTGGTCAATTGCCCTTCAAAAGGATTGTATTGACTCTTCCATCACCAGTGCCTGAGAGCGTTCTCTCCCCCTCACCTTTGCCAGTTCTGGATATTATCAACATCCTTCTCAACCAATCTGATAGGCAAGAAATGTTATCACATTTTGAAGTTGACATTTTGTAGGCTGAATTCAAAAGAAAGCCTAATGAGGAATGTACCAAAGGTGACATTCAAATCAATTCTCTTTCATCATGTTGGCTAGTTGATTGCACCACTTGTGAAAGCCTGAAGGGCTTGGATAAGTTTCTATGCTGATCTAGCTCCAGTGGTGTCTTCATAAATGTTTAACAACTGGCTGTCTAGAGGTTAAAAATAACAAACAAACCAAAAAAAAAAAACCCACCAGAAACCCATGACATTTGTTATGTTTGTCAATTTCTGTGATGTAAATACACCCACTTACATTTCAAGTTATCAGTGTGATGTCACTGACTACATAGATGGGAAGAGATGTACATAACTGGTTGCTGGTGGCTGGCAGGATCTGGCTCCAGCTCACCACAGCTTTGCACGAATGTTGAAATGACTGTATAATTCAGTTCCGTGTCCCACATCTAATAGTAAGAACTTAACCTATTCCCGTTAGATTGGGTATATGTTAGCAAAGTGCACAAGCAAATAAGTGATGAGTTTGGCCCATGAGTTCAGCTTGTATAATAAAAAATTTGAGAGAGAACAAGGATAATAGGTGAAGCTGTGTCATCCAAAATACTTATTCTAAATGCCCAGTAGCTTTAATACCATCAGCTTACCGCTTTGTGTAGTATAACCTGACTTGAGAGTCTACCCTTGACTTTGACACTTACGAGATATCCAGCCTTGAGCAGCTCCCTTAAATTTCTGTGTCTTATTTTTATCCCATGAACTGAAGAGGAAAAGAGGTATATTATTTCCAAGAGGACTGTGCAAAGCAGTCCATAGACATCAGGGATGCAGCAGGGCCATCGCCCCACTGATTAACACGAAGCCACAGAATGACAAATCAGCCAACTTCAGCTCTGTGCACTCAAGACAGTTTCAGAGCTTAATAATCATCGTGCCCAGCACCAAATGGAAATGCATGACTTGATTTGCTAAACAGTTTCCCAGTGACAGCAGTCAAAATAATAATGAGTTTTCCTTCTTCCCAACATAAAAAAGAAGCAACAGGGCTTCCCTGGTGGTGCAGTGGTTGAGAGTCCGCCTGCTGATGCAGGGGACGCGGGTTTGTGCCCCGGTCCGGGAGGATCCCACATGCCGTGGAGAGGCTGGGTCCGTGAACCATGGCCGCTGAGCCCGTGCGTCCGGAGCCTGTGCTCCGCAACAGGAGAGGCCACAGCAGTGAGAGGCCCGCGCACCGCTAAAAAAAAAAGCAACATATAAGATCAGGTTCCAGGGAGAAAATAACCTATTAACTTCAGTAAATATTCAACTCCATTGTTCAGGGACTGTTTAACCTGTTTAAGAATTTCCTAAACTAGTAGTTCTTAATCCTGACTGCAAACCAGACTTGCCAAGGGAGGTTTTAAAAATTACAGATGCCTGGCTCCACCCACAGGCATTCTGGTTTAAGTGGTTTGGAGTGGGCTCTAGAAATCTGTATTTTTTAAACGCTCCAGGTAAACTTGAATCTGCATCAGAATCCTTGGGGGGAAATTTATGAAGCACACAGGGTCCTGGGTAGGAACCTGGTAAGAATCTGCAGAGATTCTAATTTGGTGGGCTTTGTCTCTGAAGTGGGACCCATAAACCTGAACTTTTAACAAACCCCTCAGTTCAAGACTCACTGTTAATTTAGACAGTGGGGAACGGTTCAAGGATTGGGCAGCCATGGGATATGATCAGATCAGATCAGGATCCCAGTACGATGACTGGAGCGGGCAGATAGAGGAAGACTCGTCAGGGAGCTGTGGGAGATTCCAGGCAAGTGATTCTGGTCTGAAGTAGGTCAGGGACACTGGGAATGGAAGGCAGGAGCTGGACATGGGACAGACTTGGGAGGTGGGGTTAGCAGGATTTGGTGGTTGATTGGATGTGGAGAATGAAGGGATAGGAATGAGTCACAGATGACGCCAGGGCTTCTCCATTCATGACTGGTTGGATGGTGGTAAAAATAAGGATATAGGAGCCAAAGCAAATTTGGAGAGAAAAGCAATGTGTTCAGTTTGGGACCTGATGCATTTGAGATGCTTCTGGAACAGCCAGTGTGGATATTCGGTGAGTGACTAGATGGTCAGCTCTGCCATCAAGAAAGATGATAGGACTGGTGATGGAAGACCTGAGTGTCACTGGGCCAAAGGCAACAGTCGAAGAATGGAAATGGATGAGTTCACTCAGGGCCGACTTCTCCATCGGGCCCAGCAGGCCCAGTGCCTAGTGCCCACAAAAATGTTTTAATTGCTTTTGAAAGCAGAAGAAAACAAATAAATATAATAATAATGAACCCAGTCTGGATTATTTGCATCTTTATACCTATGCAGTCGTAAAACAGAATTTTTAATACCCTTTATGGAGGAGGGCCCCCCAGAGGCAAAAGTGCCTCAGGCCCACAGAAGTCATCACGTTGCCCTGAGTCCACCCAGAGAGGGGAGAGCTGAAGCCAAGCTCAAGGAACTCTTGGGTTTTGCGTGGATTTCTCCCCTCCCCTGTGTGTGGAGTACCTTCAGCCATCCTGTGAAGCTGAGGGACCATCCTCAGAATAACAGTTTTAAATGCTTAAAATAAAACATGCAGGGTTACCAGGGAACTGATTATATTGAAAGAGAGTTATCAAAACCTTAAAAAAAAACTAATTTGGGACATAGTAATGTGTGTGTGTGTGTTTATCAATGCACTGAATAGTAACGTCCAGCAGCAAGCCTAAAAACTGCCATCATTTCGAAGTAGTGACAAGCGTTAACTTTGAAATAGCAGCAACAGCTACACATGTGAGATTCAAATGTATGTGACTTGTCCTGGTGGCCAAGTCACAGGCACCGCTGACACTCTTGTTTTGTTGCTTACACCCATAATGGAAGGAGAAAGGCTGACTTTGATTTAGAACTTGGTGAAAATGAAGAAGTGATTTTTCCCCCAGCCAAGTTCACAGATGCCTGAATTCTATCCACAGTCTCCTTGGGGGTCCATGGATTCCGGTTTGGAACTCCTAGTCTAACAAGTGTCGGGGAAGAGGCGACGGGGAGAGATCAGAGGTCCTGCGTGATCCAGGGGTGGGAGGGCCATAGAGTTATCACGGGGACTGCATGAAATTAATGCAATCCATCATCAGCTACAGACTGAAGAAATGTTGCCTCCTACACACGTGTAAGAGATTTTCCATTACGTATAGATGACGTTGCAATAAATAAAATAGGAATCTGTTGTCCTTGAATCCTGGTTTCTTGGGGTCTTTATGTATTTTCTCCATGGGCGTGCTCTAAAATTATATGGAGGTCATTGAACCATCAACTACGCTGTTTTCTCTGCTTAGAGGGTTCTTACCCACACCCTGCCCTCCTTTGCCAAGACAACTCTTACACCTCCTTGGGTCTCAGCTTAAGCATCACTTTCCCAGGGAGGCCTGTGTTGACCCCTTCCAAACATTAGGTCACCCCATTACACATCTCCAGGGTTCCCTAGATGGCTTAGCTCCCGTCACATGTGTGATAAATTAGCTGTCCAATAGTTGTCTCTACTCTCTCCGCGAGAAAGATTGGGACTGCATCTGAATTCCCAAATGAAGAATGAATGTTTGTCGACTGAATGATGGGTGGATGGATGGCCCACCAGGAACAGGAGAACAAATAATATGTGTAAATATTTTCCTTTTTCCCATTGCCTCATCAATTTTCACCGATTTTGCCTGACATTTATTTCATAATTCCCCTAGGTTTAATCCCCATTGCCAATTCATATTAACTTTGGACTCTGAATTCAGAGACTGCTGTAACTTCTGATTTGCCCCTCAATGCATTTGGGGGGCAGTGGGGTGGAGGGGGGGAGTTACCATTCCCATGGTAGGAATCGGCAGAAAGAAAAAAAAGACACGTGGTTGGTTTGGGAGTAAGGAAAGATTGGGAGGCGGAAAGTGAGTGAAGGGGTATCAACTTGATAGAAATCAGGGAAAACCATCAGTTGTACTTTACTGCCCTATGAAAACCCCAGGAGCGGACCTGAGGAGCCTTTTGAGGGGAAGCTTGCATTTTGCTGCCATCTGGTGGCTATTACTGCAGCAGTTCGCACCGGAAAAAATTCTACCCAACAACTCTGCGGCACCTATTGTGTTCAAGGCTCTATTCCGGGCAGTCTATAAATAATTCCTTATGTTTTTACGCTTCTTTACCAATGACAGAGCGTTTTCACATACACTATTGTAACTCATCCTCATAGCAACCCCGTGAGGGAGACCCTGAGCTGGTAAAATCACTCCCATTTTGCAGATGAGGAAACTGAGACCCAGCTTGCATAGGCCCTTGCAGCCGGGCAAGAGCAGAGTTCAGATGAGGCTTGAACCCACGTTATCTGACTCCTAGTTTGCTGACTACAACCAAATTGATATCACTTCTTTAGTTTTATTCTGGGTAGAAGACAAAACAAACAAAACAAACAAGCAAACAAAAGCTAAGTTCTCTAGCTCTGAAGGCACATAAACCCTGGAAAGTGACAAAGAAAAGGAAAATGGACCAAGAAGAGAGAGAAGGAAGAAATGGCATCTCTAACCTTTTTTCCCAAGCTCTAAACTTATTAATTTCAAGTAATACTCCCAAAGTTTAAGATTTCAGATCAGGGAATTCCCTGGCAGTCCAGCGTTAGGACACCGCACTCTCACAGCCAAGGGCCTGGGTTGAATCCCTGGTTGGGGAACTAAAATCCCACCAGCTGTGCAGTGTGGCCAAAAAAAAAAAAAAAAAAGGATTTCAGATCAGTGAGAGACAAGTAAGAATCAGCAAACATAGCAATACTGTATTGTATAATGGAAAGTTGCTAAGACGGTAGATCTTAAAAGTTCTCATCACAAGAAAAAAAAATTGTAATTATGTGAGGTGATGGATATTAACTAAACCTATTGTGGTAATCATTTACAATATATACATATATCAAATCATTATGTTGTACATATAAAACTAGTATAATTTTACATGTGAATTATATCTCAATTAAAAATAAATTTTAAAAAAAGAATAAAAAGGAATCAATTAAGTTCTTCACTTGAAGCTTGGCATTAGAAGGAACCCTGAAAGTCACATAAATTACTCTTCCTTGCAAAGCAAGTGCCCTCTACACAGTATCCTCCAAACTTACTGTGCACGCAAACTCCCTGGAGATTGTGTTAAAATGCAGATTCTGACGAAGTCGGTCTGGGATGGAGCCTGAGACTCTGCATTTCTAACTGGTCCCCAGGTGAAGCTGACGCTGCAGGTCCACAGACTGGTACTTGGAGTCACAAGGGTCTAGAGCAGAGAGTAGCAGACTTGTTCTGTGAAGGATGAAAATATTTGAGACTGCAAGTCCTACAGCCTCTGTTGTGACTACTCAACTTTGCCTTTGTGAATTCTCGATTCTGCCATTATAACACAACAACAAACTTAGATAATACATTAAAAATAGGTGTGGCTGGACTTCAAAAACCTTTATTTACAAAAACAAAAGGCTTGCTGGATTTGGGCTGCAGGCTATAGTTTGCCCACCCCTGCTCTAAATATCTCTATTCCTGGAAGAGTTTTACGCCTGTATTGAAAACGTGTTGGCCGGGTTGTATGAGGGGTACTATCCAGTTGAGATTTCAGGTTCTTAAACCCCAAAGACAGTCACCACCACGCCCTACTAAACTGTTCCCATTCATTTAAACTATACTGGGAATCGGTCTGACATCAGGTTTCGAGAAAGAGGTAGAGAATTGAAAGTAATATTACTAACACTTACATAGTGTTTATGTTCCAGGCACTGTTCTAAGTTCTTTGTGTATATTAACTATTTAACCCTCACAATAACCTTATGAGGAGGCACTATTATCGTCTCCACTTTACAGATGAGGGAACCAAGGTTAGTTAAGTAATTTGCCTGGAGTTGCACCAATAGTAATCAGCAGGTTCAGGTAGGCCAGTGACAGACTCCCTCCTCTCTATTGCCTCATTATACTACTTCTGAAGAGAAGAAGCAGTTGGTACCATTAGTTGGGGTCAATGGATGGAGGGGGAAAATGAGTGACATGGAGAAAGATGCAAAATCAGGAAGGTGAAAGTTAAAGATAAATTATTTTCTGTTGTCTAATTTGCTGAGACCAGACCCTGTTAGTGGGAGTTTGCTTACATTCTATTTTGTCATGCATTAAATTTCTTTAATGATGGTATATGACTATTATTTTCCAAGAGTCAGAATAGAAATAAACCAAACATTGGTAATTCTCGCATTCAGTTGTAATCCAAGCTACCCCTCTTTTGCTAAAGTGCTTTAAATGCACACTACCCTTAAAACAAAGTGTCAGGCAGAGCTTGGAAGAGTGAGTTTTCCAAGCAGTTTAGCTGGGCAATTTGAAAACTTTTACCTGCCATGTTCAATGCCCTCCTCCCAACCTGGGAAAACAGGACTTCAAGTGTACCTCCCTATGTCAAGACCAGCCATAGAGTGTGCTGTCAAAGTTTTCTGTTGAGGCAAGTCTTCTTGTTGAGACTTCTTTATATGTAAAAATAAAACCCAGACCATATCTGTTTGTATAGATCAGAGATTCCCAACCTCAGCATTATTGAGATTTTGGACCAGATAATTCTTTGTTGTGGGGAGCTGCTATCTGTGCATTGAAGGATGTCTAGCAGCATCCTGTCCTACTATTCACTAGAAGCCAGTAGCATCATGCCAGTATGTGACAATCAAAAATGTCTCCAGACGTTGCTGTTATCCACTGGGAAGTCACAATCACCCTCAACTGAAAACCACAGGACAGATCAATGACAGTTTTCAATTCAAGAATGCCCGCCACCATCTGTTTGTGGGGGTATATATTGGCATAAACCTTTTGAAGAGTGATTTTGAAAGTAGGCTTTGGAAAGCAATTATTAAAATATTCAAAATATTTGCATTGGGAAGGAAAGGGAAAGGATTTATTATTTATAGCCCAGGAAATGTAAAAGAGTCATTAGGAATAAAGGTTTGACAATCTATAAGACTTTATTTTCCCTGAATGATAGGCACAGATCTGGTAGCTGCCGGCTCCCAACAATCCCTGAAGCAACGGTGTGCATGAGAAGCCCTTGGGTAATTGATCTGAGGTGTGGGCATCTGGCTTAACGGGCTTCGTCTACCTATTATTTCCCCGACTACAGTGATTGGTCCAAGGGTGAGCCAAAGCGGTGAAGATGGGAGCCCGGCGTCCGATAGCCATCCCTCCAACCTAGTGAAGAAGCTGTTCTGAGAAAATGAAGCCAGTAAGTAGAGAGCAGTATGGGTGAGAGGCACAAAGAATCTTTGCAATTGGAACATCGTGGAATCTGGTCATCCCAGTGGCCAACTCCAACCAGGATATTCCCGTGGTTTCATTATGTGAGCCAATTTATTCAAGCTAATTCATGTTGGATTTTTGTCTCTTGCAACCATTGGGTTTTGACTAAGACACCTTAGCAAAGATGTAAAGAGAATCCACGTAATGACCAGGAGCACCGATAAAATGTTGACTCACAAATGTCCTAAGGAAAGAATCCGTGGGCAAACCAGATGGGTGCACAGTCACCTATTTTGTAAATTCTGGTGTGGCTCTAGAAAATTCTCAACATATATGGCTGCTTCTTCCCATCTACAGATAGCCACCCCAAGAGCTTCCATTGGTTCAAAGGATTTATACTTCCCAAAGATTTCACATTCGTTATCTCATTTCCACCATAACTCAATCAGACAGGGAAGGAGGTTTTTAGCATCCCTGTTTCCAGGTGAGAAAATGGAGTCACCATGTGGCTAAATGACTTTTTTATGTAATGCAGGGGTTTGGAACAAGATAAGCAGTTCTCAAATTCAATCGGTCACGAACTGTGTCATGACTGATTTGATGCTAGTGGTTAAAGCACCAGAGCTGGAGAATGACTCATCTTTTTTTAAATAATACCTTATCCCTATAACAACCTAATTCTCTCCCGCATTCAATATGCTTTCCTAAGTAGGAGAAAAGGAGTGGAGTTACAGCTGGCATATTGGGAATTTCATGGGAGTGTTATGCATGTGAATATCCAACCATGTGCGTCCCAACAGAGAAAAAAAAAAAAAAAAGTTGAGAGTCAATGGATTAGCCAGGCCTGGAAGTTGCTTCCAGCTCTAAAATTGGATGATTCACCCAAAATAAATGAGTTAATGGCATTCAAGATCAAAACAAACCACTTTCCCTTGTCCATGGATCTTATTAAGGATCACTCACTTCAAAGAGTGGTACATTGATCATAAAATGTATCATCCAAACCAAGACAGTGTTAAGAGAAAAAGGGACAATGGAATGGAACATCAGGGCAATAGGTTAAACAGGAATTGTGTTGAACAAACAAGGACTTGAATCACCCTAAGTATATGTAAGTCAAGAAAAGTACATTTATGTAACTGGAAACCACCAGACCTGCCCCAAGGAACGTCACTCTAAAGGCAAGTTGGATGTGTCTTGGTTTCAGTTCCCCCAAAAGCAGACTTTAAGACAAAGATTTCGGTGCAAGCAGTTTATTGAGGAAGTGAAGGAGAGCGGGAAAGTGAGGCAGGGACAGAAAGGCAGCCAGTAAGAGTGTGTCCTCAAGCCAGCAACCGCTGAGGCCAACTGGAACGGGATCCCTGAGGCGGTCACAGATGTGCCACCCACATTCCCCCTCGAGGAAGGACTTGCTGTCCACCTGCAGGGAGTGGGGTCAGCAGATGGCCCCCAGCTGTCAGCTCCTTCAGGGTCTGCTTTAGGGGCAGAGAGACGCCTAGCTCAAGGTCACGTCCTTCCCAGAGCAGCCTGCATTGCTGACCAAGCAAGGCCAGGCTATAACGGCTGCCCATTTCCTCCAGATGCGGGACAGTCTGATGGGCAGTCCTCGCTCCAGAGCTTCCCTCTGGGTTGGCCAAGCCTTTGTCAAGCTACTATTGCAACCAGACTTTTCTTTCCAGAGGGGCTGAATCCCAAACCCCATGTAAGCATTTGCTTCCAGAGAACCTATCCCAGAACCATCCCTCTAGGGAAACTCAGGGTATTCATCATGTTTTTTATTTTCTGTATTGTACGATATTTTGACATCTTGGGGGACCTTTCAGGCCTGAGGAGAGACTGCCCCTACAGGGCTAGCTAATTCCTAGGGGTGGTGGACTGCTTGCCTGGAACATGTCTAGGCACGCACGGACCACCTGATCCAGTGCCATGACCTCACCCACCTGCTTAGCTAACACACCCCAAGCCAATGTTTCCTCTGCCCTAATCACCCCAGAATCAGGTCCCAGACAGCTGAGGACAGCTCCTATGCCCCAGAGCCCACTGGAATTATTCAAAGGAGCCGATCCTAAATTGTTCGTCCTGCCTCTTCCTTCCTGCAGAAGCTCAGTAAAGGCTCTCGCTTAGGCTTTCCTCTTATTCCTGCTTCTGCCTACTGATCAAAACCTGATGCTTCCCCTGTGGCCCTGCATGGCATGGTGTGTCCCCTTCTCTTGGGAATGTAAGTAATAAACAGTTATTCAATGTCATTGGCTGCTCCCTGTCATCACTCAATCACTGAATGCCTATGATACCTTTATTTGTAATTACTGAAAGCAACCAAGATGTCCTTCAAAAGGTGAACAAACAAGTAAAAGAAGCCAATCTGAAAAGGCTAAAGGCACGACATTCTGGAAAATACAAAACTATAGTCAAAAGTAAAAGGGATTCTAGTAAAAAGAGACAGGAATAGATCAGTGGTTGGCAGCACTTTGGAGGAAGGAGGGAGGGATGAATAAGTGAAGAACAGAGGATCTCCAGGGCAATGAAACTACTTTGTACGATACTATAATGATGGATATAGGACATTACATATTCGTCAAAACCCATACAACTGTACAGCATAAAGAACAGACCCTAATGTAAACTAGGGACTTTAGTTAATAATAATGTTTCAATATTGGTTCACCAGTTGTAACAAATATATCATACTAATATATGATGTTTCTAAGAGGAGAAACTGTGACCAGAAGAAGGGGGTATATGGCAACTCTGTACTATCTGCTGAATTTTTTGTAAACCTAAAACTGTTCTAAAACCAAACCAAAACAAAACAAAAAAGTATGTGAAAGAAGAAAGATAGGGGGAAAAATGGATGGATGTTCCAGAACAGTTGTATCTGGGCTCAGACAAGAAGCGGGAAATGGAAACTTTCAAAAAAAAAAAAGGGCTTCCCTGGTGGCGCAGTGGTTGAGAATCTGTCTGCTAATGCAGGGGACACGGGTTCAAGCCCTGGTCTGGGAGGATCCCACATGCCGCGGAGCAACTAGACCCGTGAGCCACAACTACTGAACCTGCGCGTCTGGAGCCTGTGCTCTGCAACAAGAGAGGCCGCGATAGTGAGAGGCCCACGTACCGCGATGAAGAGTGGCCCCCGCTTGCCACAACTAGAGAAAGCCCTCGCACAGAAACAAAGACCCAACACAGCAAAAATAAATTAACTAATTAATAAACTCCTACCCCCAACATCTAAAAAAAAAAAAAAACAGACGTAACCCACTAGAAACCACTTCACACCCATTAGGATTGTTATAATTTAAACACGCACAGAATAACAAGTGTTAGTGAGGAAGTGGAGAAATTGCAACTCTCTTACGTTGCCAGTGGGAATGTAAAATGGTGTAACCACTTTGGAAAACAGGTGATTCCCATATGACCTAGCAATCCCGCTCCTCAGTATACACCCAAGGGGACTGAAAATGAGGACTTGAACAGATACTTGTATTCCAAAGTTCACTGCAACATTATTCACAACAGCCAAAACGTAGAAACAACCAAGGTGTCTGCCCACGGATGAATGGATAACCAAAATGTGGTGTATCCATACACCCATGGAATATTCTTCAGCCATAAAAAAGGAAGTACATGCTACAACATGGATGAAACTTAAAATTATCCTGGTAAATGAAAGAAGCTAGATAGGATAGGTCACATATATGGTATGGTTCCATTTATATGAAATATATAGAATAGGTAAATCCATAGAGACAGGAAGTAGTTTAGTGCTTGCCAGGAACTAGGAAGGGGGGAAATAGGGAGTAACTGCTAACACATTCAGGGTTCTTTTGGGGTGATGGAAAACAGTTCTGGAATTAGATAGCGGTGACGGTTGCTTAACATAGTGAATATACTAAAAACCACTGGATTGTTCACTTTAAAAGGATGAATTTTATATTATGCAAATAGTATCTTAATTTAAACGCACATAAATAACACAAGTGCCAAACGCGCTCCTCCTTTGCTAAGATCTACGTGAAAATGGAGCTTCCTAGAAGTAACCTACTTACGGGTAATGCTGATCTATTCAATGTCAAGAATTTGTCTTTCAAAGGCTAGACTTTTTCATTTCTAGTTAGTGGTTTATTAAATAAAACTATTGTGCTTATTCTCCGCTTAAGGAGAAAATATTACAGCAAAAAAACTCCAGATACCTACATGCTTGTGACCCATCATTAAATAATTTCTTTCTGATTCATGGGATGTAAAGCAGTCACTCAATTTCTAGCGTCTGAGATTCCTGGGGAACCCCAGTTTCCAACATTGCTTGTAATTCTTTTCTCAATAGGGGTGTTATTGAGAACAGTTTCCCAGGACACCTACAAGCAAAGATTAGGTTCATAAACAGACTGCATTTGAGTTGCCACTGGGTGTTCTGAGATGCACAGAGCCTGCTGGGTATACATTTTAAAACACCATCTCTAGATCTAGCTTTAGTCTCTGCCTCCCAGCTTATGCTCATGAAAATGAGTACATCCACATGACACAGGTTTCAAGGGCAACTTTGACCTTACAAAACACACAATCCCAGTATGTTGGTAGATTTCTAACTGGTGATCTACGGGAACCCTTAGGGATATAGGTCCTCTAAGTCTCATTCTTTCAATCTTCATTCTTCCAAATATTTACTGAGCACCTGCTATGTGCAGGCACTGTTCTAAGCACTGGGTTCAAGAAAGAAGGGGCCAGAAAGTACCTGCTTCTAGTCACAGAGTCGGTTTACAAACCAGATGCATATCTTCGTGCCATTATTCTACAGAACAACAATCAAATGCCTTCAACGTGCTCAGCACAGTGCTAGACGCAGGTGAACGAGGCTCTGGTCCAAGAAGTTCACAGAGGGGAAAAAAATGGTCAATATATAAAGGGAAAGTGTTAAACCTTGCTGGTGTTTATTTATTTATGTGTGGCTGTGTTCCAGAAAAAGATTTAAGGCTGCTTACAAGGATACATGAAACACAGCCAGATTGCATAAATTATAAGTAGGAGAGAAGGGAGAAAAAGAAAAACAAAACAAGAGTGAGGACTGAAATGGGGCCAGAAATGAGACTAGCACAGAGATAAATATAACTTCCTCTATGCTTATAGCCTGGTGTAGTCACTGGTGTAGTAGATGCTGCTGGGGCCCTGCCCAGAGTCCCTCAACACTCCTCTCTATACACCAAAGGATGCTCATTGCTACACCTGTGACTCTCTGAATGAGGGCTTTGTTCTGGTTGTGGAAGCACACCTGGCCAGCAAGCAGGATGGTCTGGAAGTCCCAAAGAGTTTGTGTCCCTAGAAACAGCCCCACCCAGTGATGGATGGGTGTTGGTGGAGGAATCTCCTAGCTTCCTCTCCTTCCACTGAGATAATGTGAGGCCTGTTCTCTGTAGTCTCCCAGTGCCCCCGGGAATGCTGAGCTCCACTTGCCCATAGCAGTCACTTGCTTGCCACATGACCTTTATTGGTTGTCTTCCTTTCTGTGTCGCACTTTCCCTCTCCCCATGCTGCTGTTTCCTGGGATCATCTCCCAAATAAACTACCTGCCCTTGAGTCCTTATCTCAGGATGGGCTTCTTGGGGAACCCAATAAAAATAGTTCACCATACCCTCCTCTGCTATTTATTGTAGAGCTCCAGGCTCCTGCAAAATTCACTCCCTGTCAGAATCTCTGGGGATGCTCAGGAGGGAGTCACACATGCTCAAAAACAAGTCTAGTCATCTACAGTGTTTATGGATTTTTCCTCCTTTTCTCCTGTTCTGGACACCCTCCCATCCACCAAGCATGCTGCTATTTCTGCTGATTATAACTATCTCAGTTGAATTCCATTTTATCCAAGAGTCGTGTCCACCTTGTATTACTGGGTACCAACTTTCCTGCCAGACACTGCTGCCTCTTATCAGGTACCAAATAGGTGCCAGGTGCCAAAGCAGTTTGATGTTCAACGGTGATGTTCAGTAGGAGGGAATGCCTCCCAACCACACCGTGTCCATCATGTGGATGAGATGCCAGAACAACATTGTTTGGGGGCCAAAAAGGTTTTTATTAAACAACCTCCTCGGGCTTCCCTGGTGGCGCAGTGGTTGAGAGTCCGCCTGCCGATGCAGGGGACATGGGTTCGTGCCCCGGTCCAGGAGAATATCACATGCTGCGGAGCGGCTGGGCCCGTGAGTCATGGCCGCTGAGCCTGCGCGTCCGGAGCCTGTGCTCTGCAACGGGAGAGGCCACAACACTGAGAGGCCCCTGTACCGCAAAACAAAAACAACAACAAAAAACAAAAAACCTCCTTAGTTTTTACTTATAGCCATAGCCACATAAAACTCAGACATGGTAAGTCCGTAAGGACTGGTCATGAGAACTAATATGAGTGACAGGTACACCACTCTTCTCAAAAATCACCCATCCAAACTCTAGCCAAACATAAGCCTTGTTTTGAGACTAACTTGTTTGATCGTTTCTTCCCTTTTGATGAGTTATCTCCTGGGAGGTCCTTGGGCCCCTGGTGCCAAGATGATACATGCAACATGTACAAGGTGTCTTGGCATGTGGGATTATTAACTAAAATACTATTGAATATTGGAGGACATCTACCCAGAACAATCAGTTCTTAGGTCTTCTTTCTGGCAATTGTAGAACAGGATAGCTGTCCATTGAAAATACTACAAGATCATTTGTATGAGAAAAATGCATCTGGTTACTCTTGTGCTCCAAAACCATCAGTGGCTCCCCATTACCCTTAAAATAAAATTTAGACTTCTTAACATGACCTACTGGCTGCTGTTGGCTCCTGCTTGCCAATCCCATCTCCTATCCCTTTCCCTTTTGCTCACCACATCCTAGTCTTATGACTTCCTTTCTGTTCTACAAACACATCAAACTCTCCCCCAACCCAAGGCCTTTGCGTCTGTTGTGTCTTCTGCCTGGACTGCTCTTTCCATGGCTCTTCCTATGTCTGACTCCTTTTTCTTCAAATGTCAACTCAAATGTCATCTTCTCAGAGAGACTGCCCAGTTACCTGACCTAAATTAGAGACACACACACACACACTCCCCACCATTTGATAAAGTTACTCTTTACCAAATCATTATATTAATTTTTTTCATAGAACTTGTCAGAATCTATGATTATCTTATTCATCAGTTTTCTGTCTCCTTTCACTGGAATGTAGGCTCCATGAGGACAGGCACCTTGTTTGGTTTTTCACTCCTAAACACTCAGCAGCAACCACAGTGTACACAATATCCACCCAAAATGTTGATGAGTGAATGTACATAAACAAGGGCTTATTTTTCATTTCTCAACAGCAGAAAGGCACATACGTTTGATTCATCCAAAACTGATGGTATATCATGAAAGTATGAGTTGAAAAGCAGAGAGGCCAGCCAACATCCCTTATTTTCCCTCATTTAAACTATTTTAATGATTGTATCATAAGACGTTTCCTAGTGATTCTGACTCTGTATGAGCATCAGTAACTGGCAGGAGAGGAGGAAAGCTTCATCAAACTCCCATAATTTAACCCATAACCAATTTCTGGTCCAGGCTAAAGTCTAAGGAAAGGTGAACAAAATTGGCAAACATTATTTCTAACCAACTTTTTCACATGATAGCAAAAATAAATATATAAAAGTTCATGGTAGGGACTTCCCTGGTGGCACAGTGGTTAAGAATCTTCCTGCCAATGCAGGGGACATGGGTTCGAGCCCTGGTCCGGGAAGATCCCACATGCCGTGGAGCAACTAAGTCCGTGAGCCACAACTACTGAGCCCACGTGCCACGACTACTGAGGCCTGCGTGCCTAAGACCCGTGGTCCGCAACAGGAGAGGCCACTGCAGTGAGAGGCCTGCGCACCACAACGCCCCTGCTCGCCGCAGCTAGAGAAAGCCCATGCGCAGCAGCAAAGACCCAACGCAGCCAAAAAATAAAAAAAAATGTCATGGTAGGTGCTCGGAAATTTTTTGGAATTAGTATTTAGTTTGAGTTAGATCTTTTGACTAACCCACCACTGTCCAATAGAAACGTAATGTGAGTCACATGTATAATTTTAAATTTTCTTGCAGCCACAATGAAAAACATAAAAAGAAACAGTTGAAATTAATTTTAGTAATACATTTTATTAAACTTAATATTTCCAAAATAGTATCATTTCAGTAGGTAATCAATATTTTTTAAAAAGATAAAGGAGATCTTTTACATTCTTTTTTTTCATACTAAGTCTTTGAAATCCGGTATAAGTATAATTTTATACTTACAGCATATCTCAGTTGGGATGATAAATTTGAATTGGAAATTACTGCTCTGTATTTAGATTTCAAAAATTAGGCTTGAAAAAGCAGATTCATATACCCAAGGAATTCCAAACATACTTAAAAGTTTTTACAATAATGGAGTCAAGTATCAGTTTTAAAATTTAACATGGGGATTTCCCTGGTGGCACCATGGTTAAGAATCCTCCTCCTGCCAATGCCCGGGACACAAGTTTGAGCCTTGGTCCGGGAAGATCCCACATGCTGCGGAGCAACTAAGCCCATGCATCACAACTACTGAGCCTGCGCTCTATAGCCCGTGCGCCACAACTACTGAAGCCCGCGCACCTAGAGCCCATGCTCCGCAACAAGAGAAGCCACCGCGGTGAGAAGCCCACGCATCACAACGAAGAGTAGTGCCCGCTCACCAAAACTAGAGAAAGCCCGCGTGCAGCAACGAAGACCCAAAGCAGCCAGATAAATAAATTTATTTTTTTAAAAACTTAACATGGATATTAATGACTTTATGCTAAGTAAAAAAAAAAGGCACAAAAGGTCACATATTGTATGATTCTATTTATATGAAATGTCCAGAATAGGTAAATCCATAGAGCTGGAACATAGCTTGGTGGTTGCCAGGGGCTGCGGGGAGGGGAGAGGGAGGAATAATTGCTTAATGGGGTACAGGGTCTTCTTTTGGAGTGATAAAAATGTTCTGGAACTGGATAGAGGTGGTGGTTGCACCAAATGTGAATGTACCAAATGCCATGGAATTGTTCATTTTTAAATGTTTAATTTTATATTATGTGAATTTCACCTTGATTTTAAAAATTGAAATTAATAAAATTTAATTAAAGTTACAACTTCAGTTCCTGCATCACACTAGCCTCAATCCAGGTGCTCAACAGCACTAGACTATGACATTGTACAGCACGGGACCAAACTACTCTTATGCCGAGGCCAGGGCTTTTAAAATCATTTATTTTTGTGTTTACAGGACACAGCTTCCCAGCACTTACCGAAAGCTTTCAAGGTGAAGTGTCGCAGTTTAAGCACCAGCTGGCAGCCACTGAAGTGTCACGTTTCTATTTCACAAGAGCTAGCCATGAATATGATTGCTACTGTTCCACGTGATTAGCACGTTTGGGGTGACAGATCGTTAGGTCTGTCGCATTTTGGGGCATGTTGTGATTCTTTAATAGTTTTTCTGAAGGGCGCCAGGCATCCAGAAGCTTGTGGCCTGTGATAACAGTTTCCAGCAGCCTTCGCCTCCACGTAGCCAGAGGGGAGCAGAGGAGGAGTTGCGTCACAGAGAGCGGGCTCTGTGCTGGTCGTGACACACATGAAAAGAGCAGTTTAAATGATTGCGGGCGTAAAACCTTAAGAAACCCCGAGGATGATTCATGTGGATGATCTGGTGAGCTCACCTGGCCCATCCCAAATGAATCCGAGCAACTTGCTCTTTTCTTTCAGCTCCCCAGAGAGAAAGATCCACAATGATTCCTGTTTTCTCATTGCACTGAATCATACCTCTCCGGTGTCAAGAAGTGTTTCTCTAAGTCTTTCTTATCAAAACCTTTCCTCTTAGTTTATCTTTTAAACCGCCCAGCTAGGCCTGATTATCATTCAGTGTTGGCTGTTCCCTGAATATCAGGACACTTTACCTGGAAATATCTCCTCAGCGTTTTCTCATTTCTGATGCTTCTACACCTTAATATGATTTTTCAGTTTGTAGACTGCCTGGATTTTTTCTTCTCTGTCTTTCTTGCTGCCCATTACTTTTTTTTCCCCTCCCTCTTTTATCAGATTGGAGAGAAAAGTAAATCAAATTTTCAGTGGTCAGTATTTTCTTGGCCAGTCCAGTAGTGGAAATGTATTCAGATTCTACCTTTCTAATACTGAAGTGAAAGCTATCACCATATATCTATACCTTTTTTTTTTTTTTTTTTTTTTTTTTTGCGGTACGCGGGCCTCTCACTGTTGTGGCCTCTCCCGTTGCGGAGCACAGGCTCCGGACGTGCAGGCTCAGCGGCCATGGATCACGGGCCCAGCCGCTCCGCGGCATGTGGGATCTTCCCAGACCGGGGCACGAACCCGTGTCCTCTGCGTCGACAGGTGGACTCTCAACCACTGCGCCACCAGGGAAGCCCTATACCTCTTATTTATTCATAACACAGACCATGGGTAGTTGCTGACAAAAGTAACATCTTTCATGGATCCCTCAGAAGAAATGACAAATATTCCCCAATGAGCTGCTGTCCTTTGTACCTCTTTCAAGGTTAAACTTGGCTGTATGCAATGTCTTGCTCACAAAATTTTGACTGCAATTAATGGAAGTGTCCTATGGTTAGCATAAACCAAAAAAGAAAAACAGGGCGAGAGAGAAGGGGAAGCTAATGAAAGGATGCTGGGGGTATTTTGTGGCGTCAAAAGAAGAGCTGAACAACTACAATTTAGAAAAGGAAGAAACCAAGGGTGATTTCTGAGAATTCAGTAGCAGCTCATGAACTTTTTCTCCAGAGTACTGCCATCAACATCACTTTGTTCCAGGTCTCCTCTTACCTCATTCCTTTTTATTTCCAATTTCAGATTCCTGGGAGAGAGTCCAGGGTGGGTCAGAAGAACTTTAATAGACTTGATGCAAGAGAAAGATGAAACTAATGTTTAAGAGGGGTGACATTTGATTTGCTCAAATGAGATAAAATATGTAAGGCGAATTGTGTTTTCTGAAGATGGCCACAACCATATCTCCCATCACACACACTCTTCTGCAATGTGACCTTGTCACTCCCTCATCAAGAGTTGTTCTAATCCCTCTCCTTGAATCTGGGTTGCCTTAATGGCTCGCTTGTAATCAACGCAAAAAGACAATACCAGTGACAAAAGTGGCAACACTCTTTGTTTCCCATTATTAGGGTTGACAGACAAAATACAGGACACATGGTTAGCTTTGAATTGCAGATAGATGACAAATAATTTTCAGATAAACAATGAATATGTCCAAATGGGACATACTTATACCAAAAATTGTTGTTTATCTGAAATTCAAAGTTAACTGGGATTATTATGTTCTAATTCTGGCAATCTTATCCAGTATCTATTCTCCCTTTTTTCCTTTCAGTAATAGTACCCACCCCCCCACCCCAGGAGTTTTAGTCCAGATAGAGACTCTTTCCATGTCTCCCTTGCACTAGCAGTGGTCATGGGACTAGTTCTTGTCAATGAGTGGAAGTGAAGTGTGCCACTTCAGTGACTTGCCCGCTCAATTTCTCCCTTTCCCCCATTCCCACAGGATCAAATGCTGATGCAGTGCTGGAGAGCCAGCTTAGACTGTGTAGATACAGACAGTACCCACCCTGGTATGGCAGAGCAACAACACAGAAGGAACCTGGGTCCCCATTCAGCTTCCTGGAGCAGAGCTGCCTAATTTCCTTGGACCATCTCCTACCTATGGACAAGAATGTGAGAAAGAAGGAAATTTCTAACTTGATTAAGCCCCTGTATTTTGGGGTCTGTTTGATACAGTAGCTTATTCATGAAATAATAGAGTTGGGATCACAGTACTGGGTCTGAAAGGCCTTACAGCTCCTGCCTACAATCTAGTCATTTGGAAACCCAACAAGATCCAGTTTCCATACATTCAGAGAGCCTGACTTGGAAGCTTTTATCTGGATTCCCATGAGGCCTGGCAGCCTTTTGTGATCTCTGCCTTCCTTATTTCCATTCATAGGCTTATAGTAATATTAAAAAAGTCTCCCCTTTGATTCTGCAATTCTCATTTATATGTGTGCTTTCTGTCTTCCCTGCTAAATGTGGGCTCCATAAGGACCAGGATTATTATCTCTCTCTCCACTGCTGTTTCATCAGCACCTAATGTGGTACCTGACACATAGGAGGTGCTCAAAAGAAGATGGGTGGTTGCATGGAGAGATGGATGGATGGATGAAAAACTAGATTGTAGCTTATAGGAAGGAAGGCTTTATGGAATTTCTCTCTCAAGTTCTGAATTCCCTCTGTCTTGACATTCTCTGTGTCACTGTGACATTTAAGTAGGCCACATTCCCTTTTTTATCTCTAGTTGTAGAGGCTTGCTTCAACGAAAGTGTTAAGTCAGGGAAATATGCCTTTAGGACCTTTCTTTTTAGTGTTTTCTATGATCTTACAACTTTCTTGCTAAGCACCCAGAGGCCTGATATTAGGAACCTTCTCTTTAACATAATCAAAGATTCCTTTCCTCGGTTCTTCTAGAAAACAGAGACTGAGACAGGATTAAAGTGCTAACACCATATTTAGGAGGTAAAACCCTACAGAGGTGAGGATGTGAAAAAAAAAGAGAGAGAGAGAAAGGAGGTGAGGAAAGATGCAAAGCAATGTGATGCACTTCCATGGTGGCCACTTATCCCAGTCATCCACGGCAGGATGCTGAGGCTTCTTTGCTTGGCAGACAGTCTTTTCCAGAGGGGTCAGAGGAAAAACCACAGCTAAGAGCGGGTCTGCAAAGGGTAGGAAGGGGACGGGTTGTATCTGCTCTGCTCTCTCCCATCTCCTACTTCCCAGGGGTCAAGACTCATCACTTGGGAAACTACTTCCCTACACTTCCTGGTTGTGTAACCTGGCACCTTGAAGCCACCCAGGCTGGAAATTTTCCATGATATGGCACTGCATCAAAGCCAGAGGTAGAAAGACAACTCAATGTGGGTAGGAAGCTGATCAGGAGAGAAGAAAGAAGTTGGTAGTTGAGGGAATCAGGAAAGGTTTATAAGGTGCAGTTCCCCTGCATGACTCAGGTCCACTCATGCCCTTCCATAGGATAACATTAAGCCACCATTGTATCTGTGAGAGACACATCACCCTTACTCTTTCCCAAAGAGGAGCGAAACAAGGTCAGTCAGATATAGAGCCTGTCTCAGGGAGGTGACAGTCACCAACTCCAGGAAGGCTGAGACAAGAGGATCAGTGACACAAGTTACAGTCTATGGTAGAAAGAATAATGCCCCACGCCCCAAAAGATATCCATGTCCTAATCCCTGGAACCTATCAATATGTTATCTTACACGGTAAAAGGGGTTTTGCATGTGATAAAGTTGAGGACTTGGAGAAGGAAAGCATAGCCTGGATTATCCAGGTGGGCCCAAACTAATCACATGAATCCCTAAAATCAGAGAACCTTTTCCTGCTGTGGTTAAAGAGAAACACGACAACAGAAGAAGGGTCAGAGTGCTGCTATACTGCTGGCTTTTACTGCTGGCTTTGCAGTGGAGAAAGGGGGCCACTAGCCAAGGAATGTGGGCAGCCTCTCAGAGTTGGAAAAGGCAAGGGAACAGATTTTCTCCTAGAACCTCAGAAAGAAATACAGCTCTGATGACACTTGATTTTAGTTCAGTGAGACTCATGTTAGACTTCTGACCTAAACAACTGTAAGAAAATAAATTTGTGTTGTTCCACAAGCCACAAAGTTTGTGGTAATTTATTACAGCAGCAATAGGAAACTAATACATAGTCTCTACTGCTGTAGCTAGTCCTAGGGCCATAATTCATTTATCATCTCCCTCCTCCACTACCCATCTGGATTTCCCTCATCTTCAGCTAGTATTTTTGTTGGTCAGGGTGATTTGCCTGGTGGGGCGTCCAGACATTCATCCCCAAAGGGTGTGAGTGATTGTGTCCTTGCCAAGTCACAGTACTGTAACTGTCCACTAACAGTCATCCAAAGCATAGAAGTATCTAGTGATAACAGTAGTGAATCCTCTGGGTTCCAGACATTCCCTATCCTGCCCCTGTCAAGCACAGTTGAACCCTGAACCACAAGGGGGTTAATCCACATACAATTTATAGTTGGTTGTCTGTATCCGTGGTTCCTGTGGACTGGATCAAGTAGTACTATAGGATTTACTATTGAAAAATATCTGAGTATGAGTGGATCCTTGCAGTTCAAACTCATGTTGTTCAAGGGCCAAGTGTAGCAGCAACCCTAGTAATTCCCCCTGGCAATCAGAACTGATGAACCCAGGTCATGTAGTAACTCCCTTCTCTGTCTGTTGGTTCAATGACATAGGAGCCCAAAGTGACTAAGTGCTGTCACAACGTGCAATTCAGTGGAACGCTCCCTGTGTCCCCTGGCTTAAGTGCTCCTCCAAAAATTAGAAACTCTTGCCCTAGAGAGCCCAAGGTTACAGGGATGAGAAGCACAGAATCAGCGAGTGGATCATTGGGTGTAATCTGAGAAAGGCACGGTCTCCATCCCTGTCACCATGGTCACTTTGTGCATGGGCCCATGTGCAAGCTATGAGCATTGGCCAGTAAGCCCCACTGAAGACAGAATTTCTTATTCTCTTTTTGTATAACCAGCATAACAATGCCTTACACATAGTAGTTAATCAATATTGTTGAATTTGAATCATTTATTCAACAAACAATTAGTGAGGACCTACAACATGGTAGACAATGAGATAGGTTAAGACTGTCAGTTTAAAGTACCTGTCCTCTGTTGAAGCTCTTAGGACAAAACAGCTATCCCTTCATATGCCCTCATCCTTTTAGCCCCGATGCAGGCTGCCCTGGGAAGGGCGTGATCTCAGGAGAGGCTGACCCTGAAGGAGCTGACAGCTGGAGGCCATCTGCTGACCGCACTCCTCATAGCTGGGCAGCAAGTCCCTCCTTGAAGAGGGATCTGAATGAGACATCTCTGTGTCTACCAGAGTCCACCTCTCGCTCTGCCTGCAGCCCGTCTCCATGTACTCTCCTCCATAGACCGACTCCTCCATGGCCCCGTGGGTCTCTCTTCTTTCTTTCTTCCTTCCTTCCTTCCTTCCTTCCTTCCTTCCTTCCTTCCTTCCTTCCTTCCTTCCTTCCTTCCTTCCTTCCTTCCTTTCTTTCTTTCTTCCTTCCTTCCTTCCTTCCTTCCTTTCTTTCCTTTCTTTCTTTCTCTTTCTTTATTTTTGGCTGTGTTGGGTCTTCGTTGCTGCACGCAGGCTTTCTCTAGTTGCGGTGAGCGGGGGCTACTCTTTGTTGAGGTGCACGGGCTTCTCATTGTGGTGGCTTCTCTTGTTGCGGAGCATGGGCTCTAGGCACGCAGGCTTCAATAGTTGTGGCACGCGAGCTCTAGAGCGCAGGCTCAGTAGTTGTGGCGCACGGGCTTAGTTGTTCCGCAGCATGTGGGATCTTCCTGGACCAGGGAACGAACCTGTGTCCCCTGCATTGGCAGGCAGATTCTTATCCTCTGTGCCACCAGGGAAGCCCGGTCTTTCTTCTTGAGGGAGAACTTGGAAGCGGGAATTAGTGGGCTGAGCCGCGGCCCCTGCTGCTGCAGTTGGTCCCCATTCTCTTCCTCCTCCACTACCGGGTCTGGATTCACCTCCATCTCAGCTACCACCACTGCTGGCTATGGTGTCTTAGCTGGTGATGTGACTCAGACCCTTATCGCTGAGCTTAGCAGGCAGGAAGTTTATTAGAGAAGGCTCTCAGCACGACACCTGCAGGGCAAGTGAAGGAAGCAAGATGGGACAGAGAGAAGTTGTGACATAGTCACAGCGAGATTCCAGCTGACCCCTCAGGGAGCTCTGAAGCTGGGCTTACCCTTCAGAGCTGTCCCCACCTGGGGCCAAGAGGACTGGGCCTTTTCTGCCCCTACCTTGACCTCTCATTGGATACGAGCTGCCCTGGGGAAGTGGCTGTGACACTGGGTAGGATGGCTTTCTTCTGCCGAGGGCGATTCCCACACAAGGCTGACAGCTGAGGGCTGGTAACGGGGGTGTGTCAGCTGTGACAAGTGCCCTTCAGTCCCGAAGGGGGACGGCTGGTGCCAACCACAACAGCCCCATCTGTGTCCAGGACCCAACACTTGTCTCTCCCTGTTGCGGTCTCAAACTTGGCATCAGTCAGTGTTTCTCACTGACCCCTCTTTCCAGGATTTGTTACTGTAGTAAAATACACATAACAGAAAACTTACCATCTTAACCATTTTTAAGCGTGCAGTTCAGTATCATTAATTATATTCACAGCATTGTGCAACCAATCCCCAGAATTTTTCATCTTGCAAGGCAAACTCAATAGCCAACCATTAAATAATTCCTCATTCCTCCTTCTCCCCAGAGCCTGGCAACCACCATCCGGCTTTCTGTCTTTAGAAATGTGACCATCCTAGGTACCTTATATGTGTCTTTTTGAGACTGTCCTATTTCTCTTAGCATAATGTCCTCAAGATTCAACCATGTTGAAGCACATATCAAAATTTCCTTCCTTGGTAAGGCTGAATAATACTCCAGTGTGTGTATATACCACATTTGGTTTATCCATTCATCTGTCAGTATGATACTTGTGTTGCTTCCACCTTTGACTATTGTGAATAATACTGCTATGGATATGGATATACAGATATTTCTTCAAGATCCTGCTTTAAATTCTTTTGGACACAAAGCCAGATCTAAGATGTTTTTATCCAAGATGTTTTTAATCTTTCATTGGCTTAACTCCTTCCAGATCCAGACAGAGGTGAGGATGAACCACCCACTGTCTTCTTAGGGAGACAAATTTTATAAATCAGAACACCACCCAGGTTTGTTAATCACAAACAGGACTTTGAGAAACAGTCTCTATGATGAAAGAAAATAAGGTTAAGAGGTAGGCAGGGGGCCAGCTCATCACCATGCTGAAGCTGATGAGGGTGTCTTTGTGATGATGAGGGGAAAGCAGGGGCTGACAAGGGAGAGGTAGACCCTAGGAGGGGAGGTTGGGTAGAGTTTTAAAAAATTTTGCCAAGAAATTAATAGTACATCATTTTGTTGGCCTGGTTGTTTTAGGCTAAGCAATACCTGAGATTTCAAACAGCAAGAATGAAAAGTACATTTTCTATGAATTTTAAAAACAACTTGGGCTTCTTGTCTAAGACCTATAAATTTGGACGAACACATACACTCAAAGTCTATTTCCTCTGTTTTCATTAAAGTTAAATCCTATCTGCATGACTCAAGCCAAAAGTTAAAAGCAGCATCAGAGGTCTTTTGAGCTTTCTTTACCCCAGGTAGCCAGCTGAAATAAGAAAGTGATAAAAGTAAACTTAAAATTCAGAACTCATTTTCTTAAGGAAATTCTCAACACTGCAACTCACCCACACAGGGCTGTGTGCAAGTGGATAATTGATACTGAATACATTAATGGCAAATCGTATGCACGTTCCCTAAAATAAACAGAACTGTACCATGGTGGTTGGGGAGGAGGCTTAAAAAATAAATAACAGTAAGAACTCCCTACCGCAAAAGATTCATTTTTTAAATTTATTTATTTATTTTTGGCTGCATTGGGTCTTTGTTGTTGCGTGCGGGCTTTCTCTAGTTGTGGCGAGTGGGGGCTACTCTTCGTTGTGGTGCGTGGGCTTCTCATTGCGGTGGCTTCCCTTGTTGCGGAGCACGGGCTCTAGAGCCCGGGCTTCGGTAGTTATGGCACAGACTCAGTAGTTGTGGCTCGCGGGCTCTAGAGCACAGGTTCAGTAGTTGTGGCGCATGGGCTTAGTTGCTCCACGGCATGTGGGATCTTCCCCGACCAGGGCTCGAACCCATGTCCCCTGTATTGGCAGGCGGATTCTTAACTACTGTGCCACCAGGGAAGCCCAAAAGATTAATTTTTAATCATCATTTGAAACAATGCCAGTTGACTATACTAGATACTCCCAAGAATGTGCTCTGAAAAGACCGATCAACCCTAAAAGTTACGTTGTTACGGTGCAATATTTAGTGAGCTTTAGGATAACTTAAAGTTGTTAACTGTATCCTCTTGGGACATCCCCATCTTTATGAGAGCAGTTGTATGTGATACTGTACATGTTCTCGGTTTTGTACAAAGATTCTGTACCTTAAATGACTTCCCCGGTCATTTCAAGGAGAAAAAGAAATTGACAAAACAAAACAAAAAAATCCAACACATCTCTGATTTTCTCCATAGCTCTTCCTTTAATTGGTTGAAACACGGACAAATCTAAAACCCCCTTTCTCTTATTCCCTTTAGCAAGATGAGATTATCTATAGTTTTCAAAAGAAGCTTCACTAGTAAACACAGGAAGTACCAAAAGCAAGAAAAGAAAAAAGCCGAGTTGAACAATATAGGTTTCTGATTTTCTGATCCTATAAAAACTTACTGAGACAGCTGGCTCTGATCTGACCCCCTGATCAAACAATTTCCTTGCTTAATTTTTCCACTGTTTCTCCTCTGGCCTCTTCCTCTCCCTCCTATATTTGCACCCACCCAAAAGAAGGTCCCACTTACTCAAAACTTCAAAGAAAAAGTGAATGGAGGGTAATTGAGGTTAGTGGCCCAAACCTGTGTGAACCTTTCCACTCTCCTCTAGGTGGCTTTGACATAGAACGGCTTCCTATCCCTAAGAAATGGTCATGAATTCATTTCCTAGAGTAACAGTTTGTGGTAATTCTTCATTTGGAATATCTATTACACAAGAATCTAATGAGCATCCTTAACCCAACTTAAATCCTGGAGACTTAATCTTAGCTTTAAAGTCAAATTCCATTTGTGTGGGGAAAAAAAAGTAATTTTTATCATGGAAGTCACAGCTGTCTTTGATATAAAATTGTATCCTTCAATTTTCACTGTCAAAACTTTCCACAGGGCTGCTCTGGTGGCGCAGTGGTTGAGAGTCCGCCTGCCAATGAAGGGGACACGGGTTCGTGCCCCGGTCTGGGAAGATCCCACATGCCGCGGAGCCATGGCCGCTGAGCCTGCGCGTACGGAGCCTGTGCTCCGCAACGGGAGAGGCCACAAGAGTGAGAGGCCCGCGTACCGCAAAAAAAAAAACAAAAAAAACCCAAAACTTTCCACAGCTGAGGGCTTCCCTGGTGGCACAGTGGTTGGGGGTCCGCCTGCCGATTCAGGGGATACAGGTTCGTGCACCGGTCCGGGAGGATCCCACATGCCGCGGAGCAGCTGGTCCTGTGAGCCATGGCCGCTGAACCTGCGTGTCCGGGGTCTGTGCTCCGCAACGGGAGAGGCCACGACAGTGAGAGGCCCGCGTACTGAAGAAAAAAAAAAAAAAAAAAAAAAAAAACTTTCCACAGCTGAAACAAACTATCCTGATCTATCTGCAGACATCTCAAAGAAGGCCAGTTACCCTAATAACCTAAGTGTTAAATTAAGAGCAAGAACTTTCTGGAAGTGTTTCACTACATGTGGACATATATGACCATTATAGTGGGTGAGCTTAGGTCAACACACACTAACTTCTGTTTCTATGGTTAATTATAATAGAGATAAGGCAGAAGAGACTAATGAAAAGCTCTTTTGTGTATCATTTATTCATATTTGGATGCTCACCATGGCCACATCCAAGCCATCCTAGCCCACCTCCCCAGTTTTTTAAAGGTGTCCAGAGAGCCTGTAAACTCAGTAAATGATCCCAGAGTCAGGCAACCAACATTTTCTGAAAGTTTTCTTTGATGTTTAATTAAAACCCTCAGTGCAATTAGCGAACAATTGATCACCACTGTGATGGTTAATTTTATGAGTCAACTTGACTGGGCTAAGAGATGCCCAGATAGCTGGTGAAACATTATTTCCGGGTGTGTCTGTAAGGGTGTTTCTGGAAGAGATTAGCATTGGAATCAGTAGACTGATAAAGAAGTTTGTCCTCACCAATGCAAGTAGGCATCACCCAATCCACTGAGGGCCTGAACAGAATAAAAAGGCAGAGCAAGTCTCTATTTGCTTTTTTCCACTTGAGCAGAGCAGCTAGGACATTGACCTTCTCCTTTTTTTTTTTTCTTGGCCACACCGCGCGGCGCCCCGACCAGGGATCAAACCCATGCCCCCTGCAGTGGAAGTGTGGAGTCTTAACCACTGGACTGCCATGGAAGTCCTCATTCTCAGGCTTTTAGACCTGAGACTTAACACCGGCAGCCCTCCCAAATCTCGGGTCTTTGAACTTGGACTGAATTACACCACCAGCTTTCCTGGTTTGCCAGCTTGCAGACAGCAGATCGTGGGACTTCTCAAGTCTCCATACTCATGTGAGCCAATTCCTATAATAAATCTTCATATCTCTGGTTAAATAATTCTATTCATTCACATTTTTCCAAGATCTATTTACCAATTGTTTGACCGTATTTTGTGATTTTTCTGAACCATCCGCTAGTTTTGGCATCGTGTACTGACTTATAAGTAGAAAGCAGCAGAGTGAAAGGTGCCTAGTCCAACTCTTTGCTTCAGGTCCCCTGGACCAAGCCTAGTTTGCTCCAAAAGAAACAATGTCTATCCTAGGCTCAGACCAGCTCCCTTTCAATTTACTCTTCCACACCTGCCCCAGAGCTACCTTATACTTACTATTCAGCAGCTCACCCACACCTGGAAACCCCTAATTTAGCCCAAGAATTTCCCTAGTCTCACCCAAAGTCCTGCAAATCTCATAAGACCCCTTGAATTCACACAAGAGCAAAAGTTATCTTTCTGTAATGGCCCAGAATTCTTTCAAGGGACAGTAGAGAAAACAACAGACCTCAGAGGTGCCACCAAATTGGCCTCATATGACCCAAAGGTTTTTTCCCTATTGGTCAATCTCAGTCAATTAAATTCTACAATTTGAGAGCGTTCCTTTGGATGTTGGCAATAAATTTTCAGGAAGGTTAAAACATACACATGTGTAATCCATTGTCATCATCATTCATGATTTCAGTGGCATCAATCATTTCTCATATTGGCTACACTGATGACCCAGCCAGTCCTTAGGAACTTGCGAGCTGGGTTATGAGAAGGCCAGAGCTTGGTGTATTGCCTGTGGGGTGCTCGCTTTGTCTTGCCAGAGTACAAAATCCTGTGGGTGTGGGGTGCCTGGAAGCGGAGGGAGGGGCACCGAAGGAAGAGGTAAGAATAGACAATTCAGATGAATCCCTCACAACTTTGCTTGTGCTTTGAGAATATGAGTTATGCAGATTCCAACAGAAAAGAAGCAAGTGTGCTCTGTGCGGTCAGACTTTGTAAAGAACGTTCATAAGGTAATAACGCCTTGGAGAATTTCCCATCGATAACAAGATTCAACACTTACATAGTGTTTATTTTGTGCGAGGCACTGTTCTCATCGCTTTACATGAAGTTATTTATTTAGTCATTACAACAGCTCCATAAGGTAAGCACTGTTGTTTTTTAAATCTTATTTGTGGTAAGCACTGTTTTTCAACTCCATTTTCAGATAAGAAAACTGAGGTTCAGAGAGGTCATGGCCTGGCCCTGGTCTACCAGGGAAGCCCCATTTTAACATTTTTAATTGTACAGTTCAGAGGCATTAAGTACATCATTGTTGTGCAACCGTCACCACCATCCAACCA
Source organism: Delphinapterus leucas (assembly GCF_059928025.1). Classification (NCBI taxonomy): domain Eukaryota; kingdom Metazoa; phylum Chordata; class Mammalia; order Artiodactyla; family Monodontidae; genus Delphinapterus; species Delphinapterus leucas. The sequence goes on along the minus strand of NC_143142.1, from coordinate 9,718,870 downwards.
TCAACTCTTTTCATCTTGCAAAACTGAAACTCTGTACCAATTAAAAACTAACTCCCCATTCCCTTTTCTCCTCAGCCCCTGACAACCACTGTTGTCCCTTCTGTCTCTATGAATTTGACTATTCTACGTAACTCATATAAGTGGAATCATACAGTATATGTCCTTTTGTGACTGGCTTCTTTCACTTAGCATAATGTCCTCAAGGTTCATCCATGTTGTAGCATGTGTCAGAATTTCCTTCCTTTTTAAGACCAAATAATATTCCACTGCATGTATACACCACATTTTGTTTATCCATTCATTATTTTATAGACGCTTGTGTGGCTTCCACCCTCTGACTATTGTGAATAATGCTGCTATGAACACGAGTGTACAAATAACTCTTTGAGTCCCTGCTTTCAATTCTTTTGAGTATATACCCAGAAGTGGAATTGCCAGATCATATGGTAATCCTATTTTTAATTTTTTGAGGAACTGCCATACTGTTTTCCACAGTGATGGGAGAGCTATTTTAAAGTCATCTGCCATTGAGATGTACTTTCACTGAGATGTACATTCATTCCTTCACTCTCCTTCTTTCAACAAACATTACTGAGGAATTGCCTTGTATAATGACTATGCTAGGCTTTATAATGTTTATAGATAAGACTTATTTGGTGGCACAAAAGAGATCTGTAGAATAAATATACAATGGGGCTTCCCTGGTGGCGCAGTGGTTGAGAGTCCGCCTGCCGATGCAGGGGACACGGGTTCGTGCCCCGGTCTGGGAAGATCCCACATGCCGCGGAGCGGCTGGGCCCGTGAGCCGTGGCCGCTGAGCCTGCGCGTCCGGAGCCTGTGCTCCGCAACGGGAGAGGTCACAACAGTGAGAGGCCCGCGTACCACAAAACAAACAAACAAAAGGTTAAAATGGTAAATTTTATGTTATACGAGTTTTACAACAACTGAAAAAAGTAGCTCTTCCATGCTGACTCATGGCTTATGTTTTTAAACCTGAGTTCTGTCTCCACAAAACCAATATATTGGGGCTTCCCTGGTGGCGCAGTGGTTGAGAATCTGCCTGCTAATGCAGGGGACACAGGTTCGAGCCCTGGTCTGGGAGGATCCCACATGCCGCCGAGCAACTAGGCCCGTGAGCCACAACTACTGAGCCTCCGCGTCTGGAGCCTGTGCTCCGCAACGGGAGAGGCCGCGACAGTGAGAGGCCCGCGCACCCTGATGAAGAGTGGCCCCCGCTTGCCACAACTAGAGAAAGCCCTCGCACAGAAACGAAGACCCAACACAGCAAAAATAAATAAATAAACTAATAGACTCCTACCCCCAACATCTTAAACAAAAAAAACAATATATCTCAGCTCCTATATTTGTCCCCTTGCAGTGTAATGTTTTATCCTGTTAAATTTCATTCTGGTTGAGACTCCCTATTATACGGTATCAGTGTATCAGTTATACCATAGAGCTGCGCAACACAAAACACAACATTTCAAAGTAAAACCACAGACAATATTGTCACTACTTGCCAATTAAAAGGACAGACTTCAATCAAGAAAATAAATATATTATTCGTGGTTGATAAAGCAATTTGATATTGGGTTAACATCAACTTCAACAATCTTAACATACTTGTTTTTTAAGATCTGCAAAAAAGAAATGTACCAGCTGAGTGCAGTTGAACAAAATCATTGTAGGATTAACAGTTTTCTGACCCACTTACTGAAAAAGCTGAATCACTCAATTGAGACCCCAGGGAAATGCAGATTTATACCTTTGATGTACTGCTTGGTTTTTCTTAAATTCTGTAACCAGTTTTTGAGTCCTTACCATCTTCTTTTCTTTTAATTGGGTGATTCCATATGCCTTCTTGAATATAAGCCTTTGCAAACTCTTGATTTTTGTAAATGCAAATGTATAATAAAACATGCATACAGCTTTCTTCTGTGCAATTATTTTCTAAACCCATCGGGGGGACTGCTTCTCTCCCTAAGCCTTTCCTTTATTAGATGGGGGGTGGGTGAGTGGAGTGGGCTGTCGGGAAGAGAAGTCCAGTGCTCTTTGCTTGCAGATGGGAATTGGTGAAGATGGGGGAAATGGTCACTCCACCTGTAGTCACCCTGGCCCAGTAAAAGGGAATGCTTCCATTCCCGCAGGCATGGAGCCATGGTTAGCCATTTCCTATCCCCAGGCCTTGACTTACGTTTTTCCAATCACAAAGAACAACCTTTCTCCTCCTGTCAAGTATTCTAGCCCTTCTTTTCCATTCAGTAGCTTCCTTTAAGAAGGTTTCTTCCAGATGAGGAAACTCTTTTCATTTTCAAGCCCAATGATACGATTCCTGACCAATATCTCATCAACAACTCACTCTTAGAATTGTTATTTTTATACTGATTACATGCTTGTCTTATTTCTCTGTATAGGCCACATGTCCTCAACCATAGACAAATCAAAGGGCCTATTTATGTGATTCTCTCTCTTTTTCTGGCTTTCTTGTTTCTGGCAATGGCACCATCATTCTGTTGTCCAGGTTAGTAACCTCAGAGGCATGTCTGCATCCTCTTCTTTTTCCTCACTTCCACTCACTAATCTCTAATCAGTCTCCAAGTCCTAGCAATTCTTTCTTTCTTTTCTTTTCTTTTTGGCTGCGTTGGGTCTTCGTTGCTGCACACAGGCTTTCTTTAGTTGTGGCAAGCAGGGGCTGCTCTTCGTTGCGGTGCACGGGCTTCTCATTGCAGTGGCTTCTCTTGTTGCAGAGCACGGGCTCTAGGGTATGTGGGCTTCAGCAGTTGTGGCTCAAAGGCTCTAGAGCACAGGCTCAGTAGTTGTGGAGCGTGGGCTTAGTTGCTACGCGGCGTGTGGGATCTTCCCGGACCAGGGCTTGAACCCGTGTCTCCCTGCATTGATAGGAGGATTCTTAACCACTGCGCAACCAGGAATGTCCCCTAGCAATTCTTTCTTTTCAGCCTCTCTGACATCTTTTCTCCATTTCCATCATCCCTTTCATCTAGACTCTTCCAGCAGCCTCATAACTGGCCTCCCTGATTCCCAGCTCTCACGGTGAGCTCATCCTCAACACCAGTGCCAGATGAATCTTCCTGAACTACAGCTTTATTCAGATGACTTCACGATTTTAAAATCTCCAGTGGCTCCCCATTGTCTTTGGCTTAGCATTCAAGGCTACATAGGTGGGAAGACCACAGGTTTTATAAGCAAACTGATCTCTGTTCAAATACCAGCTCTGCCCTGTACTAGTTGCAGCACTCGGGGCAAGACCCTGACCCTCTCAGAACTGGTTTCCACATCTATAAAATGGGGGTAATAATACTCATCTGGAAAGATTATTGTAAGGTTTAAGCAAGATAATGTAAGCCAATCCTTTGGCCATCCATCGTAGGCACTCAATAAATGGCATTTTTCCTTCTTCTGCAAGCCAGTGCCAACCTATCTTTATCTTTACAACTTTATTCTCCCTCCTTGGCTGTTCTCCAAACACAACGTCCTGCCCCTGTGTCTTTGGAGAAGCTGTTCTCTCTACTTGCTTTGCCTTCCATCTTTGCCCATAAAATCCCCTATGTCCTTTAAGGGCTACAGTCATGAAGTATTCCTTGATCGATTTTGTCAAATATTGTCAGAGGCATGCCAAGGGGGGAGGTGAGAGTATGTTGTCACTGACATTGTTTAGAACTGCCAGCTTATAGTGATAATAAAAAGCACACAGACTTTTAATTTTGTGCCACTCTATCTAATAATACCTCCCTTCTCAGAATTCAAAAAATCACATAGCATAATTTATAAGGTATTTAATATACTGTTTAATATAATTCAATACTGGTTATAATTATAGTTTTTTCTGTTCATGTTTATTATTATTTATTAAATTGTAAACTTTTTGAGGGCAAGTATCATAACATACATTTTTGTTTCCCCTACATAATATCCAACACCACAGTTTCTATAGAATTAATGTTCGAGATAAATGAAGAGGTTAATACCAACCATACAGACCAAGTTAATATGTAACCCATCTGGCATTCTGAGGTCAAGGTATTTTTTTTTAAACCTCTTGAGTGAGCATTGACTATGTGCTAGACAGTGTACTAAGTGCTTTACATACATCATTCATTATTAAAATGTATCAAGGTCCTACTCTATCTTAGGCACTGTGCTAAGCCTTAAGAACACATTAGTGAAAAAGATTATTTACTTACATAATGCATGGTAGTCAGAGAGATTAACTAATTTACCCAGGGTTATTCAGCTAGTAACTGGGGGAGCCTCAACTTGAAACTGTATTGCCCTAGAAACTATGGTCTTATCCACTATATTATATTTCCTCTGTTGTGAGCTATAAACAAGCCATAGGAGACTGGTGATTGCCCAGTTTGACCGCACTCTCTTACACAAGCAATGGTGGAATTCTTTTTGAGGATAGGGATTTGTGTTTTCATAAATCCTAAATGGCTCACATAATGTTAATTCTAAACCCATACCAACTTCTGATGGTTACTTAATAAATACTTACTGGACAACTGCCTTGGTAACTGTACAATCCATTGGACTTCTTTATAACTTGGGAATTTAAAAAAATTAATTCACCCGTAAAAATTAAACCATCAATAAGATCTTATTTCTCCCAGCCACTGTCAAGTATAAATTAAATTACCAATGTTAACTGGTGCATTATTCCACCTATCTTCCCAGAACACTTAACATGCCCACATATACACCCCAGACACACACATAACTACAGTCTGCAGAGCATGCAATTAACCCTAGTCCTCTTATCACAGAAAGGCACCAAGAAGCCCACATAGGCTTTTATCAAGAGCAAGAAGGGTAGTTATAGCAATGATAACACGAACTATGATAAATAGATTAAAGGCATTTTACCTATCCACCAGCAAATGTTTTCAGGTGTTCTGGCACTGGATGGTACACTACTTCTACAATCAGTTTACTCTGAAATTGACAGAGAAATATAAAGGAGAAAAATGGGGGGAATACACTTAAAAAACAGTGTTACTATGAGCAGTATCAATAGGTATAAATAACTTGCCTGCCAACAGATTAAATCAGAGTGTGATGCAGGAAGAACAAGACATAACAAATGTTCTTGAAATGAAATAAAACTAGACAATGTCTAAAAATAGCTTCAGATGACTGATATATGTACAAAACACATCAGTGGTGTGTTTAGGGCCAAGATCACTGAAAAGCAGGAAAGTGTGAACACAAAATTAAATCACAAATCTTTCTAGATTTGGGCATTGGAAGAACCAAAAATAGCCAACTCTTGAGGATAAAGCAGTTGTATTCTGATGAGTTTGAACAGTGGAGACCACCAAATCACTAGAAGAGGGAGGGGGAAGTAGGGAGAAATGTAATCAATGTTGGGAGCCATTCAGCCCAAAACAGAAGGGTTTTGTTGTTTATTTGTTTGCCTGAGTGGTCTAGATCTATTATGGGCTGGTTTCCAGATGGGAATTCCTAAGAGCAACCAAAGGCACACTTGGGCTCACATCGCAGCTTCTCTTGTGTATAACCCACTTACGTATTTCTCGGGCAACAAATCCCACGGTCAAATTGTAGAAGCCTATTGTTTGATTGATTGATTTTCTTGGCCACGCCTTGCAGCATGTGAGATCTTAGTTCCCAAACCAGGGATCAAACCCCTGCCCCCAGCAGTGGAAGCACAGAGTCTTAACCACTGGACTGCCAGGGAAGTCCCAGAAGCCTATTGTTTTATTTTTTTTATAAATTTATTTATTTTTGGCGGTGTTGGGTCTTCATTGCTGGGTGCGGGCTTTCTCAAGTTGCAGCGAGCGGGTGCTACTCTTCCTTGTGGTGTGAAGGCTTCTCTCTGCGGTGGCTTCTCTTGTTGCGGAGCACAGGCTGTTAGGCGCACGGGCTTTAGTAGTTGCGGCCAGCAGGCTCTAGAGCGCAGGCTCAGTAGTTGTGGCCCACGGGCTTAGTTGCTCCGCGGCATGTGGGATCTTCCTGGACCGGGGCACGAACCCGCGTCCCCTGAATTGGCAGGCGGACTCTCAACCACTGCACCACCAGTGAAGCCCTCATCTTTTAAACATTATATATGAGTGGGAATTGCCTTTTGATTGTGACCATAGACCAGTGTTTGTAGAGCTTGCAGCCAACACTGATCAAAGACTTTTTTTCTGATTGCTACAGGGCAGACCGGTCTATATATTGTTATTTGGCCTTTTTTTTTTAAATTTATCTTTGGCTGCATTGGGTCTTCGTTGCTGCGTGCAGGCTTTCTCTAGTTGTGGCAGGCGGGGTCTACTCTTCATTGCAGTGCAGGGGCTTATTGTGGTGGCTTCTCTTGTTGCAGAGCACGGGCTCTAGGCCCACAGACTTCAGTAGTTGTGGCACACGGGCTCAGTAGTTGTGGCGCACAGGCTTAGTTGTTCCTTGTCATGTAGGATCTTCCCCGACCAGGGATCGAACCTGTGTCCCCTGCATTGGCAGAGGGATTCTTAACCACTGCACCACCAAGGAAGTCCAAGCCTATTATTTTAGATCAGGGTTTCCCGACCTCGGCAATACTGGCATTTAGGGACAGATAATTCTTGTTGTGGGAGGCTGTGCTATGCATTGTAGAGTGTTTAGCAGCATCTCTGGCTTCTACCCATTAGATGCCAGTAGCAACCCCCATTCCCAGTTGTGAAAATCAAAAACGTCTCTAGATATTGCCCAAAGTCCCCAGGGTGCAAAATCACCCCAAGTTGAGAACCAGTGGTTTAAGGGATGAAGAGATGATCATCCAGCCCAACCTTGCACCATACAGATGAGGAAACCAAAGCCCAAACACGCTGAACGCCTTGCTCAAATATACACAGCTGGTAAATGGTGGATCTAATCCAGGAACCCCAGGTCATCACTGTCAGTAACTCCACTATAGGCCAACTTTAGTCATTTGCATACCACCATCATGATTTTGCTATATCCAATGCCATTTATATTATTATTTATTATTTTTATATGAGTTGATTTTTTAACTTAATAAATCTATTTAAAAAGGAAACAGGGCTTCCCTGGTGGCGCATTGGTTGAGAGTCCGCCTGCCGATGCAGGGGACATGGGTTCGTACCCCGGTCCGGGAAGATCCCACATGCCGCGGAGCGGCTGGGCCCGTGAGCCATGGCCATTGAGCCTGCGCGTCCGGAGCCTGTGCTCCGCAACGGGAGAGGCCACAACAGCGAGAGGCCCGCGTACCGCAAAAAAAAAAAAAAGGAAACAGGCAGGGACTTCCCTGGCAGTCCAGTGCTTAAGACTCCGTGCTTCCACTGCAGAGGGCACGGGTTCAATCCCTGGGGGAAACAGGCATATAGAGGGAAAAAAGTCAGACATAAAAGGTATGAAGGATCATGGTGTCAGAGGGAGAAATTTGTGCTCAGTTATTTTATGCATTTTTTACTTATTTATCAAGCACCCACACTGTGCCTACCATGTGCCAGGCACCATTTTAAGTGCTGTACATACATGAAATCTTTTTTCTTTTCTTTTTTTTCTTTTCTGGCCGTGCCATGGGCATGTGGGATCTTAGTTACCCGACCAGGGATCAAACCTGTGCCCCCGGCATTGGAACCATGGATTCTTAACCACTGGACCACCAGGGAAGTCCCCATACATGAAATCTTTTTATCTTAATAACAACCTAAGGGAAAAAGGGAAAAGGGAGTGTGGGGTGGGGTTGAGGCCCAGGAGAGGACCCTGGAGGGTGAAGGGAAAGGTGTGAGGAGCTGCCAAGGTGAGAACCTAGAGATGGGAGGGGCTGGGAAGGAGTCCCAGCAGGACGAGCTGGGGCCCTGTGATGAGTAGCAGAGAAATCACACTCCGACACCAGGCAGGGCAGGGCCTCTGCTAAAGACTGATGCTACTGAGCATCAGCCACTGAAGTTAGTGTTTTTCCCTTAAAAACCGAGTTGAGAATCACTGGAGGTACACACACCACATTCTGCAAACGTTAAGTCAGTTCATCTCCAAAAAAACATAAAAAGCTATTGGGTAATATTTTAGGAATTTTTGAGACTTTTTATGTTCCCATGACTAGTTCATAAATAAATATAAAACTTTAAAAAACACACACACACTTGTAATTGCTGAATGAAAATACCAAGTGTAAAACTGTTTTATCACGTGTTTTGCCAGCTCCTCATGTTTCTTCAACGCTTGACTTTTCAAAAACAAGTTTTCTGGAAAATATTTTGTCTTTTACACTTTCCAGTTTTCACAGATCAAGATGCTAATAAAAATAAATAACTTGAGGAAATTTAATGAGTGTTGTCATGTTTGGAAATACTAGGATTTCTAAGAAAGAAAATTTCATGCTTTGTCCTTAGTGATGTGACAGCATTTATGTGGAAATCCATCCATGGTCTGTTAAGATGGGTCATACCTAAGATCACCAAAGCATCCAGGTACCCAAAAGAATACTGATGCAAATGTATTTTAAAGGAATACGAAAATGATAAAAATATGAGGCTTATTAACTAAGAGCAAGCACTTTAGAGTTAGACAGCATCATAGTATCATGTCCTAGTATATACTGGTGTTATATACCAGCATTATAGGGTTATTGTGGGGATTAAATGAGATGTCATATAAAGGAGTTAAGGAATGAAATGCTAAATATATTTTAGCCACTATTATTCTAGTATGAAGCAGAATAAAATAAATAATAAGTTTCTTAGAAGTCTGAGGGTTTTCACATCTTTGCTTTGATGAGTTTTGAATCCTGGAACTAATTTCCATGTGGGGAGGTACTTGTTCATTCTTCTTAGCTTAAGGTTGACCTGTCTTGAATGGCTCTAAGTCAGCAATTCTCAAAGTGTGGTTCATCAACTCCTGAGGTCCCAAAGACCCTTCCAGAGAGTCAGCAAAGTAAGCACTATAATTTCAATGACAGTAATTCTAACTATATTAATAACAGTAAAACTAATTTTGTAATCTCATATCTTATTTCATAATTTCATATTAGTAAACATAATACTAATTGTCTAATACTATTTTTGTTTTTCACTGTGTTGACAGTGGCATTGGTGGTGCAAAAAGAACAGTGTAGATAACAAACTGATACCTTAGCATGATCATGGCAGTGGTACCAAAGTGTACTGGTTGATGTGTTATTCTTCACTACTATGTGCTCACAAGAAGAAAAAAAGCTAGTTTGATTTGAGAATGTGCCTGACAAAGCAGTACTCTTATTAAATCCTGATCCTTGAGTACGTATCTTTTTAATACTCCATGTGATGAAACAGGAAGTATCCATAAAGCACTTCTGCTGCATACCTAAGTATGTTGCTGTATTGAGAGAAAACACTTGCACCACCGTTTGAGTTAGGAGTTGAACTAGCCACATTTTTCATGAAACACCATTTTTGCTTGAATGAATGACAGACAGACTATGGTATTCAGGTTTGGGTATTTAGCAGATATTTTCTCAAAAATGTATGTAGCAGGACTGTCACTTTGGGGCTTCCCTGGTGGCGCAGTGGTCAAGAATCCACCTGCCAATGCAGGGGACACGGGTTCGAGCCCTGGTCCGGGAAGATCCCACATGCCGCGGAACAACTAAGCCCGCATGCCACAACTACTGAGCCTGCGCTCTAGAGCCTGCGAGCTACAACTGCTGAAGCCCGTGCCCCTAGAGCCCGTGCTCCGCAACAAGAGAAGCCACTGCAATGAGAATCCTGCAAACCACAACCAAGAGTAGCCCCCGCTCGCTGCAACTAGAGAAAGACCGCGTGCAGCAACGAAGACCCAACGCAGCTAAAAATAAATAAATAAATAATTTAATTAATTCATTAATCTAAAAAAAAAGACCAAACTCATTAAAAAAACAAAAGACTGTCACTTCAAGGAAAACAATAGACACTGTGGTTACCAATGATAAAGTTGGAGCTTTGCAGTGGAAATAAGAATTTTGGAAAACTCAAATCCACATCAGTGAGCTTGATAGCTCACCAACACGTGAAGACTTTTCTGATGAGATCAGTGGTGATTTTAATGAATGGGATTTTAAAATATATAGTATAATGACATGTAACAATATTTGGAAGATCTGCATAACTTAGGGAACTAGTATTTTCCAAATGACTGATACATACTGTGAAAGACTCAATCACAAAAAAACAATAAAAAAGAATCAATCACACGTGGGTAAAAGAGCCCTTCAAGTGGAAGAAAGATCAATGGATTTCCTTGATAACGGTTTTTTATTCCACATTGCTATCACTTGTTGAGTTTTGGTATGTTATCAAGGAAAAATACCCTCAACAATCAGAAAAGGCTATTAAAATATTCTTCCTCTTCCCAACCAAATCTTTGGGAGACCAAATTTTCTTCATATATTTCAACCAAAATGAAACATGACTACATTGAATGGAGAGGCAGATACAAAAATCCATTTTCTGCAATTAAGCCAACATTAAAGAGATTTGCAAAAATAAAAAATAATGTCACTCCTCTTGCTCATTTTTTTTTGATTTGGGAATATATAGTTATTTTTCATTAAATACATTATGTTAACATGTAATGGGTTTATTATAAGTATTTTAAATAAATAATTTTTTTCAGTTTTAATTTTTAATACAGTATATATCTAAACCCCTATAAACTAAAGGTTTTTGAGATCTTTGATTTTTAAGAGAGAGATTCTGGGACCAAAACGTGTAAGAATCACTATTATTAATAGTTCTCCAAACTTGGGCTGGTCTTCTTTGATTATTCACAGGAAGATAGTACTTAGGGCCACACCTGTAGTAGAAAATGATCACTTCCTAGTCAGGTTAGGCAGGGGAACATTGTGAGGAAAGATCTTCAGAAAGTAGAGTTATCATTGTAATAGTTCATTCTTACAATAACAGGCAAGTCTAATGGAGTAGGACCATTGAGTTTAAGGAAGGCAAGACAAAGACCTTTGGGGAAAGATAGGCTGCAAGTCTGTGTCAAGGAAGAATAAATAGCTGAAACAAACTTTTTTTTTTAGAGCCCCCAGGGTGGGGCAGGCAGTGTAAACATGGCAGACCTGTGTCTTTTACCACAAGAAGATCACATAAATCATGATCTTCCAGTGTGATTTTTTAAATTTTATTTAATTATTTATTTTTGGCTGTGTTGGGTCTTCCTTGCTGCGCGTGGGCTTCCTCTAGTTGCGGTGAGCGGGGGCTACTCTTCATTGCTCGGGCTTCTCATTGCGGTGGCTTCTCTTTGCGGAGCACAGGCTCTAGGCACGTGGGCTTCAGTAATTGTGGCACGTGGGCTCAGTAGTTGTGGCTCACGGACTCTAGAGCGCCGGTCCAGTACTTGCGGCGCATGGGCTTAGTTGCTCCACAGCATGTGGGATCTTCCAGGACCAGGGCTTGAATCTGTGTCCCCTGCATTGGCAGGCGGATTCTTAACCACTGCGCCACGAGGGAAGTCCCTGTGAGCAGTTTTTTTCCTTTATTTGTCAACATAAACCCTTTCTTTCGGGGCTGCTGATCTCCAAGGCAGCTGGTCCCTTATACCCCTGAGTCGTCAGCATTAAGATGCTGGGTTTCTGAAGTCATCTCTTCTCCTATGGCTCTCTAGGGCTCCATCTCCTGACTGCTTAGCTCTCGAGGGGGCTCAGACCCAAAATCCGTGGCTGGAGGAATGTCCTCAGTCCCCTTGGAGACCACCTAAGACTGAGACCCATCGAACACAGAGAAACGCCCCAGCCCAGAAGCGGGAGCGAGGCCAGGGTCCAGGCGGTGCCCGAGGTGAGAACGAGGCTGGGGGCGGGGCCTTGTCCAAGGTGCGCGTGAGGCCACACCCCGAGGTGAGCGTGCTGGGGGCGGGGCCACACCCCGAGGTGGACCTGAGGCCCGGGGCGTGGCTGCGCCGGGGAGCTGCCCGGACCATTAGGGATGAGCCCAGCGTCTCAAGTGGCGCGCGCAGCGCAGGCCTTGAGGCCGTCGGCGCCTCCTGGGCGTCGCTGAGGAGACCCACGAACCGCTGAATCCCTCGCGGGCACAGCGAACAGGTGCCCCCGCGCGTCAGGAGCCGGCAAGGGGCGGGGAGAGGGGGCGCGGCAGGAAGCTTGGGGCGGGGTGCGGCCGGACCGGTGAACTGAAGGAGCAGAGGCTGGCAGGAAGGAGCTGGCCGGGCCGTGCGGCGCGCGATGTGGAGCCGCCGTTGCCGCCGCTGCTGCTGGGGCTGCCGCCGAGTCGAGAGACGTGGAGCTCAACAGGGCGGATGAAAACCCGTTGGTCCCTTCTTGCAACATCCCTCCCGCTTCGTGTCCCCTCAGTCTTCCCTTCCTCAGCCTTTCCTTTGCCACCCATTCTTCCTTCCCAGCGCGTTATGAGCAGCTGAGCCCGTGGGCGGGGGAGGGGACCCTCGCGGCCGGCGCGCGGGAGGGGCGGGGCGAGGCGGCGGGGCCCCTCCCCACTGTGGCCTGGCGCGCGCGGGCCTCGTCTGCCTTGTGCCTGGGCCTAGCCGGCCGCGCTTCAGCACCCTAAGAGCCGAACAGCGCCTGCTGCACCTAGCTGACCGCCGCGGTCGCAGTCGTGAGTCCTGCCGCCGCCGCCCTCATCTCCTTCCCCGGGGCCCCGCGGAGCTGGAACTGGCGTTAGAGGAGCTGGCGTTGCTGGCGGCCGGGGAACGGCCGTCTGACCCGGGGGAGCATCCTCAGGACAGGCCCGGGCCTCTAGCCGAGGTGGCCGGACTGCAGCTGCCGCCGCCGCCCGCCCAGGATCCCGAGCTGCTGTCAGTGATCCGGCAGAAGGATCTGGCGTTGGCGGCCCTCGTGGGCAAGGCACTGCTCGAGAGGAACCAGGACATGAGCCGGCAGTACGAGCAGATGCACAAGGAGCTGACAGATAAGCTGGAGATGAGGACGTCCCTCCGGGGATGGGTGGAGGGCGGGGAAGGGACAGGTACCCGCCTGCCAGCCCATGGTAGCTTCGGAAGCCACTCACCTACCTCACCCCACCTCATCCCTTCGTTGCTCATCCTACCTCGCAGAAAACCGCCTGGAAGGGAGGTGGAATGGGGGTTATGGATTATCAGACGAGGTCATTCATGAAACCCACCTAACTTTCTCACCCTGCTCAGCAAATGGGTCCATGCAGGGCTCCAACCGCCGTGGGCCATTCTATATAGGTACTATACACAGCATCTAAAGTAGAGCTTACAGTATGGCTAATTTATACAGCACTGAGGTGATGCCTGCACACAGAGTAATTAGAAAGCCGGGAATATGCTCCAGGCTTAAAACATGCTCCAGGTTTTCAGAGAAGTAGTTAATCGCTAATCAGGGTGTTAGCCTAAAGCTTTCCAGCTTTGGAGTTAAAGCCCCTTGTTTTAACTTCGCAGCAGCTAGGTAGGAAACAAGTGCCCCCAAAGGAGCTTTAGATAGCCTTCAAATAGTCAAGGATTAGGAGGTTTGGTTCCATTACAGAAATCAGGCCACCCTGGGCTCATCACGTGACCAATGGTTATGGATTTAATTTGGACCGCAGTTTTTATATGTATTTAAACAGTACTTTTCTGTTTCTGTTCTGGGTCTCACACATGCAACTGGATGGCCAAATGCAACCTATGAGAACCGTATAACTTCAACTGTTGTCCTTTTCTGCCTGTACATTTACTGTTGTTACTCAGTTTGGTTGCAACCAGTTCTTCTTATTCTTAGTTACAAGAGAATAGTACAGTCCTGAATAAGGTCTGAAATTGACCCTAGTCTGTTCCCATATCACTGCTACTTATCGAATGGTCAGAGTGTAGGTTCAGAAACTTTTCTATAATAAGAAATGTGTAGTCCAATGACATATCAAATCAGGGAGAAAAAAGGAAACCAATGAGTACCCTGTAGTTCACTTGAATGCCTAGTTGTAGTTAACTAGGTTTGCCAGTTGATGAACTCCTGAGATACCTCTCTGAAAAGTGGTTTGTGAAACCTATAGGTAGACTGCCAAAAAACAACTCAGTGAACTGAATTGTTGAATTTTCACTTGAGGTAGAGGCCTAGAAATAAAAGGTGTCTTCTTAAAAAAAAAAAGATTCAATTACAGTCTCTATATAGAAGTACTACTGCATAGATGTATGCTTGTGATTTCAAATTCCTTCAGTGAGGGACTTGATTAAAGAGACAGCTAACTTGAAAGGAACATCGTATCAGTCAGTTTGATTGGTGATAGATTTCAGGGTAATCCCGAGCGTGCAGTTACACACATCCTGGGTTCCATTTGGAAACTTTATACATGTCCTCAACAAAGGAAAATGATCTTCAAATTCTATAACAAGAAAGGTTCTGTTGTAAAAGAATAAGTTACATTTGACTTTTTGCTGTTGACTTGATAGACAATAATAAAATAGTTTAAAACTCTTATTCAACGATTTTAGGGCTTGCCTGGTGGCACAGTGGTTAAGAATCTGCCTGCCAATGCAGGGGACAGGGGTTCAAGCCCTGGTCTGGGAAGATCCCACATGCCACGGAGCAACTAAGCCCGTGAGCCACAACTGCTGAAGCCCGCGTGCCTAGAGCCCATGCTCCGCAACAAAGAGAAGCCACTGCAATGAGGAGCCCGCGCACCGCACCGCAAAGAAGGGTAGCCCCCGCTCGCCGCAACTAGAGAAAGCCCGCATGCAGCAACAAAGACCCAATGCAGCCAAAAATAAATTAATTAATTTAAAAAAAACTATTTTAAAAAAATCTTCACTCCTCTCAGGTCAGCATATGAGCTCTAGTGTTAAAAAGTTTATTTTAATTTCTGGAGGTTGGTTGCACAACACTGTGAATGTACTGAACCACTAGTACACTTAAAAATGGTTAAAATGGTAAATTTTAGGTTATGTATACTTTACCACAATTTAAAAAGTAATGTTTTAAAAAGTTTATTTTTAAAAAGTGAAATATTGATCATTAATGATTGATGAGATGGTTCAGTTATACTATTTCTGCTAGGTATGTCTGAAAGTTATTAAATTTTAGTTTTTTTAAAAAGTAAACTTAAAAATATCTTAAAGGTATTGTCATGAGCTCCTTGTTAATTCTTTTAGTATTAATGAGAGTGACAGATCTGATTAACAGGGGACTATTTCACTTGATTCCTGCAAGTGAATTTTCCCTTGCAAATTATGCCTGCAAGTATGTTTTTTAAGCAGCCTTGATTTTAGAATGTCTGCTTGGACAAATTCTTTCTAAAATTTAATACAGCCATTCTGCTAGATTTTCAGTTAAATTCAACATTTAGGAGTAGAGAACCAGCCCTTACTTTAGAAAGCATTTGTAATTTTCTACAAACTATTAGACAGTGGAGTCAAACACATTTTCTCATAGGTTAGTTTGAAAGATAAATACATGAGTGGACTTTGAGAGAATGTTGGTTTGACTGTTACATAATGAGATTGGTTTTAGTCCCATCTGCTTCGTTATGACTTCAAAATTGGCACCTTTCTAAGTTCAGGACCAACAAGTCATTTTCAAGATCTTTTCTACTTATTCATTGGCTAATATTGAATACCTCTCCAGTTCTGTACGCCAAACCTAAGCTTTTGTTTTGTCATTTAAAACATAAGGTACTTGATCTTATACTGCTCTCTCATTAAAGGCATACTCTTTAAAGTCTTTATTGGCTTAAAGATTAACATAGAAGTTTTTTAGTTATGTGTCTCTTAGGGTTAAAATGAAGATTCAATTAATTTGAGGGGCCGTAAGGTTTTGGTCATTTTTTCCACCCTTAAATTGTCTATACTGTATTTTATTCACTCGCTGAATCAAATTTTCACATGCTTAAAGAGCTAAAGGCATTTTAAAAAATTTATTTCTTCTGGGCTTCCCTGGTGGCACAGTGGTAGAGAGTCTGCCTGCCGATGCACGGTACACGGGTTCGTACCCCGGTCTGGGAAGATCCCACATGCCGCGGAGCGGCTAGGCCCGTGAGCCATGGCTGCTGAGCCTGCGCGTCCAGAGCCTGTGCTCCGCAACGGGAGAGGCCACAAGAGTGAGAGGCCCGCGTACAGCAAAAAAAAAAAAAAAAAAAATTTATTTCTTCTGCATACACAATTAGCCCTTTTGCTTTTAAAACATCCAGCCAGGTCCTTAGTTTTTCTCCCCCAGAATATGAACTAAAACAGTAACTTGCATTTATACACTTTTTTCTTCAGAGATTATATATTTAGTTTTTAAAAATATGTGTTTAATATCCAGGATCCCCCTTTTTCCCATTCCAGCTGATAGTGAATTATCTCTTACTGCAAAGGTAGTCTTTTCCCTTAATTACATTTTCTTCTCCCTTCCCTAGGCCAATTCTCATGATTCTAGCACTATTTTTTTTAAAGAGGCAAAACAAGTAAGGTGAAAATGATTACATAATGAGGTAGTAGATTTAGGTAAGCAAACGCAGGGGTCCTTATTTGCATTTGGTGCTTGGTCCACTTAAAAAGTAGTATTTTTTCTTTGTATTTTTCAAGAACCATATACTAGACTTATGAGAATAGTATTGCTTTTTTGGTTCTTTGTAGAAATCTGTTTCTGTAACAACCAATTTTAGGTAGGCTAATAATACTAACTTGTTTTTTTCAGAGTTTGAAATAAACTTTTTTTTAAGAATGGTTTTAGATTTACAGAAAAATTGGAAAAATGGTAGAGTTTCCATATGCCCTGCCCCCAGTTTCTCGATTATTAACATCTTACATTAGCATGGTATACTTGCCATAATTAGTGAACCAATACTGATATGTTATTATTAACTAATGTCCTTAGTTCATTCAGATTTCTTAAACTTTGCCTAATGGCTTTTTCTGTTCCAGGATACCACCTTACATTTAGTTTCTGGATCTTCTTAGTCTCTTATTTGCTGTAACAGTTCTTAGATTTTCATTGTTTTTGATGACCTTGACAGTTTTGGTATTTTTTTCTTTTTTTATTGAGGTATAACTGACATACATTATTTTATTAGTTTCAGGTGTAGATATTAACTTTAAAATACCATATAACCCTGAGAAACAAAGAATAGCATGGGCAGAGCCTAACCTCCACACTTGTTGATTTTCTGCCTAGAGTTTACTGGTTAATTTAGCACTTAATTGAAAATATAACTCTAGGAGGAAACTTTCTTTTCTCAAAATAGACAAAAGGCTAAATTCTGTATGTTCATTAAGTTTTGATTTTTTTTTCAAAGTATGGGGAAACCTGAATTGGGAAGTTTGTCACGTGTCCAAAGAAATGTAAGGACAGAATAGACTGATCAGCACCACCTGTCCTCAACCCTCCCCCCCCAAGTAGATTAGACTGGTTTAGTTACTTTGTTGGGCTATTCACCAGCAGCTGTTTGCTGAATATTTTTAAGTCTCTCTGTTCTTTTAGAAGAGAAGCCTGATTTATCTGGCCTCTCAGTAGCACTGATTACTGAGTTCTTGCTGTAGCCTTCTGCTTGATCTTTTCCATTTTGGAAAAACTCAATAAAAGCAAGTGTCACAGTTTTAGGATTGCAATTAGCGTTTGCTTCTGCATTTCATCTTTCTGAAGTTTGTACAGTGACTAAAACATTCTCATTTTTGGAAGTTCAGCAAAATGAGGGAAGCATAGATCAGAAAATTCTCATGCTGAGGAGTACAAGTCCCTCTCTTGTCATTCCTTTTCCCATGTGTTCCAAACTGAGGCCGTATAAAGTATAACTGTAATGTGACTTTTTCAACAGAGTGGCTATATCCAAATTAGTTATTCCCTTGAAGTGGTCAACTTTGGAGGGCATACATTTATTTCAGTGAAGACTGCCTTTGCTAATGTGCTCAGAATTTTAATTTTGGATCACTGTTTTTCTTTTGGCACATTATTCTGACTGCTCTGTCACAGTAAATTTTCATCTTTGGGGGGTAAATTACACTTTAAGAAACATTCACAAGTCACTCAGATCAAATTAGGGGAATAAAATGGCAGGATGAAATAGAATAATCTCTTTTTAAACACATCTCAGATGTGAAGTAATGGGACTGTTTTTCTTGTATAACTATATACTGCCCCCTAAGGCTTTCCAAAAGAGGCATTCCAAAAAAACATTTGAAAGGTGAGAACTTGGGTAGAATAAGAGCATGGTTTTCCAGGGTGAAAAGATGTCTGAGTACTCTGAAGGAGAAGATTAAAATGCTCGTCTTAGGTTGTTGAAACAATCTCAGTACTTGATATCAACCTTCAGTGCATCTGAATTTCCTGTAGAACCTAGATAGGTAAGTAGATAGATAGAGAGATAGAGAGATAGGTAGATAGATGCAACCCTAGGCCTCATACCATTCTTAACTGTATCACAATCTTTGGAACTGGTGTTCAGGTAGATATATTTTAAAAAATACCAGAGATTTTCTCACAGCACCAAAAATTGAGGACCATTGCTTTACATTTCATATATATTTCATATACTCCCTGAGGTACAGAGTTGACTTTTTTGTACATACTATCCTTTGTAAGTAGGGGAACGTACTTGCCTCTGTAAAGAGGCATTTGTATTCTCTCACGGAAGCAAAAAGATGTTCTCATTTCCTTCAATCCGAAAGAGTTCTTTTCTATTGAGCTGCTGCTTCAAACCATCTGTACTTTTCCTACATACCATTTGTCACACTGTACAACTTACTACTTTTATCAGTCCCACTAGAATGGAAACTCCATAAAGTCAAGGACCATGTCTGTTTTGCTATCACTATGACCCAGCACAGTGGCTAGCCCATAACAGGCACTCAAGAAGAAAAGAAAGGATCAGAAATAAATATGCAAGGCTAATAGGCCATGATTTAACAAAAGTAGGCCTGAACTTGAACTTGCCTTAATGATTTTGAAATACAATGCTATATATAGCAACAAATATTTATTAAGTTGTGCGTTAGAGCACTAAACAGAGTCAGGTGACTGAGACACCAATCCCAGTTCTCCCATTTGGTAGTATAGACCTTGAGATTGTTACTAAAACTCTTCTGTTGCTTCATTTGTATTGAATAAGAAAAGGTGGTTAATCTGAAGGATCTCTGTAATTCTTTCTATCTCTGAAAATTCTGTGATTCTAAGTGCCTGGTATTATGCCAGGCATAATAGCTGACAGCAAAAGAAGCTTTCTTAAGGACTCATTGTAAGTTGTTTAAATGTATATTTCACCAACTAAGAGATGACTTACTAAATTTCAAGTGAGTTCCTAAGTCTAGAACCCCTATGCCCAAGGACAAGAATAAACATAATAACATTAAGTGTTTTCTGTAGGAAAGGCATTCTCTGTGAAACCAGCCTTCCCTTCTCTGGAAGAAGGGAATATTTTTGCAGCTGTGAAGTGTGCAACTTTTCCTACGTGACAGTGTTTTGTTGTGCTGACGGACTAGGAAAAAGAAAAGTTAGGAGAGTGTGAAAAGAAAAAAATGAAAGGCTCTGGAATTTTTAACAGTTTTTAAATCCTCTTCACTTATCACTCAGCAATTGGAACAAGAGAAATGTGAACTAAGACGATTTGAGAACCAAGAAGGGGAGTGGGAAGGATGCGAGGCTGAGCTGGAGAATGATGTGAAAGAGCTTCAGGATGAGTTGGAGAGGCAAGTTCATCTATGGGAAGTAGATGGAGAACAAACACAGGCTGTCCAGGAATTATCAGAACAGAACCAAAGGTTATTGGCTCAATTCAGGGTGAGTTACAAGTTAAGAGTTTATGGAATAAAATAATAAAAGTTGAAACAGCTTTTGTGTAATGTCAACCATTTATATGGTAAGAGTAGTTCTGATTTTTTTTGCCTTGGGTATTGATATCAACAAATGAAGTATTTTTCACCTATAAGAATTTCAGCTGTGGTGAAATAGGCATCAGGAGAAAAGACCCTTGCCTGTCATTAGCCAGCTGTGAGACTTTGGCAATCACTTAACTTGGGAGTTTCCTCATTTTTAAAATGTAAGAGTTTGCTTAATGATTTGATGTTCCTTATAGCGCTAAAAGTCTATGATTCTTTTACCTAGAGAAAATCTGTTTCTGGTAAAGCTATGTTAATGCATTTAGTTCAAATGTTAAACAATGCCATCTTTAAACTGAAAAGCTTGGGGAAAATTTCTAGAGCAAATTATTTTCATTGACGTTACATTTGTGAATGTACATTTCATATTATTTAAATATGAAAGGAGGCATGTGTTATCTGTGTTTAAAATCTGTTCTCTTTATTTCCACATTAAGTAAAAGTTCCTTTTGGTACCTTTATAAGGTGGTGTCATGGAAGTAATAATTAATTAACCAAAGTCAAGACTGTAAAATCATTGCAAAGAAGGTGTTTGAGGGGTGGATAGGTGGAAATCTAATTTAAATACAGAACATACCTTTTAACAAATGCATGAATGTTGTTAATAATGCCCTGGTCTCTAAACCCACCTACTTTTGAAAATTAAGAGCTGGATTTATTGTTGTACCTCAGTCTTTCTCATGTGTTGAAAATGAGTTCAGTTACCAGAGGAAAAAAAGAACTTCTACTCTGATCTCATCCCTAAGCACTAACGTTCTCATGAGAGCACTGCCCTTGTCTGCATGGTTAGTGTTTGGTGCTTAGGTCTCTGGGAAAGGCTTAGCTAGAGCAGCATATGAAGTTATTTCACTAGGTTGTGTCATAGTTTCTTCCCGTGGGCACCCTGAGACTGGTCAAAACCTTCATGCCTCACAAGGAAGTGCAAAGTAAATGCTACCACTAGAGAAAGGGAGAGGAAGAAGGAGAGGTACAGAGGAGAGGATGAACAAGGGTTCCTGGAGGAGATGGGGTAGGGGAGGGGGGAACCTAATAATTTGGAAAACAGCTAGTTGCAGGAACTATCAGAATGTATGTGAAGGTGAGAATTCAGGTGGTAGGTGGAGCTAAAGATCTTGCCTGCAGGTTTCTCAGCTAGGGAATCAAATCACAATTTGATTGGCTGGAAAGGAGGAGCTGGACAGTTCTTCAAGAAGTCATTACAGGGCCAACTCAATAGCCTTTCTGACTCCGTTCTAAAACCTCTTTCATGGACTTCCCTGGTGGTCCAGTGGTTAAGACTCTGCACTTCCACTGCAGGGGGGCACGGGTTCGCTCCCTGGTCAGGGAACTAAGGTCCTGCATGCCGCGTGGCTTGGCCAAAAAAGTAAAGAATAAGACCTTTTTCAGCAACTGGGAAGGGAATCTCTATTCTCATAAGATTTTATAGGTTTTTGAGTCTTCATTCATTATTCGTGAAAGATTAACCAAATAGGCCTGGCCAGATTGATTTATTTGTTCAAAAACACTTATTTAATACTTACTCTGAACAAGTGTTTCTTATGGAGACATGAAAGGAATACAACAAACCAGAACAATTTAAGAGGAAATTATTCCTGGGAGCTAAGTTCATGTTACAAAATAATGTGAGCAGAAGCCAACTCAACTCTGCTTTCTGATCTGGTGAAACGTAGGTGGCCGAGAGAGATAAAAGGAGAAAGCAAATATTAGCGTGACGTAGAGAGAGCACTCTGATCTCTTTACCACTCTGTGATGGAAGTAGTGGTATTTATCCTTTATTTGACAGATGAGGAAACTGAGCATCAGAGGGGTTTTTTATAGTTTTGTAAAAATATTTTTATTGCAGTATAGTTGACTTACAATGTTGTATTAGTTTCAGGTTTACAGAAAAGTGAATCAGTTATACATATATATATATACACACACACACACTTATCCATTCTTTTCAAGATTCTTCTCCCATATAGGTTATTACAGAAAATTGAGTAGAGTTCCCTGTGCTATACAGCAGGTCCTTATTAGTTATCTATTTTATATATAGTAATGTATATATGTTACTCCCAACCCAATCTCCTAATTTATCACTTCCCCCCACGTTTCCTCTTTGGTAATCATAAGTTTGATTTCAAGATCTGTGAGTCTGATTCTGTTCTGTAAATAAGTTCATTTGTATCATTTTTCTAATCAGATTCCCCATATAAGTGATATTTGTCTTTCTCTGTCTGACTTACTTCACTTAGTATCATAATCTCTAGGTCCATCTATGTAAGCATCAGAAGTTTAGTGACATTGCCCAAGGCTTTGCACTGGTTACAGGTTAACCACTGGTTTCAGGAGTGGTTTTTGTATATTTTCAAGGACAGGTAGTCAGAAACAAAAACCTCACATGTATTTCCATCTCACTGGCTTGTTTTTTAGTTGATATTTGCTGGAAGTTATTGTTTTGGTTGCCCCTTAACTTCAGAGTCACTGAGTAAAATGAATCCAAAGGTTTGGGGTCTATTTTTAGCAGCTTGTTATATCAAGGGTGTGCTGCAAAGATTGAGAAGGATTTGTTGAGAGGCTCACTTCAGCTAGGAGAGAAAAGGGGCTTTTGCACATAGGAGCTCTCCTCTGTGAAGACAGCATTTCCAGCTTTTTCCAGTTGGGTACTCTTGCTAATTAGTAGGTTAAACACATTAGGGTGGTAATTGCTTGTTCGTTCAGCATATGGGTGCTTTTATTGGTAGATTCATGTCTTGATTATTTGAGCCTGTTCTTAATTATTTATGCATAGAGAGCCATGCCTGATTCAGGAGTCTTCAGGTTGGTTCTGTTAGTTACAACTGTATCATGTTCTGATTATCTTTTGCAAAAGAGGAGAGCCTGAGGTTCTAGCATATTAGGTCTGAATTTGTTGGGGGCAGGCGGTTTGCAAGGCCCAAGATTCAGATGAATCACTATGGGAGTAGATCTTCTTAATGCTGCTAGATTTGACCTAATACAATGGCAGTGGGCCTTTTTTTTTTTTTCTTAATTGACATCTGGATTCCCTTGGTCCCTGTAGGCAGCTTAACATATTGCATTGGAGTGATGAAAACAGAGTTAAATGAGCTGCCCCTGCATGGTGTGAGGTGAGGCCTCTAAGTTTTGTACCTGCCAGATGGATTGCAGGTGGTAATAAGGTTGGAGTTTCCCGGCACAGAAAAAAAAAATTAGCTGCAAATTCTATACTCTTTTGTTACCTAAGCTTGCTGACCTATAGTTCTGGCCCCTGAATATTGTTGCCTTGAAAAATAAAGTATCTGTATTCAGTGAGTAAACGTAGTCAGCAGAAAAGCCTGTAATGTTTGACTCAGATAGCGTCTTCTTCACTGCTCTTCATTGGCGTCCAGGACAGTGATCCAATGCTATCACACAGTTTTTAGAACTGAAAAAGAACTTCTAGTCTAGCTGGACTAGACTAGAAAATGTTGGTAAAATGTTTGCTTTTCACAGATTGTGCAAATTTGATTGTGTTTTAAAAACATTTGTCACACTTTGAAGAACCATTACCAAAAAACATATCACGTGCTCTCTTGAGATGAACGCCATATTAAACAGGTGAAAGACCATTGGTGCCTCAGGTTGTGCTGCCAGCTTACGTTGCTTTCTGCTTAACTAAATAATATGATGCTGTTGTAACATGCGCTGCGTATAAACGGGTAGCATTTGTAACTACTTCACTGGGTGAATTAAAAAAATTGTGTTCAATACTTTAAAATCAAAGCTAAATCCACAAATCCATCAATACTGATGAAAGCTACTGCTATTATCGTTGTCCTCCAATTTCAAATTGTTTTTAGAAGGCCTAATTATTTTTAATGAGTTTATCAATCTTAATACAGTTAAACTTATAAAGTATTCAATATTAATAAAAGATAACCTGTATCTGTTTACTGAGGCTTCTTATAAGGTTATATATGGAAAAGTGTATGGGGTGGGAAAAACCCCACCTGACATAACTTGGAAAGCCATAGTTTAGATCAGTGGTTCTCAAACTATGGTCTGAGGAGGCACAGGTCTCCAAGAGGTGCCTCTGAATAGTTACAAGGTAGTACAATTCAGTTATTTTCAGCAGATTTATAGAATTGTGCCACCATCACTGTGAACCAGTTTTAGAACATTTCCCTAGCCCGTCCCCCCACCCCGCCCCTGCCAACGGTTCCCTGATGACCTTTGCAGTCAGTTTTTACTCCCACCCCTACCCCCACCCTCAGCCCCAGGGCAACACTGATCTGCTTTTGATCTGTATTGATTTACCTTTCCTGGATATTTTGTATAAATAGAATCAGACAGCTGGTGGTTTTTTGTGTGTCTGGCTTCTTTAGCATAATGTTTGTGAGGTTCACTTACATCGTAGCACATATGAATAGTTCCTTTTTATTGCTGAATAGTATTCCCTTGTGTGGATATAGTGTATTGTGTTTATCCGTTCACTGGTTGATGGACATTTGGATTATTTTCAGTTTTCCACTATTATGAATAGTGCTGCTGTGCACATGAACTTGATTCACGTACAAGTCTTTGTGTGGACATTTGTTTCATTTCTCTTGAGTGGAATTGCTGTCTGGTATGTCTCTGTGTAACTTTTTAAGAAACTGCCAAACTGCTTTTCAAAGAACATTGTATCATTTTACATTTCCTCCAGCAATGTCTGAGAGTTCCAATTTCAATAAAAAGAGGACCCTTTTTTAATATTAAAAAATACTGTATACTCTCACATGATAATAGGTGTCATTTTAGTATCTGCAGTTAATAAAAAGAATAAAAATGACAGGGAATTAGTAATACTCCTAGAAGGTTTTATATTCTGTAATCACAACAGCATTTAATGACTTGATGTATTTAGTCTACACGCAGCGCTTTCTGTGCACTTTTACAGCAATTCAGTGTCCCCCAAGGATCATGGTTGGGAGCTACTGGTCCAGATGAGTTGTTTAGAAATAAATTTAAGCTATCTTTTTATCCATCTTCTGTAAAATAGAGACCTACCTCATAATGTTGTTTAGAAGCTAAAGCATTTGGCCCATACTAGGTACTCAATTAGTGACAGCTATTACTACTAGGGATTAGTGTGACTTAATAGAGTATAGGCTTTGGAGCCATACAGGTGAAAATTCTAACTTTCCTGAACCAGGCTAAATTAATAACAGTCTCTTCTTTACTCAAACTGCCTTGGAACAGAGACTGTATGGATTCCTGGAAACACCTCTTTCTACACTTATTCCTTGCTGACTTCAAAATGCTGTTTGTATCTATCCATTTCATTTGGTTTCATCTTGCTTGGGTTTGGAAGCTTCTCCTCCCCACCCTCAAATTACCAAAGCTGCTTAGCAAAAGTTGTTCCTGTATTCTAAAGCTGTAGTTCTCATCCCTGATTGCACATAAGAATCACCTGGGTAGCTTTTGCACTGAATACTGATTCCTGGGTCCCATCCCCAGAGATTCTCATTTAATTGCTCTGGGATGTGATCTGCACATCAGGATATTTCTTTAAAAAAGCAGGTGATTATAATATGTGGCCAAGGATGAGAATTACTATTCTAATGTGAAACCAGGATTTGTGACAGCTGTTCTTGCCTACTTGAGTGTCAGCAGCCAGTGTTACAAATATCTTAATTCCTTCATCAGTAAAGGCGTTAAGCAAAATAGAGTCTCTGGGATAGCCTGTCAGAATGACACCAAGCCACTGGAGGAACCTCTCAGGTAAGCCTTTCTTCCACCAGAGTGGCACAGTCAGTATCTGAAAGGAGGTTCTGTGGAATGATAAGCGAAAACTTTAAGCCATGTTGAAGTCAGGGCATGTTTCATCCATCATCACTCCTTGTAGGAGGCAATGTGGCATAGTGAGATGGATTCAGGTTTTGGCCCTAGATGAATCTGGGTTTATTTTGGTTCTGTTGATTACTAGCTGTGTTGCTTGAGATTCAGAGTTTGCAACTGCACATTTTTCTCATGTGGACAAAAATAGAGATTATTAAAAACACAACCAGAGGGCTTCCCTGGCGGCGCAGTGGTTGGGGGTCCACCTGCCAATGCAGGGGACGTGGGTTTGTGCCCCGGTCCGGGAAGATCCCACATGCCGCGGAGCGGCTGGGCCCATGAGCCATGGCCGCTGAGCCTGCGCGTCCGGAGCCTGTGCTTGGCAACGGGAGAGGCCACAACAGTGAGAGGCCTGCGTACTGCAAAAAAAAAAAAACAAAAAACACAACCAGAATCATACTATACACCTTACAGGGTTGTTAGCATTGTGGACTGTATAGTTCTTAGCATACTTCCTGGCTTAGTAAGTAGCAGTTGTATTGTATATACTACTCCTACTCATGCTAAAGACTGTCATTGACTCATTTGTATCTCCAGTGCCAGTCACGGTGCCCTAATGCTCAGAAGGTTATACAATTTGATGATATAGAAAACAGAAAATTTGATTTCTTTTTTTAAATCAGTTATTCATAGGTAAATAATTAACAGAGCTGTGGCATTATAAAATTAGTGCTCAGCAAGTAAGTGTTGCTACACATTATTTTAATGGCAATATCCCTTCCTTTTTGTTTAATGAGATTCATGGTCAAAGTCATGCAGTGTCATACACCCCAGGGACAAAAATAGTAGCACCTCAGTATTTAGCAAGACATGCTTTAGTAGCTATACCAAGTGTGATAAAAACAAAAGAATGGACACGAGGGGACAGCTGTAAAGAATAGTCAGGCAAGAAGTCAACATCAGAGAAATCAAGAGTCAAAAATGTTAGGATAGATAGACAAGCCAGGATCAGAACATATAAGACAAGTGCAGTTCATCATGTATTTTTTTTCCTTGCTTTGTCTGCAGAGGTCCTAGAAGCAATGAAATAGTAATAGTAATAAGTACCCCTAATGCACAGATTTTACTTCCTAAATATCACTCCCAACTAAAAGGAACCAGGACTCCTAGGAGAAATGACTAATTCTAAGTCTAGAGTAGAAACTTAACAGGCTGAGCCTGAAACATCGTCTTGTGCTAGAAGCCAGAAATTCAAATAAAACCACAAAAAAACCTGAGTTGCCAAAGCAATCTTGAGAAAAAAGAACAAAGCTGGAGGTATCACCCTCCAAGACTTCAGACTATACTACAAAGCTACAGTAATCAAAACAGCATGATACTGGCACAAAAACAGATGCATAGATCAATGGAACGGAATAGAGAGCCTAGGAATAAACCCAGGCACCAATGGTCAATTAATCTACAACAAAGGAGGCAAGAATATACAATGGGAGAAAGTTTCTTCAATAAATGGTGCTGGGGACTTCCCTAGTGTCACAGTGGTTAAGAATCTGCCTGCCAATGCAGGGGACACGGGTTCAATCCCTGGTCCAGGAAGATCCCACATGCCGCAGAGCAACTAAGCCCGTGTGCCACAAGTACTGAGCCTGTGCTCTAGAGCCTGCAAGCCACAACTACTGAGCCCTCGTGCCACAACTACAGAAGCCTGAGTGCTTAGAGCCTGTGCTCTGCAACAAGAGAAGCCAACACAATGAGAAGCACGCCCACCACAACGAAGAGTAGCCCCCACTCGCTGCAACTAGAGAAGGCCCATGTGCAGCAACAAAGACCCAATGCAGCCAAAAATAAATTAATAAAATAAATTTAAAAATAAATAAGTGGTGCTGGGAAAACTGGACAGCTACGTGTAAAACAGAGAAATTAGAACATTTTCTCACGCCATATACAAAAATAAACCCCAAATAGATAAAGACCTAAATGTAAGACCTAGAGCCATAAAATTCCTAGAAGAGAACGTAGGCAAAACATTCTTTGACATAAATTGTGACAGTATATTTTAGGATCTGTCTCATAAGGCAAAAGAAACAAAAGCAAAAATAGACAAAGGGACCTAATTAAACCTAAAAGCTTCTGCACAGCAAAGGAAACCATTGACAAAATGAAAAGACAGTCTACTGAACAGGAGAAAATATTTGCAAACGATATTGGGAACTTCTACTTCCAGCCAAGCTAGAGTAACAGAGGCCAGATTACCTCCCTACTTAAAAAAACAGAGAGACTATATGAAACAATAGTTTTCAAGACACCAGGCATCAAGCAATGAAGGACAGTGATCCCTGAGGGATGGCAAACACGAGGTGAGCCCTGCAATTGACCCATTTTGCCTTGAGTTTCCAGGCTCTGGCATCAGGAGTAGGAAGTGAAGCAGAGCCCAGTAGACTCCCTGAGTTGACATGGAGCTGTGAGTCTAGGGAGAACAGTGCAACTGCAGTTCATGGGACAGAGTATCAGAAAGAAGAGATACATGGAGAGAACTGCAGAGATCTACAGAAGTTCTCCCTTGAATACTCAGCAGACTGACCAGCACAAGCATGTGAACAAACTAGTCAAGACTGGGAATTTGAAGAAATTAGAAGCAATGATGTCCAGTGCTCACACAGTGATAGGAACAGGCACTGTTACTACCAGTCAGACACGAAAATTTCGTACTTCATTAGGCACTGGGTGGATTGCTCAGGAAGGTCTTGGTTTCATAGTAGGAAATAATTAGCTTTAGACTGAGCACTGCTCTGGACCTGCCTGACAAGTCTTAAAAGCAAGATTCAAAAGGATCAAACCATGTCCAAGTAACTTAACTGTTTCCCAGAACAAAACTCAAAAAGAGTTACAGGGGGGAAAAAGCAGTTTTAGGAATTCAAATATATCCAACACCTTATAAGGTAAAATTTACAATGTCTGACATCCAATCAAAGACTATCAGGATACAAAGAGACAAGAAAACATGATCCACAAGCAGAAAAATCAATCCATTGAAACTGACCCAAAGTTGACACACACTAGAATTAGCAGAGAAGAACATTAAGGGAGTGATTATAACTTGTATTCTGTATGTTCAGAAGTTACATAGAGACTTGGAATATATAAAATAGATCCAAATAGAGCTTCTAGAAATGCAAACTACAATGTCCGAGATGAAAAATACACTGGCAGGATTAATTGCTGATTAGACATCGCAGGGGAAAAGATTAGGGAATTTGAAAACAGTAGTAGAAATTATCTACATTGAAACACGAAAAGAGCATCAGTTGGCTGTAGGACAACTTCAGGTGGCCTAATACATGTGTAATTGGATTCCCAAAAGAGAGGGGAGTATGGAAAAAAATATTTGAAGAAGTAATGGCTGAAAATTATCCAAACTTGCTGGAAAGTATAAACCCACAGATCTGAGAAACTTAAGTCTTTCTTCTTCTTCTTTTTTATACAGCAGGTTCTTATTAGTCATCAATTTTATACACATCAGTTTATACATGTCAATCCCAATCGCCCAATTCATCACACCACCACCCCCAGCCCCCCATGGCTTTCCCCCCTTGGTGTCCATACGTTTGTTCTCTACATCTGTGTCTCAATTTCTGCCCTGCAAACCGGTTCATCTGTACCATTTTTCTAGGTTCCACATATATGCTTTAATACACGGTATTTGTTTTTCTCTTTCTGACTTGCTTCACTCTGTATGACAGTCTCTAGATCCATCCATGTCTCAACAACTGACCCAATTTCGTTCCTTTTTATGGTTGAGTAATATTCCATTGTATATATGTACCACAACTTCTTTATCCATTCATCTATCGATGGGCATTTAGGTTGCTTCCATGACCTGGCTATTGTAAATAGTGCTGCAATGAATATTGGGGGGCATGTGTATTTTTGAATTGTGGTTTTCTCTGGGTATATGCCCAGTAGTGGGATTGCCGGGTCATATGGTAATTCTATTTTTAGTTTTTTAAGGAACCTCCATACTGTTCTCCATAGTGGCTGTATCAGTTTACATTGCCACCAACAGTGCAGGAGGGTTCCCTTTTCTCCAGACCCTCTCCAGCATTTGTTGTTTGTAGATTTTCTGATGAAGCCCATTCTAACTGGTGTGAGGTGATACCTCACTGTAGTTTTGATTTGCATTTCTCTAATAACTAGCCACGTTGAGCAGCTTTTCATGTGCTTCTTGGCCATTGTACGTCTTCTTTGGAGAAATGTCTACTTAGGTCTTCTGCCCATTTTTGGATTGGGTTGTTTGTTTTTTTAATATCGAGCTGCATGAGCTGTTTATATATTTTGGAGATTAATCCTTTGTCCGTTGAGTCGTTTGCAAATATTTTCTCCCATTCTGAGGGTTGTCTTTTTGTCTTGTTTATGGTTTCCTTTGCTGTGCAAAAGCTTTTAAGTTTCATTAGGTCCCATTTGTTTATTTTTGTTTTTATTTCCATTACTCTAGGAGGTGGATCAAAAAAGATCTTGTTGTGATTTATGTCAGAGTGTTCTTCCTATGTTTTCCTCTAAGAGTTTTATAGTGTTCAGTCTTACCTTTAGGTCTCGAATCCATTTTGAGTTTATTTTTGTCTATGGTGTTAGGGAGTGTTCTAATTTCATTCTTTTACATGTAGCTGCCCAGTTTTCCCAGCACCATTTATTGAAGAGACTGTCTTTTCTCCATTGTATATCCTTGCCTCCTTTGTCATAGATTAGTTGACCATAGGTGCGTGGGTTTACCTCTGGGCTTTCTATCTTGTTCCATTGATCTATGTTTCTGTTTTTGTGCCAGCATCATATTGTCTTGATTATTGTAGCTCTGTAGTATAGTCTGAAGTCAGGGAGTCTGATTCCTCCAGCACCATTTTTTTTCCTCAAGACTGCTTTACTATTCGGGGTCTTTTGTGTTTCCATACAAATTTTAAGATTTTTTTGTTCTAGTTCTGTAAAAAATGCCATTGGTAATTTGATAGGGATTGCATTGAATCTGTAGATTGCTTTGAGTAGTATGGACATTTAAACAGTATAATTCTTCCAATCCACAATTATGAAATATCTTTCTGTTTTTTTGTGTCTTCTTCAGTTTCTTTCATTAATATCTTATAGTTTTCAATGTACAGGTTTTTCACCTCCTTGGTTAAATTTATTCCTAGATATTTTAGTCTTTTTTATGTAATCATAAATGGGATTGTTTGTTAAATTTCTCTTTCTGATAATTCATTATTAGTGTATAGAAATGCAACACATTTTTATATATTGATTTTATATCCTTCAATTTTACAGAACTAGTTTATTCTAATGGTTTTTTGGTGGAGTCTTTAGGGTTTTCTATATATAATATCATGTCATCTGCAAATAGTGACAGTACCACCGCCTTCTTCCAGAGGAACCACTATCCAGACTTTTATGGTAATCATTCCTTTCTTTTGCTTTCTAGTGAGTTTTACTTGCTAAGTATGTATCTGTAAATAATACTGTTTTTTGGCCTGTTTTGGAATTTTGCATCAATGGAATCATACGGTGTGTGTGAATTATTTTGTCTCATTTCTTTTGCTTAACATTTTGTTTTTATAGTTCATCCATGTTGATATTTGTAGCTTAGGTAATTCATTTGCTTTGGTGTATTGTATTCCATTGTGTGAATATTATAACTTACCTATTTTTCTGGTAATGGTTGTTTATAGGTTTTAGCTATTAACAAATCATGCTGTTATAAACAGTCTTGGACATCTATTCTGATAGACCTGAACACACATTTCTGTAGGATATACACATAGGGAATTGCTAGGTACATAAAGCTTTGACAGCTTCTCTGATGATTGTTCCTAAAGATAGATTCCTAGCAGTAAAATTAATGGATCAGAAGGTCTAAGCATGGAAGATGATTCAGGACTTCTATGAATTTACTCCATAATCAGCATCATAGCCTTTATTCTAGTTTAACTTTTCTACAGTGTAAACTAGCTACACGTTGTTCAGTGTGGGAACAAACTATAGAATCAGTAAGCAATTTCCTTGTTTTTTTCTGAAGTTCATCTGGAAATGTATTTCTTTCATGCTGCCTAATACCTATTCATGTGGGTTTATATAGTGATTATGGCCAATTGGCTGGAAAGCTTAGAAATGTTGAATCTCCTTGTATAGAAATATCAATTAAACATGATCAAGTTAATAAATAAAGACATTGTTTCAGTATGCTTTATTTGAAGATTCACTTTCTAGAACTTAAATTCTGTCAACTGAATGTTTTAAAATATGTGCTTCTATGTTGTTGTTTTCACTTTAGCAAATGTGAAATCTGTTTGTTCATTTACCTGTTTCATGTCCTTCCTTGAATGCAGGGCTGCATCCTAATCAATGCCTAAAATCTTGCCTTGCCTGTGATGGATGTTCAGTAACTGTGTGTTGAAACAGTACTGGATTACCACATTATTTGGAATTGTTGCCTTTTTGCATTTTTGCTCTTCCTTAGTATGTTAGGTGTATTAATGAATGATCATTTTGACTTACACAGCACCTTCTTTTCCACCTAGGAGCTCTGAGGTGACAGGTTATTTGGATTCTTTTTGATTTGGAATAATTATTCTAAGATTTAAATTAGGCTCTGTCTGGATGTGCCCAAACTTTCATTTCTATCTTGTTAAGCTTCCCTGCTCCCGAGAATTTTCAGGCTTATAAAACTGCAGTTAATTAACAATCTCCATCATTGCATCCCAGATAGACATGGGGGTTGACAGAAAGGAAGCAGAAACAAGTTTAAATAGAATAGCGCTTAACAGTGAGATAACACTGTATACCTGAAATCCTTGGCAGACATTAATCGATTTTCCAACACACTGGAGAAGTAGGAAATGGGTTTTTATTACGTATTTAATGGCTGAGAAGGCGAGATATGTTTTTAATATCTTAACTCTTCCTGAGAAGTGGACATTCACTTGGAAACAACTTACTTTGTTTAAAATCATGAAGACATTTTTTGTTGCCAGGCTTACATAATAAATTTCTATTTTTTTAATCTGAATTTTTTAAGAGACTCATCCCTTGACCTTTCATTTTTCTCAGAAGGCGGAAACTGAGTCAGCTTCAAAATTTATGGGTTTTATTTTCACGAAGCCAAAACACTAGACAGTTTCCAGAAGCAGTAAGTGCCTCTTGCTCCCTCGCCATCCTTGGAGAAACAAGAAAATAGAACAGTTGCCAACTCAGAACACAAAGTAACATCTAATTGCCCCTGAAGGGTGGTCTCGCCGTGGGTAGGGTTAGTTTGTCCCATGTGTTTGAAGCTTGAGGAGACAGAGGCCAGATTGCTTACATGAATTGCTTATGTTCACCCAGTTAGGAATGGAGTCCGGTGACAGGTTATCCCTGTCCCAATATTTTTTGGTAGTTAATCATTTTTTTTCATCGAGATACATGTTTAGTTTGCCCAGAGGGCTAGCTCTAACTATAATACAATACCTTTTCTCTTCTCGTCAAGAAAATATAGTGAGTGAACATTCTGAGTTTGTTACATTGAAATTTTTTGAAGAAATGAAGTATTTATTAATACTTCATTACTTTATTAGTAATAACAAATGACTTGCCAGCATATCTCACAACTGATCATGACCAAACAGTATGTTCATAGTTAAAGCTTTACATAAGATTTAATTAATTTTTTCCAAAATAGTAAATGGCCATTGTTACGTCTTTCAGTACATTTGATTTCTTAAACAAAAACAAAACAAACAAACAAAAAACCCAGCAGGCTCTGCCTCCCTGTCTGCTTATATCAAGTATAGTTCTTTTTATTTTTTTCACTGTTGGTTTTCTTTAAGTCATGTTTTTGTCAGTTGATTGCCTGTTGTGAGCCAAGCCCTTTCTGAATCCTGGAGAAGTGGCAGAAGGCGAGCCACCCTTTCCTCCAGGAGCCTACAGTCAAACACCTGTGATTGCTTTGAGGAAACATTTAACTTATTGTACTGGGAAAGTAACTTAACCTCTCCAACGTTCAATTTCCTCATCTAAATAGTGGGTTCATAATACCTGCCTAACAGGTATCATTATGAGGACTTCAGGGAATAATTCACGTGACAGCACTTAGCACCGGTGCCTGGTGCAGGGTAGGCACTCAAGGACTGTTCATTCAGTTTGCATCTGGAGAGCCATGCAAGACACTATCATTAGATAATTAAAGTATGATATGAAGGCCGTTTAAAAAATATGAATTGAGAGACAGAAGCAGGAACTGAGAGCTAGGGTTTATTAGGAAAGGCTCTGTGGAGGATGTAGGGTTTAAAGAGGCTCAGAACTTAGATGATGAAGCTGTAGGTATTATCAGGGTAAAGAATGGATCGCCTCTGATTTGGAGGAAGAGTTTGGGGTCCACTACCTAAGTCTTACCAGCTTTTTATCCCCACATAGTATCTGTATTGCTTCCCCAGTGACTTCACAGAAAATAATTCTGTACCCAGTGGTAAAACCCTATGGGGCTAACCCTTGTTAGCATTACTGCTATTTCCATGGCAACCATCAGATGATATAAAATCTTAGTGAGGCAAGATGTGAGAAGTATTTTCATCAACAAATGCCCTAATTCTTGTTTTTTTAAACAAATGCCCAAATTTACTGGTAGAATGTCCCATGGGAGATTAACCGATCACTTAGCTGCTGTCACCAAAATCTAAACCCTGCTCTTCCACATTTCTGTGTTTGAACATTTAGTGGGAGATATTTTTTGAGAAAAAAAAGTCTTGGACGTGACCAGTAAGGTAAATTTGAGAGGGGGAAAAGTCTTTATACCTCATTTGTAGATAGTTTTGTGACTATTGATAGAGTTTTGTGACTACTGATAAGTAATTAGGTACAAAGGTAAAACTGGCTTGACTCATCTTTCGTCAGTTTTACTCAAATGAGAGGAAAGATTTTAAAATTCTTAATATTTAAAAATAAAATTTTCCTGCTGAAAACTGAACTCATTCTGTAATACGGGGGATTTTATAGAATTTGTTTCATTCTCTGTGACATTTTAGGAATATGTTACAACCATAAGTTGAAAATGAGTGAACATATACATGTTTCCCCTGTATTCAACAAATTTGTCTACTGTGTGCCTGGCATAGTTCTGAGTACTGGGGTTATAGTGACAAATGAAACAAAGGCCCTGCCCTTTTAGAACTGACATCAGGGGCAGAGAGAGAAGCAATAACTCAATTAACAAAGAGTTAAGTGTCAAGTGTGATAAGTGCTCTAGATTAAAATTAAACAGGGCGGTACTAGAGATTGACACATGTAGGGGTCGGGTGAACAAAGGAGGCCTCTCTGATGAGATGACATTTGGGAAGAGACCTGAGTGAGTGAGGGAACAGGCCTTGTGAATACCTAAGGGAAGAGTGTTCCAGACAGCGGGATAGCAAATGCACAGATGGTGATGAAGAGTATGCTCGACAGGGCTGAGGACAGCAGGGAGGCCAGGATGAGTGGAACAGAGAGAACACAGTGGATAAAAGAGCAGATCAGAGGTGAGGGCAGGTGGGGGCAGGAATCTTGTAGATTAGCTATCAAGGCTATAAGCCGTGATAAGGACTTTGTTATATTTTATTCTGAGTAAGATGGAAAACTTCTGGATGGTTTAGAGCAGTGACACGATATGTCTTGGGTTTTTAAAGGATTGCTCTGCTGCTTGGAGAGTAGGCTCTAGGAGGACAAGGCTGGAAGCAGGGAGACCACTTAGGTGATGACTTACTGCAGTCAGTAGTCTAGGTGAGCGATGATGCTGGCCGGACCTAGGGTGGGAGAGTGGGGACACAGAGCAGCAGTAGTATGCTGGATGTTCCTTTTGCTCAATAAATACTCACAGTGCTCATTATATATGCCAGACACTGTTCTGACAACTTCATAAACATCAACTCATTCCTGCTCATAACAACCCTCTGAGGTAAACTTCAAAGGTACAGCCCACGGGATTTGCAGATGGATTGGATGTGGGTAGAAGAGGGAAAAGAAGGAGTCTGGGATAATTCCTTTGTGTGGGCCTAAAATTCCTAAGAATGGACTTGCCATCTCCTGAAAAAGGAAAGATGCAGGAGAAGCATGTTTGGGTGGAAGTCCAGAATCAGAAGTTCGGTGTTCATGCGCGTTGAGTTTGAGATGCACAGCAGCTAGCCAACTGGACGTGTTGAGTAGGCAGTTAGATAGAGGAGCCTGAAGTCAGGGAAGAGGTCAGGGCTGGAGATAACTTACAAAAGCGGTCTGAAGGCATTCAGGAAGAAGTGCCCACTGGAGGTCTGGTTGTTGCTGGTAGACCTAACCAGAGGTAGGTAGGAGGAGTCTTTTCCCGTGGGTGTGGTTGTAGAGTGGCATTTTCATTGGATTTGGATCAGATCTGCATTTGAATACTAGCTGTATCGTTTACTAATTAAGTGACCTCAACCATGTGATTTAATCTCATTTAGCTTCACTTTCTTCATCTATAAAACGGGTTAACAGGACACATCCCATAGCATTGTTAAGATAAAATGAAATAACGTATGTTACCTACAGCAGTGCTTAATAAATATTCATTATCTTCCTTTTCCTC
The DNA here is from genome assembly GCF_059928025.1 of Delphinapterus leucas. Lineage (NCBI taxonomy): Eukaryota > Metazoa > Chordata > Mammalia > Artiodactyla > Monodontidae > Delphinapterus > Delphinapterus leucas. The sequence continues at coordinate 9,682,767 of NC_143142.1, read as the reverse complement.
AGATTTGGTTTGCTGCATTCGACCCATACTAACAAAACATGAGCTTCTCTTCCAGGATAAAATAAATCTGAATTTAAAGCCTACTCCCACATATACTTTCGGGGGTGCCTACTTAATGACAAGCTCCAGAAAGGATTTCATTCAAATCTATTTCCTGTCAAACAGTAATGACCTTATAAAAGAAGGGACTTTTGTGAGGGTTATAGAAGGCACAGGGGAAGAAGTTGTGGGTTCTGAGTATTAAAATATTCCACACGCCAAAGCAGAGTGAAAGTATAGGTAGAAGCACCAAGCAGCAAATCCGAAGATCAGTCATGGGTAATTTACATGAAAGCATAAGTAAATCCACCTGAGTCATGGTGATGACCTCTAGGAGAAAATAGTGCCCTTTCCTAGTGATGGGCTGTTTAAATCAAAGGGAATTTTATCTTATTAATTACCTGATGATCCTGCTGGAAATTTGCTAAAGGGACACTCCTGGGGTTAAACTTAATCCCACTTCTATTTTCTACAGTCTTAGCTTGAGAATCAGTACTCACTTAAGGTGCTCAGATTTTAGCTCATACAAATGTTTACATTTATGCACCTACTAGGTGCTGTGTACATTTTTAGGCAAATGATTCCTGTCCTTAGGTCCTTCACAGTGTACAAGAGAAAACAGACATGTAAACAAATAAACAGAACAGACTATGTGGTAAACAAACAAAATAGAGTATATGATACTCAAAATAGAGTATTACTACAGGACTGCAAATGATGTAGTCATTTTACCCTAGGAGATTATAAAAACAGTATAGTGGTCACCTCTGAACTGGGCTGTTAAGGTTAAGAATTTATCAGGTAAAAATTTTCAGGGAAAGATATTCTAAAAAAGGAGCACACCATAAGCAAAATCATAGAGTCATGTTCAGGGAAAAAAGAAAAAGGCACAATAGTTTGTTTTTAAGGTGGTGGGAAGAACGAAGTGACCACCAGTTTGGAAAGCAATATTTCCTTAACCCTTCTTCAGCTCCAAACAGGAACATTTGAACTTTCTAACCTTCTTTTAAGGTCTAGATGAGTCCCCTGGTGAATTATATGACCAAGAGAAATTAAAAGCATTAAAAATACTAGAATTTTCTTTCTTTATTAGGATTAGACATGACAATTATTTTCTGAGGGAATCCTGAGTGTGTCCCTAGGACACCATTTGTCTTCCTGGGAAGGACTCCTAAGTGTTTACTTACCCCAGCCCATTCCGATCGCTGACCTAAATTAAAATTTGTTAAGTAGAATGTCATTTCCCCCTTAGCCTTCCTGTTTGTTATGAAAAGGTTCTCAGTTTTCTTTTACGAGTATCTCCGTGTAATCTTTTGAAAGCATAAACATTTTCTGGGAAGTCTGCAGTGTTCATGGTATTTTCAACCCTGAGGGAACAGGGAGGCCTGTTCCAAGACAGACACGTTCTTGCAGACAATGCAGTTCCTCAGCTTAGCTGGATAGTAATTCTTTTAGCTTGGCGCTAATTCCATGTCCACTCCCCTTTTTACCCCTGAGACCTTCCAAGGTTTCTCTATGATCACCACACCACATCCACGGATAAAAGAGAGTGCCTAGATTCTCTGCAGCTCGGCCTCAGTGAGGGCTGTCATTCTCTCCAATCAATCTCTATGCCAAATTTTCTTAGGCTCTTTAAGATCTGCCCTCTTTTACATGTAATCTTTAGACTTTCTGTGCCAATGACTTGAACATCAGATCTTCAATCCAGTTAATCTTTGAGGTTATTAGAGCATTAATAGTGGCAGAGACAACAATAGCAACAGACAGCTCACACATACAGTACTTACCAGACGCTCTTCTCAGCACTTTACATAGATTAATTTATTTCATCCTCACAACGGCCTTTTGGGGTAGCTACCACTTTATCCTCATTTTACAAGTGAGGAAACTAAGGCACACAGAGTCTCGCAGTTTTGCCTGAGGTTACACAATGCTGTAACTGGTAGAGAAGAAAGACTGTTCTTTTCAGAGCTTGAGTTTGGAAGACAGTTTTCCCACAAGAGTTTTATTTACCTCTGTATCCTCAATTAAAAGCATACAAAGCAAGTGTTCCATCCATGTTGGAGTTAGTGCAGAGTGCCAGGCCATCAAGTGTACACAGAGGATTGTGTCATTTTGGTTTAGGAAAAAAAAAAAGACTAAGTGAATCAAAAGCTCTGACTGTGAATACAGTATATTGGCAATATCTGGGGCCTATTTTATTATATGAGTCCTCATAGGACATTTAAAAATAAAAGTTTAAAAAATCTATTCTCTCTGACTTCTTCGGAAATATTTTTTTATTTAACTATTAGTAGGGATCTGACACTGAATAATGGCCCTCCTCCAGAAACAAAAACGGATTAACATTTGTCCTTTTTTCTTTTTCAATTAAAAGCCTGTGCTGCCAGAGTTGCTGGTCTTTGATGCTGAGGGATTACGATTGGGACAATAATTTCAAAGATGATAATAAAACTGTTATTGTGCTCTGATTTTAAAGTTAGTTCAAATGAAACAAAATTAGACATGGCCCCTAAGAGCAGCTTTTCACATATCCCATATAAGCAGGCATTCCCAGGGGCTTCCCTGGTGGCGCAGTGGTTAAGAATCCACCTGCCAATGCAGTGGACATGGGTTCGAGCCCTGGTCTGGGAAGATCCCACATGCCATGGAGCAACTAAGCCCGTGCACCACAACTACTGAGCCTGCGCTCTAGAGCCAGCATGCCACAACTACTGAGCCCGCGTGCAACAACTAATGAAGCCCACATGCCTAGAGCCCGTGCTCCGCAACAACAGAAGCCACCACAATGAGAAGCCCGTACACCGCAATGAAGAGTAGCCCCCACTCGCAGCAACCAGAGAAAGCCCACGCACAGCAATGAAGATCCAACACAGCCAAAAATAAATAAATAAATTTATTAAAAAAAAAAAAAAAAAGCAGGCATTCCCTTCCATGAGTAATAAACACTGTTGGTGGCATAAGACTTTCCTCATTCCGGGGTATGAGTTTTTAGCATCCCTGAAAATCATCTAATATGTGGCTATTTGATTTTGTCTAAAAGAAGAAAAATAGTATTAAAATGGAAAGAAACTGAAAATGGGAATCAAGTGCTAACCAGCCGTGTGATCTTAGGCAGGACCCTTACTTTCACTCACTCAAGTCACACAGGCTTGTGTGGCAACGTGCTTGGGTCCCCACTTGTGTGCACAGTTGTGTGTATCCGTTTAGCACACGTGTTGGTTCACAGGTTCATTTATTCTGGTTTGTTCATCTGTGGTGCTCACCATACCTCACCAGCAGCTTTCTCACCCCTGGTCCCCTAGTTTTGGGGGCCCCTCTTCCCCATGCCCATCCTACTGACTCTGCTTAAAGAAATCTTACCTACCAAGATTCAGCCCAAATTCCATCTTCTGGGGAAGTCTTCTGTAACCACACTAGCTTCCTTTAGCTGCTTTCACACAATTTTCAGTTCAAGGTCAACCAAACACTGCAGCCCAAGATTAACTGCATGTGCTGAAATCCTAATATATTTGTGGCTCCACGTGGCTCAGTCTGCCCAAGGCATTAAGCACAATTTAACTCTCAACCTAGATTTCTCCCTGACAATCTGTGTTGGCTCTTTCGTCCACGTTTCTTTCAATCTGTTTTCTTGTTCTTATGTAAATCTTTGTTCTGATTTTTTGTTGTTGTTGTTTAATCTCTTTTTCTCTAGGTCCAACTTTCTCTCTTATTCTCTCCATTGCCCCTTGTCTGTGGACTCAGTGCCAGGAATGGAACTGACAAAAGCAAAGTATCCTTAGATGGAAGAAGAATGAAGCTGGGAGAGGAACTAAGCAAGCAAAATGTAACGTCTTTTCAGGATGCTGCAGAGGGAAGAGATGTGAACACTTCGACATGAATAAACATTGTCCTCCCACTGTGCTGAGATCATTGGGAGAAGCACCGAATTGGGTAAGAAACAGCCATTCACTTCCTCTAAGAAGTTATACAAAGTCTTAGCCCTGAAATATTCCAAAGCATTTCATTGTTAGGGCACAACAGTGTGTTTTCAGGTCGAAAAAAATCTAGTTCCACCTGCTCTCTAAAAACAGTGGTAACTGAGGTGTCCTTTAGGGTCCCCGAACCGTGAGATTTTAAATATTTGGTTGTTTAGTCCCAGTGCTGGGACACTGACACTATCAAATGAAAGGTGTTTTTTGGTTTGTTTTTGCAAACAGTGTGTGGGGGTGGGGGGGTGTAATTCAAAGCAACATTTAAACGGAAAGACATTCTCTCTCAGAAGCAGGAGGAAAAAATGCGGTCCAGCAAGAGCTGCCCTCCTTATTTGCACATGCAAAGAAACTCGTGACAGGCTCACCACGCCCCACCTGCAGCCTGGCCCCCTAAGGCAGTGAGTAGGTACCCCGGAGATTCCCCGGCTTTGGAAACACACTCACATACTTTCTTCATGGCAGGACATGCCTCTCCTTGGCTAGCTGGGGCTTCTTTTTCTTCTTCCTCCTTTTCCAGGTGAGGCAGCCAGCACCTCTCAGGAAGCCCCTCAGAGATGGTAAAAATTCATGCTTCCGAGTGGAAAGAGCTCTTACAGTCTCGTAGTTTAGGTTTGAATTCACTGACTAGCTGTGTGTTCTTAGGCAAGTCATGAAACCTCTTTGAACCTCCTTCTCCTCACCTCTAAAATGGCTAGGAAAAGTATCTGCCAGTTGTTTTAAGGGTTCAAAATAATACATGTGCAGTTCTTGGCACCTGGTAGGTACTAAATATCTAGGAGCTATTACTCCATCCAGGTGATGAAGTGAGGGGAGTCTAGCCATTCTCCTCACCCTCACTTCTCCAGATGGGGTCCCCAAACCAGCAGCATTAACTGTGAGCGCGTTAGGAAGGCAGACCTGCTGAGTCACGCTTGGCAGTGTAACCAGATCCCTGGGTTCATTCCTCTGCACGTCAGCCTGTGAGAGGCTGCAGCCTCAGCTGTGCCAGGCAGGCCCTGGTGGGGCCCCCGCAGGACTGTATCCCAACTGGAACACAGCCTCCTCTTTAGCCCCCTCCGGACTCCAGCCACGTGAAACACTGGCGTGTACCGCAGGCTTCGTATTTAATCTTCGTGGGTCAGCTCATTTAATCTTCAAACAATCCTCGGAGGGAATGCTGTTCTCTCCATTTTCCAAATGAGAAAACTAACCCTACATGATGAAAAATCGCTTCCCTGTCGTCACCCAGCTCATCTGTCACAGAGGCAGGTTGAAACTCAGGGTCATTTGAATCCAGAAGTGTAGCTGACAAAGCCTCTGCTTGACTAGACTCTTGCTGGGCTCCTCTAAGCTCTCTTCCTGACTGGGCCTCAACCTCAGCCTATAAAAACAGCAGACTCTCAGCACGAATGATTTAGGGTCTCTGTGAGAGGCTAGGAGCCTAACTTCCTTAAGTGCCTTAAGTTAGATAACCCAGATAAGTTTCATGTGGAGCCCTCCACCTTCCCGCTTTTTGTACATTTAGCAGGAATTTCCACGTGTAAACCCCACCATTGCCCCTCCCTGCTCTCTCATTCTCCCTTTAAAATGCCCTCTGTACAAATGGAAGTTGAGGTCAGTTCATGCTGGGCCCTCTTTCCTACTGCAATAGCATATTACTGATTAATATTTGTCCTTAACACTTTAGTGTCTGTCTGTGTTTATCTGTGACACCTCTTTACCACTAGGTTATCTATCTAATGCTGATAAGATGGAGAATTCCCTGAAATCATTTCTCCATTCAGCCAACTTGATTAAAAGAACTCTGCTCCCAGAGTACTTGTCCAATAGGTGATCACAGGTTTGGACCCCGGGTCCAAACCTCTGTCTTTCCTCCATCTTTCTGCTCTGACGCTTACACACATTAGTGAGGTCGATGGAGGGGAGAGGGCTGTAGCCGCAGAGCACCATGGAGGGCAGTATAAATACTGATCCAGATGTCCCAGAGATGCTCAACCAGTGCTTCGGCCCTGAACTTGCACCCAGTTTCCCTGTGACTGCAAAGAGGTGAGCTGCAGCACAGCCCTGGCATCCCCAAGGCATCCCTGGGGAACTCTAAGTCCCGGGCGGTGACAGACAGGAGCCGTCTCTTAGATGACCACTGGGGACTCTAGGAGGGGAATGCTGGTGGAGAACACTGGAGCCTGTTCTTTCAACATCACCCCCAGTGATGTCCTGAAGGCACCCCACCCAGGCGAATTACCTGGAATCCAGTCTCTTTCTTACAGCCTCTCTGGGATTATTCTGGAATGATCTGACAATATCTGAAATCAGGGCTTGGAGGAGCACAGGCAGCTGTGGATGCCAAGACCACAAGTCGCTACAGGGAGCATGAGGTGGGGGAGAATGGGAAGGGAGGGCTGGAGCCCTGAGACCCGGGGACTGTCACGGGACCGCTGGGGAGGGCTCAGCCCTACGGGAATCTAGCCCCTGATGTCAAGAGATGAGCAGAGGAATGTGTGTTCAATTGCTTTGGGATAGCAAATTACTGTGAGAAAAAACAATCACTAGTATGTTATGAGGACATTTTGTTCCCATTCCCAAGGCAGGCTGATAGGAAGGCAGGCCCAGCCACATAGGGCTGGTGGCAAGATGTTAAGTGTGCCACAGATAAAACTGGTCAGGCATGCTCATCACCATGCCAGGCCTGTCCAGGCCCAGCGTGCACCTATAACCACACGCTGACCCCACTCCAGAGGAGCACGGTGCTGGGCGTCACCACACTAGTTACTGCCTCGGGCCACCAGAAATGCCAACTGTCTGCTGAAGGTGGGGAAAAAGCCGGATAAGGACCAGGTTAGACTTCTTTTATCCTTTGGATTTTTTGCTCATATCTTGTTAAGGCCCTGCCCCTCATCCCCCTGCCTTTCCTTCTCTTTTTTCTCTTTAATTTTAATTTTGCGGGTGGTTCTTTTGGAGCCCTCTGCAGCTTTAGGGAACTTTGAACCCGCTCTAGTCTTCCTTTATTCCTTCTTCATCCTGGTGAACTCTGGAGAGCAGAAGGAGCTTTTAGAAACTCAAATCAAAGCATATCGCGCTGCCACCTAAACTCACCGTTTTGTCACATTTAGAACCAACACCAAACTCCTCACCAAGGCCCCTGAGGCCTAATATGATCCACCACCTCCTACTCTCTCTGCTCTGTACCCAGACATACTGGGCTGCCCCACAGGGCCTCTGCATCTGCTGCTCCTTCTTCTGAAGCACCCTTGCCCATTCTCGTCGTGCAGGTCTGGCTCAAATGCCTCTTCTGGAACAAGTCCTCCCTCCTGAGCCCCCAGCTCTGCACCCCCAGCAGTGCCTATCACATCACCCACCACAGCACTCACCACAGCACCCACATCACTCATCAGTCACCCAGCACAGCACCCTCGTCACTCATCAGTCACCCAGCAAGCACCCAGCACAGCACCCTTGTCACTCATCAATCACCCAGCACAGCACCCTCGTCACTCATCAATCACCCAGCAAGCACCCAGCACAGCACCCTTGTCACTCATCAATCACCCAGCACAGCACCCTCGTCACTCATCAGTCACCCAGCACAGCACCCAAGTCACTCATCAATCACCCAGCACAGCACCCAAGTCACTCATCAATCACCCAGCACAGCACCCAAGTCACTCATCAATCACCCAGCACAGCACCCTCGTCACTCATCAGTCACCCAGCACAGCACCCATGTCACTCATCAATCACCCACCACAGCACCCATGTCACTCATCAATCACCCAGCAAGCACCCAGCACAGCACCCTTGTCACTCATCAATCACCCAACACAGCACCCACGTCACTCATCACCCATCACAACACCAATGTCATTCATCAGTCACCCAGCACAGCACCGTCACTCATTAATCACCCAGCACAGCACCCAGCACAGCACCCTCATCACTCATCAGTTACCCAGCACAGCACCCATGTCACTCAGCAGTCACCCACCACAGCCCCCTCGTCACTCATCAATCACCCAGCACAGCACCCATGTCACTCAGCAGTCACCCACCACAGCACCCTCGTCACTCATCAATCACCCAGCACAGCACCCAAGTCACTCATCAATCACCCAGCACAGCACCCAGCACAGCACCCTCATCACTCATCAGTTACCCAGCACAGCACCCATGTCACTCAGCAGTCACCCACCACAGCCCCCTTGTCACTCTTCAGTCACCCACAGCCCCCTCGTCACTCTTCAGTCACCCAGCACAGCACCCTCGTCACTCATCAGTCACTCACCACAGCCCCCTCGTCACTCATCAGTCACCCACAGCACCCTCGTCACTCATCAATCACCCAGCACAGCACCCAAGTCACTCACCACAGTCTCAGACACTCACCACCATCCCCCACTTGAGATGTGGGCCCCTTTATAATGGCAACTTGACCTGTTTTTTTGCACATTCCCCAAGGCCGAGACCAGTGCCTGGCCCAGAATTCGGGTGCAGTTGACAGTGGGGAGTGGAATTATTTCACCGAATGGGAGACCCTGGATGAGGGGCTGCTGGAGGCCACATCTCTATGACTCGCATCCTTCAGGCAGTGTCCACTCTGCCGCCCCAGGGCCTCCCCACTTTGCAGCACAGTATCTGAGGGAGACGTGGGGTTGCTCCACTGCATGGCTTCTATTTTCATCCCTGCCACTGCACTACTTAACAAGCAAGGTTGACAAAGCTGAGGGCCACGTGATACAGCAGGCCACCAGCCAAGCACTTCCTTTTTCAAACCTCCTCCTTCCTAAGGCTTGAAACAAGAAGTCAGGATGCTAGAGCCCTGCCCGAGTTTGCAAAAGGTTGTTTGCCAGTGTAGTTGGTGTGACAGCAATTCACTGGGGGGTCTGAATTTAATGGGCACTCTCTCCGTTAAAGCAGTTCCCTCAAGGGGGTCAAGTCTGCAATGCAGCAGACGCTGGGACAACGGTCCCTGCCCATCTGGTCTGACCTGAAATGGGCAGCTGACAGCCACATCATCCCAAATCATGAGATTAGCAGTCCAGGTCCTAACAGCCAGTGGCTTATCTCTGACTGCCACCTGGGCTCATGGGACACCCATTCCTTGAAGAGCTCAGACCTCAAGTGAGTGAGTATGTCCACCTTTCTCTGCAGGGAGAGTACTGCCCTCTGAATTGTAATTGCATGTTGCCCACCACCTCCCCTCCCCGCAAACATTCTGACTATAGAGCAGAGGGAGGAGTGGGCCTCACACACCAGAAAGCCGTGGTCCTTTGCTGACCTTTACATGTGCAGCTGTGAGGTGGCTGATTCGGGACCAACCGGGGTCACCGTGTCTGTGTCCCCCATGCATTTGGGTGGGCCGATGCACTGGGCAGGATCTTGTGTAAACTCAAGTATGAGGAGGCACCTGACGTACTGAGACAGGGGAGCTAAGGTGTGAGCCTTCATTCTCCATTCTCTTTGTATGATATAGAACATTTGTGATGTCTCTGAGGTATATTTTCTTGTTCTTTCATGTTTCCAAAGTCCCTTTCCAAAATAACACCTCAGTGTTCTGGACATTCAAAGGAAGAAAATCAGATGGCAGTGGCTTCATGACTGGGGTTTCATTCCTTTCTCCCAGGAGCACTCCCGCCCTGGGTCTGTCGGCTGCAGCCATCAGCTGGGAGCGGGGGTACGGAGGCACAGAGCAGTGAGCGAGCACCCCCCCCCCACCCCGCCAGCAGGACTCCTAACGTTCGCGCAGAGTCCCACAGCCCTTATGCGCCACAGCCAGAGAGAAGGGGGCCTGGCTGCCCAGCCGGGCGCCTGGACTGAAGACCAGCTCTCCACCCTCTGTCCTGAAACCCACTCAGCTCTCAGCTAATCCCCTCCCTCCTTGTCTGAAACAGGCAACTCCAGGCTTCTTACAGAAGTGTCTTCTGTGGGCACCCACCAAGGCTGAGTTCACAATAAGGATGGAAGGACAGAGCTGCCGGGCAGGGTGCAAGAATCACACATACCAGGTCTTTCAAAGCACATCATTTAAAGTTTTGGGCACCACAGGCCTGACAGGGATGATCTGGCTCCTGCAGTCCCACAGGTCTAACTGCAGCGCTTCAGCTCCATCTTGGCCACTGCCGCCCTGTGCACCTCATCAGGGCCGTCAGCAGAGCGCAGGGCTCGAGCCCTGGTGAAGAACTGAGCCAGCGGGTAGTCGCTGCTTGGCCCTGCTGCTCCGAAGGCCTGGCAGACACAGAGCGGGAGGGGAGGAAGCCCTGGGTGAGCCCTCGTCTCTGAGAGCCCCAGGAACAAGTGCCTGCTCCTACGATCTCAGAACGGCTCATAACAGCCTCTTTCCCAAGCTTGTCCCCTGACACCTGTGTGATAACAATGTTCTGGAAGACTTCAGGTGGGGCCGCACTTGCCATCCCAGGGATGCCAGACTCCCAGGTCTGCTCTGCTAGGTGACTTCTGCCATCGGGAAATCCCTCTGTTGGGGCCAGGGATTGAGATTTGGGAAGGAGGCATCCCTGCATGGTTAGGAGGCTGGGCCTGCTGAAAGAAGGACCTAGGTTCCCCAAATCTGAGCTCAGCTCCTTTCAAGCTGAGTGACCCTGGACAAGTCACTTCACTTTCCTCTGCTTCTGTTTCCACATATTCAAAATGAAGGTAGGAATAGAACCCCTCATAGGGTTGTTCTGAGGAGGAAAAGGAAAGTCACCTGTGGTGAGTGTGCGACAAAGGGCAGCTATTAGTTTACAGGAGGTTGGGCAGCTGAAGGAGAGGGAGTTTTGCATCTGTTGTAAATGATTCAGACGAATCAGTGATCCATCATCTGTGCTCACCTGAACAGCACGATCCGTCACTCGGCAGGCCATGGACGGGGCCACCATTTTAATCACGGCAATACCCAAAGCTGCAGGCTGCAAGGAAGACGAGGTGTGGTTAGGAGGGCAGACCCGGGGGCTGAACACTTGGAAGACCGGTCAGTTTCACAGGGAGGAGTAGAAACAATAGCTCAGAACAGAGAGCTGAGGTCCCGCTGGACCACAGGCCTTGCCTGGTGCGTGGTCCCTGCCCAGCACTGACGGGGGTGGAGGGGGCAGCGGGGTGACTAGGAAGGGCCTCGGGATGTTGTGCGGTGTGAGTGGCTGTCTGGTCAAGGAAAAACTCAGGGCGTCTTCCCAGGTGACGGGCAGCGTCGCCAGCACACACAGGGCAGGGTAGTGAGTGGCTTGTGCCTCATTCAGGGTTACGGCCAGCTCTGTTTCCAAAGGGTAAGTGGAACAAGGCCAGCCAGGACTCTGGGGAATTGAGCAGCAATGATCTGCCTTCAGTCTGGGATTTTAATCAAAGCCCCTGAGAGCCCTCATACCCGGCACTAGAGTGCCAAGAAATAGGGAACTTGAGCCTGGATCAACCCACTGCTACCGAGGCCTCTCGGCTAAGGGGTGGAGGCCCCATGGAGAGATGGGGAAGGCAGGGGTCAGCATGGCATTGTACCAGCCTGTTAGAGGCCCTCAAAAAGAGCCATTTAAAGAATAATGTCACACTTGAAAATAAAGCTTCTCCTCTGGCTAACTCCATGGCTTACTCTTAGTTTGCTGGATGCCTGGAAGTCCGGGTGGGGCCGTAGCTCAGGCTGGGGCCCTGGGGCCCTGTCAGGTCCACTGTCTTGAACCAGAAGGTCACTGGGTCAGTAAGACAGAAAGTTCAGTCCTCTTTTATCCTTTTCCATTTTTGAAAAGCTGCCCAAATAGTCCCAAGGAGAGTTGAAGCAAACTTATTTATGTCAAGGAGCCAAGTGCTTTCTCTATGGTTTGCTGAGTGGAGAGGGAAGAGTCAGCATCTAGAGATTCCCGGGCCTGCGTCCCTCACTGCGACCTCAGGACCTCTGTGAGGCCCCTTGGCCCCCTACCTTATTTCCCGCCACGTCCATGACATGGGCAGCTTTCAGCACCAGCAGCCGGGCCTGCTCGATCTCCACTCGGGACTGGGCAATGTCTGCCTGGACCATGCCCTGCTCTACCAGGGGCTTCCCGAAGGCCATGCGGGACTTCACCTGTGGACACAGGAGACAGGACGGGAGGCACGGGGCTGTGCCCTGCAGAGGAGGTGGGTGGAAGCACACAGGAGAGGGCTGGAGGGGAAGGGGGGCAGAAGCGGGACCGTGCAGTTCAGGTGCCACTTTGCCAGCTCTCCAGCCACTGGAAACTCCCAAGGAGAAGAGCCAGAAGCAGACAGCGTTCGTGGGCACTGTGGAGCTAGTCAACGTGGTGGCTGCACAAATTACCTCCAG